>NC_134580.1:147585676-147892239 GCF_037038515.1 Microtus pennsylvanicus | reverse complement strand
TACTGAAGTCTATTCAGAACCGGAGAAGGACATCAGGTGTCCTGTTCTGTCATTCCCTGTTGAAATAGGAGCGGCAGGGCTGCGTCTCCGGCACCCGGCCGCCCACATGGCTAGCTTATGCCCCGAAATAATTATACGGAAACTGTATTCTTTTAAACACTGCCTGACCCATTAGTTTCAGTTTCTTATTGGCTAGCTCTTACATATCGACCTAACCCATTTCTATTAATCTGTGTAGCCCACGAGCTGGCTTACCAGGAATGATCTTAACCTGCGTCTGCCTGGAGTGGGAGAATCATGGCGACTCCTTGACTCAGCTCCTTTCTCCCAGCATTCTGTTCTGTTTACTCCGCCTACCTAAGGGTTGGCCTATCAAATGGGTCTAGGCAGTTTCTTTATTAATAAGAAATCACTCCCACATCAATTCCCACCTTACTCCCCCCCAGAGAGGTGCCACAAAGAACCTGGAGAGAGCCTTGCAGACAGTAAGCCCCAGCGACCCCCGTCTTTGTCACCCAGCATGAGGGGTACAGGTCCACGTGCCCATGCCTGGCTTACTATGTGGGTGCTCAGATCCACACTCAGGTCCTATGTTTGCACAGCAATGCTCTTGCCTACTCCCAGCCATCCCCCAGCCTTAGCATCCTGGTTTTGATGAAGGTTGGAGCTGTCTGGCGAATGTTTCCTCTGTAATAGGCTTTGTGTCTTAGAGGGTGTGGGGCCTCCTCACACTCTAGTCCTGTCACCCACGATCGAGAGCATCAGCTCCCAATCTAGATTCTCTCTATGCACCAATCCTTGGGAGAAGTCTGCTCTGCCCCAGGCCTCAGTTTCCCCTGCCATGACTCTCCTGGTTCTGACAGCCATCCTGTCTATTTTACTTATGATGGGAAGCAGTTCGCCATTTTTTTCAGACTCAAATGTGTTTAAAAGCTTTTGCCTTCCTTTAATTTAAAAACCATAACAATGAGTCTGAAGTTGTGCACCAGGAAAAAAAATGGGGGTGAAGACCCAAACTGTCTTGTCAAGAGGCATGGAGGACTCGTTCCCACGCGGGGGACTTTCTTTTGATGGGGGTCAAAGGTTGTGCAGAGCCAGGAGGCAGGTGGCATGTGTTCCCTGGATCTGCAGGTACCCCAACAGTACCCTGAGCCCAGCTGCCAATCACAGGTTCCCCAGCCTCGGGACAGAACAATCTGGAATTGTCTCTAGCAAATTCAATGCTCTGCCCTTCCCAGGTCCCAGCCCCCACCATCCTCTCCTGCTACCCGCTCCAGATGACCCCTCTTCTCAGAACACCCCACCTGGTGCCTGGGGAGCTCAGCACATCCACATGGAGAAGTCCTTGCTCCGCCGTGTGCAGCTGGGCCACGGCAATGAGATGAGCCTTCCGAGGGACCCAGTGCAGCACCCTGCGGAGGAACACCCTGCTAGCAGCTTTACTGGCAGTCCCCCAGGTAGCATGGCCTCCCCCACCCTACATACCCAGAAAGGAACTGAAGCCAGTCTCTGTGAGAAGAGAAACATGATGGGAAATTCATTCCACCCCTGCCCATGGGAGGGGTACCGCTGAACAGCATGTTCAACTTTGTGGTCTGGCCCTAGCGGTTCCCAGTCTCCCAGCAGCACCAATGAACAGCAAACCTCAGTCATCACTGCAGAGAGGAGGCTGAGTGGGAGGAAGCAAGGTCACAGGACAGGCTAAATCCTGCGTGGTGGCCTGAGGAAAGGAACAGGGAGGCCATCAGTGTACCATTGCACAGTGTCCAGAGGAGCTGGCCAGAGGCCTGCCAGGAACTGTAGATTCTTAGATGATCAGCAGTCTCAGGGGGACCAATAGAACGACAGAGGAGTGTCTCAATAGAGAACTGGTCCGTGAGGCAGGGCGTGGCAGCAGGGACGGCAAAGAGCTCTGCCGTGGCCTTGGTGACAGTTTCTGGGAGTGAAGGGAGCCTACGAGCAGGGGATGGGGAAGCTGAGCATGGACGTTTCCTGACTTTTGAGTATAAAAGTGAAGAGGAGACATCAGGGTCCAGTAGATGCTACAGTGAGCCTGGGAGAGGAAAGAAATGAACCACAATGGGACAGCGTGTCCTTGATGGCCACCTGGAAACTGGCCGCAGACAAGAGGAGGGGCTCTGGAGGCCTAGAAGATGCCGAGGCCAGAGTGGTTTTGCTGAGCTCAGGGGTGAGGCAGGGGCAGGGGGACAGTTGCAGGCCACTGAGGACATGTGCCAGGACGTGGAGGTGGTGGCTAGGCAAAGGTTATGAACCAGATCGGCAAGGTCACTGGTGAGAGCAGCCCCGAGGCTGGGACAGCCAGGGTGGGTGTCCCTTCTTTCACCTTCTCCCTTTGGTTTGCTTGCAGTCTCGGCTACCTCTGCTGATGCAGGAACTTCTTTCCACATGCAAACACCCGAGCCAGGCCCTCACCCCGAGGGGGTCAGCGCCCAGAAAGTCCACATCAAATCCTCCTGGCTGGAGGATGCCACCATCGGCAACAGCAACAAGATGACCATCCGCACTGCTTCACAGGGCGAAGTTGGGGAGTCTGGAAGCAGCAAGGAGCCAAAGGAAGACACAGGTGAGCCTGGGCACAGGAGGTGTCTGCATGAGTGCCCGCTGCACACACTCATCCCGCAATCAACCATCAGGCAATGGCCTGGAGCAGACAGTGGGACTCAGCGAGCGGACCAAAAGCCAGCATGCAGCTCCAGGCTTCAGGGAGGATGCAGGCATCTACACCAAGGTAATGCAAGCTGCAGAAAAGTTTTGGGCAGGACAGAAGCAGAGACTTCTGGGATTTGGAGTAAGAGAATCATACGTAACCAGTCCCATGAGTGGAGGTAATATCAGCACCGAGGGACCAGGATGGCTGGATGTAAAGTGGAGGCCCCTCACCCCCATCCCAGTGGCGGAATGCCGTAGGGCTCACACAGTGAGAACAGGCCATTGCTGTGGGGCACAGTCACCAGGCTCAGGCAAGGAGCCCTTTAGGATGGGTAAGTCATGGCTGCTCCGAGAGAGGAGAGGCCTAAGTCCTGCAGTCAAGGAGGCTTTGTGAGAGAGCTGAGACAGGGAACCAACAGGGACGGAGAAGTGGAGAAGGCACGAGCAAGCGACCTGCCAACTAACAGTCCTGGGGAGGAGCTTGCAAGTGTAGAGACGGCAGGTGCCAAGATCTGAGGTGGGAAGTAGGAGCAGCACAAGGGATAGTCGTCTGGGAAACTGAAGGCTTGCCACCCGAGAGCCCAAAGCCTTAGTGGGTGCCTGCCTGGTCTCTCAGAGCCTGAAGGTGTGAGCAAAGTTGTCATCTTATTTGAGACGAACTGGGGAGACCTGGAGAATGTGGACAGAGGCATGGGATGTAGTCTCTAAGTGTCCCTAGGCCAGCGAGATGGCTCAGCGGGTAAAGGCATTTGCTGCCAAGTCTGAAGACCTGAGTTTGATGCCCAGGGCCCACAGGGTTGAAGGAGAGAACCAATTCCTGCTCATTGTCATCCGACCCACCCACACCCAACACATACACTAAATCAATTAACTAATTAAATGTGGGGGGTGGGGAAGCTTAAGTCTCCCTGTATTGCAAGGATCCGCTTGTTCGTCCCGGCCGCTCAGACCCGAAATAATCGCATAGAAACTATTAATTAAATCACTGCTTGGCCCATTAGCTCTAACTTCTTATTGGCTAACTCTTACATTTTGATTTAACTCATCTCTATTAATCTGTATATCACCACGAGGTCGTGGCTTACCAGCAAAGTTTCAGCACGTCAATCTTAGGCAGCAGATTCGTGGCGTCCCCTTGACTCCACCCTTCTTTCTCCCAGCATTCAGTCCAGTTCTCCTCGCCTACCTAAGTTCTGCCCTATCAATAAGCCAAGGCCATTTCATTAATGGTAATCACAGCACACAGAGTGGACTCCCAATCATCCCTGAGGACCATTTGGGAACAAAACCAGGGAGCATATGGGCAATGCAGAAACCCACCATAGCGGTTGTGGGCATGCTCTCCAGAGGAGCCCACAGGATGCCTGCAACCTGAGACCTCACTCGCTCCTTCACTGTCTGTTTCTCCCCTCCCTGCAGACTCGAGTTCTAAAGCCTCACCGTGTGGAAGCTGCTCCCACACCCCCAGCAGCTCCACGCTGCTCGCTCCTGAGCTGAGGACCATGACTCTGGGAGACAGCAGTCCCCAACCCACAGAACCTGTGCTTAGGGAGGATGGAGCCTCCGACACAGGGGGCTGTCGGACTCAGGAATGAGGTGAGAGCAGAGGAGTGGAGAAGGCACGGGCAAGCAACCTTTGTGGGCTTCTTGTGGCTGCACACAGGGCTCAGACTAGACTGTGTGTGTGTGATTTGGATGGGATACCTTCCCTGAAAAGACCCAGGTATCGATAGCTTGGTCCAGGGCTGGGACTGATCACTATGAAGTGGCAGGATTCTGGGGGCCCTGATATCACCCACACACTAGTCTCCAGAAGGATTTGCTGTCTGATGACATCATTGGGATGGAGTAGAGACTTTGGGAGAATGAAGGAAAAGAGACAGTGAAGACATCAGGGTCTCATGTAGTCCAGACTGGCTTTGAGTCACTATGTAGCCGAGGATGACACTGAACTTCTGATCGTCTGACCTCCACTTCCTGAAAGTAGGTGGGTACCACCACATCCAGTTCATGGGATGCTAAGGACAGAATTTCGGTCACGCTACACAAGTGTTCACCAGCGCAGCCACAGCCCCAGCCAGGGCCATGCCCCCTCTAGTCTCTCTATCTATCCTGCCTGCCCTGAGGTGAGCACCCCTCCTCTGCCATGCCTTCTCCCTTTCCACAGGCCAGAAAGCAATGGAGCCATGGGACCCTGCTGACACCTCTGCCACTATGAGCCAAACCAGCCTTTCCTGCCTCAAGATCAATCATGAGCCAGCTCTACCAGTCCTGGGTGTTCACCAGAAGAGACAAGCCAACACAGCACACAGAGAGCTGCACATCCCTGTTGACTGGGCACTGTCTGCAGCAGCTGAGAAATGGAACCAACCTTGCTGTCATCAATAAAGGGTGGATTAAGGAAATTCAGAGTATGCATACAGCCACATAAAATAATGAGGTAGTTTCAAATGCTGGAAAGTGGATACAACCAGAGACCACCATGCTAAGTGAATGAAGCCATCTCATGTATTCGGAAGTCTGTGTGCCCCACAGCCACTCTCGAATAAACACTCAGAGGTTTATATTAATTATAAATAAAATATAAATTATATCATTTATAAATAAATATAAAACCAATAGCTTGGGCTTATTACTAACTAGCTCTTACATTTTAAGCTAACCCATATTTCTATTTATGCTCTGCACATGGCAGTACTTTTATTAGCATGACACATTCACCTCCTGCTCCCTCTGCATCTGACTGGTGACTCCTGACTCCGCCCTTCTCCTTTCTATCATCCTTAGTTTGGTCACCCAGCCTATACTTCCTGACTGGCTACTGAACAATCAGTGTTTTACTAAACCTATTTGAGTGCCAAATCTTTAAACTGTACAAGAGGATTTTCCCACAGCAATCTCAGGGGGAAAAAATATCATGTTTCTCTCATTTCTGGCTCCTAGATTTTGCATCGATTTGTAGAACCACACAGGTGGATGTGACATCAACGTAGAGGTAAAGGCAGCCAGGAGATGAAAGGGACGCAGAAGAGGACAGCAGAAACAGGCTGAGGGAGGACAGTATGTGTGTACAAAAGTGTACCTCTGAAACCCAGAACCATGTACGGTGCATAAATGCCCCAGATAAAAAGAAAATGTAAAATCAGCACACCCTACAGCCAGTGTTTTACTTGACTAAAGAGCATCTAAGTCACTCAGAAAACTGAGTTAAGCCCGGGGCAGGTGAGATGGCTCAGCCCAAGAGGCTCGCATCCAAGCCTCAAGGCCCAGGTTGGAATTCCAAGAACATGGTAAAAGGAGAAAACATGGTTGTTCAAGCTGTCCTCTGACCTCCAGAGGTGTGCCTGGGGCACAGTGCCCCACAACCGCCTCCCAGCAAAAGTAAATAAAAATGTAAAACTCCTTTTTAAATTAGGAGAGATGGCTCAGTGGTTAAGAGCCCTTGCTGCTCTTGTAGACAACCTGAGTTTGGTTCCTAGTACACATAACAGGTGACTCACAATGGCTCGTGACTCCAGTTCCAGGGGATCCAATGCCCTCCTCTGCCCTCCACAGGCACCTGGGTGCATGTGCAGTACACAGAGAGACATCAACAAAAAGTAAATGTTTCACGTATGTGTGCATGCACGTATGTATATATGTATCCCAGAGATAATGCACACCCTTAATCCCAGCACCCAGAAGGCAGAGGCAGGTACTTCTGTATGAGTTCAAGGCCAGCCAGGCCTTCATAGCAATTTCCAGGTCAGGCAGGGCTGTGTAGAGAGACCGTGTCTCAAAAGAGAAGGAGAAGGAAGAGGAAAATAAACATTTCCTGTAAATATTTGTTTGGATTAAGCTAGACCTAAAGGGCACATGATTTTTGTCCGTCTGTCTGTCTGTCTGTTTGGGATAGGATCTTATATATCCCATGCTGGTCTTGAACTCCCTATATAGCCAAGCATGCCTTTGAACTTCTGATTCTCCCGCCTTCACCTTCCAGTACTGGCATGTTCTGTGTACATTCCGGGAAGCAAACCCAGGATTTCATGCACCCCAGGCCAACACTCTGCCAGCTTGATCACCCCGAAGGCCATTTTCCTCCTCTTAGTTACGTCTCTTGTGTATTTGTTCCCATCCACCCAGCTGATCCAGTGTTTCAGAGCACCTCTGTTGCAACTTCTTCTGAGTTCTACTCCAGAAATGGGCTGAGATGATTCAGCCTCACAGAATATTCCAGTCAGGACTTGACCATAATCCTAAATTTTCTTTGGCTTCCCATAAGATTATCAGTGCTCCCAATCAGTAGGAAGTAGCCTAGAAAACCATATCCACATTCCCGAAGAATGGATTACAAATGTTTGTCTTTGTTTAGTGTGTTGGCTACAAGCTGTTATGGATAATGGTCAGGAAAAAAGCTAACAAAGGAGATTAGATTCAAGGTTCTTGTTTTGAAAAAAAAAGGGGGGGATATATATGATAAGAGAAAAGGGTAGATTATAGAATCTACTCTGAAAAGAAAAACAGGAGGATATAGATATGATCTTGTTTTAAAAAGAAAAAAAGGCCAGGTGGTGGTGGCACACAACTTTAATCCCAGCATTAGGGAGGCAGAGGCAAGTGGATCTCTATGAGATCAAGGTCAGCCTGGTCTATAGATCGAGTTCCAGGGAGGGAATATAGATATAATAGGATAAAAGGGTAGATTATTAAATTTGCTCTGAAAAGAAAAAGGGAGGATATAGATATAAGATAAAAAGGTAGGTTATTGAATTTACTTTTAAAAAGCAACTACTAGTTTTAAATGTTTTACATTGGATTGGATTTTTGTATATTGTATACAAATTTTGTATATTAATACAAATTTGAGGTTATTTTTGTTAAAACATACTGTACATACATTCCTAATCTTGTTCAAGTTATTGTACCAATACAGCTCATTTAACAATGTAATGCAAATTTCTAGTCCCTGAAAATTATTACCAACTGTTTACGATAATAAGAAAACATAGGTTAGTAGTTAATCACCCAGTATAATCGAACTTGTAGTCATATTAGATATGTTTTCATGGTCAGATATATTTTAGATAGATAGGTCATCTTCAAACACTTCAGAGATCTACAGAATGTGACATTTAAGATGTTTTAATAACATAGGTTCTTCTTTTTCAGGACAATGAGACATGTCTGCTCCTGGAAGCACCAATCTACTTCAGAGAAGATAATGGGCATCAAAGAAACTCCACATGAGGTTTAGTTTCTTTGTGGCTAAAAGGCTGGCAGAGGAGCAGCAGATCATAGCCCTGACGGAGACCACACCTTAGTTTCACTTCGCTAGACTGGGACAGAGCTGAGCAAGCAGGTCTCATGAAAACCACAATTTATGGGTGACTATCAGCAAGCACCCCCACAAGTCCTTCTGCTGGCCTGGCTCAGCATGTCCCTAAAGCTCTTCTGCTGGTTTAGCAGATCCCCCTGCCAGACTTCTACAGGCTAAAGACAGCTTTCCCTACCCTGCTGCTGGAAGTTCCCTAACCACTAGGCCCTTCCACCAATCAGCCCCCATACTAATCTTTCCTTCAGGAATCAACCCCAGATTAATCCCTCCTCTTCAAAATTCCCCTAACTCTGCTGAAAAGGAACTTCTAGGCTACTTTGGGGGTGACTCTTTTGACACCCCAATGTTGGAATCAATAAAATGCTCTTGCTATTGTATAAGTGGTTGTTGGTCTTCTTTGGGGGCTTTTCTCAGACCCTAACAGTGGCAAAAGTAAGCCACTGGGCAAGAAAATGCCCCTGCCTCGACTGTCCTAATTAGACAATCAGGACACAAAATGTCCTGCTTCACAGAAGTCTGTGGGATATACTAGGCCCATAGGCCAAAAATGGATGCCCCAACATTGCAGAGGAACTTGGGGTGACTGTCCAGGCAGCCAGCTGTTTCTCTCATTACTCACATTTTTTGGAAGTCACCTGCTTGCACTTCCTGCTTACTCATTTAATATTATTTTCTTCTTGGGTCTCTCAGGGAGCTAAAGACTAGATACATAGTTATAGCTATTGTTTTCCTTGTTTACCTAACACAGAAATCAGGTTATGATAGAAAGTAAATTAAGTAAAAGACTTTGAACTCACCAAGATAGGACAGATATGGAGTATTTTCTCTGAATTTGTCAAATACAAATGGACTAGTTATTGTTGATGTATTTATTGCCTTATATATTGTATATACTTATTGTATATAGCTTTTCTTATATAAGTTATGGCCTTCTTTTTTATTTTAGACAGAAAGGGGAAATGTAGTGGTATTTCACTTGTATTTTAATAAATAAAACTTGCCTGAGGATCAGAAAAGTAAAACAGCCCCACTGGTCAGCCTTACAGACCAAGCAGTAGTAACACATCTTTAATCCCTGTAGCCACAGTAGTTGCCATAGAAACTGGCGGTGCGTGCCCTAATGCCAGTGGTGCACGCCTGTAATCCCAGCCCTAGAGAGGATTATAAAATGAGAGGAGCCAGTTCACAGGTGCAGTCTCATTCTGAGATTCCTGGAGGCAGGAACGTCATTTCAGACTGAGGTCAAGGTCAGAGTCAGTGGCTGGCTGCTTTGCTTTTTGGATCTTCAGGTTGAACCCAGTTTCTCTCTCTGAGTTTTTATTCTTCATGCGTCACATGGTTGCAATGGATCATGGGAGTGTGAAACCCAGGGTGACAGTGCCTGGGCCTCAGAGCCATGCTGGGCTGCAGCATGAATAATAAAAACCCAGAGACAGATATTGGTGTTCAAACTGAAGATCAGAAAAGCAAAACAGTCAACTACTAGAAGACCTTTAACCTCTACCAAATCTTCAGATCAAAAGGGGAGATCCTGTCTACGAGTCCTCAGCCTCCACACCCCACTGACTTGAACTCACAGAGATCCGTCTGCCTCTGTTTCCAGAGTCCTTGGATTAAAGGTGTGTACTCCCTGGTCTGTATGGCTGACTAGTGTGGCTGCTTTGCCCTCTGATCTCCAAGCAAGTTTTACTTATTAAAACATGAATAATACACTACTATCCTGGGCAGCTGAAAACTCTAGATTCTGGTCTCTGAGGCCAGGTGAGGGAGGAAGTCTGGGATGAGAACTTAACTACTCTGTGTGCATGAAGCTCAGCAGAAGGCAACAGAGATGGGGGCAGCACTTTGGGATGAAAGGAAGCCCAATGCACAGGAAACGAAGCTGGAAAACTGGTGCGGGAGGGAGTCAGGTCGTTTGCACAAGTCTTAGCTGAGGGGCAAATGCGTTCCCTGGCAGCTGGGCAGTGGGGCTGCTCATGTCACCTGGGACCCTGTGACACGACCCAGCCTTCTTGGTCACAGTGCTGTGCTACAGTCCCCAGAGCATGTTGCCCTGGGACATCCCATTGTCAATGCAACCCACGAGCAACCTGCTGGCTCTCCCAGGCCTCTTTCTCGGCAGCACTCTGAAAGCCAGAGGCCGATCTCAGAGCCTTCCTGAGGTCCATGGTTAAACAGGCCCGTGTCGGTGGGGAAGAAACTGCAGACCGTGAGCCTGTCTAAGCAGAGTCCTTGCTGCCCCGCGCGGTTTCCCCCTCTGCGATTAATTTGTCATAAATGCGCTGACAAAGCGCTGCGCGGCTAATGGAAGCTGGAGGTGAAGGCTGAAGCCATTTCTCAGGGGAGGAAATTAACGAGGCTCCATTAAAAGCAAGAAGTGATTGAGTCAGCCCGTCCACTGCCCTCAGTTCTCCGGCCCATCTACTACCCTCCCCGGTCCCCTCCCCTTCAGGGTGAGGAGTGAACTTGGCCTTTGGATAGAGATTGGAAGACGGTTGATCCACTCCCCCTGAAATCGCTTCACATTCCAGTTGCTCAAGGGGCCCTTCACCCATGCTTTCAGCAGAGCGGCAGCTGAGACTAGGAAAGGGGAGCAGGACCACGTTGGCTTTGTGTGATAGAAGCTTCGCTTGCTCAGGTGTCAACAAAAAGTGGAATGGATGCAACCGAGCACCCCAGAGATCATAGAATGGCACTTTAGGAATGGCTGTCCAGGAACTCAAGCTACGTGTTCGGCCTTTGTCCTCTGCATCGACAGCCTGCAGCAAAGTCCCACCAGTTACCAGAGACTGAAGTAGGAGAATACCAGGAAAGTGTCCCACCGAGGATTCTGATTGGTTGACAACAGGTCACATGCTTATCCTTGACCCGATCAGAGTTCAGAACAATGAAAGGTTACGGTGGAGCCAAATTCACTCCCTGGGTGTGTGAGGTGAAGTTTCCTTGCAAAGGGTGTCCCGGGAAAAGAGGGAAGCCACTGTAGACTGGAAGAAACCAGAGTCCATTCCAGCCACAGCTGTGGATGCTTCTAGAAACCCTCAGAAGACAAGACCTTCTTAAAGGGAAGGGGGGCGGGAATCTTCATTTGAAAGCAGTGGGGAAGTGGAGACACTCTAAGAGGTGGCAAAGATTCAGGCTCGACCAAGGCCTCCCCGCGGGTCCAGGGCTGCAGGCTGGCTGTGCAGAGACAACAGGTGCAGGAGATGGAGTAGCTCAGAGAACAGCATTTGCAGGAGGGTTTACTTTCCACACTGGCACTTGTGCGTGCTAGGCATGTGTTCTGGCACTCTATGGCAGGTTTACATTGGGCCAGGTACACAGTGGAGAGCTCACAGCACGTGCCCCGAATACTGTAGGAAACCCTACTTTACTTTAAAAAGCCATTTTCAGAGAAACTCGAAATATGAAGATCAGAAGCAAAGGCGAGACCTTAGATAGAGGAATACCAGGGAGGGAGTGCAGTGGACAGAGGGACTTCTGAGCTTTGTATCAGTTATCAGTGCCCTTGGGGGAGGGTGCCGCCTTGAAACAGGCATTCAGCCTGGCCCAGGATGCTTAGGGAGACAAGGATGGGCGCCTGTGTGTCACAGTGCAGAGGAGGAAACATTTTCTGTGTGACATAAGGACTGGAAGAGATGGTTTATATAAAGTTTGTCTTAGTGAGAAATTATCCAGGTCAGATTGGCTTGGGAGCACGTCTGTAGGGGATTGTCTTCAGAGACAAGAGAAAGCCCAGCCCACTGTGGGCAGCACCATTCCCTAAGCAGGGTATGTTAAACTGTTTAAGAGCAGAGCAAATCAGTGCAGCAAACATGCATGCATTCATTTCTCTCTGCCTTTGACTGTGGACGTGGTGTCTCTAACTGCTTCTAGCTCCTGCCTTGACTTCCCCACAATGATGGACTGAAATCTGGAATTAAAAACTGGATAAATCCCTTTTCCTACTGAATTGCTTTCAGGGTATTTTCTCACGGTAACAGAAATGAAACTAGGCCATCCAGATAAAGCTTTACTTACAAGGTGGATAACAAGGGATGGGGGTGGGAACCAGTGTGTGCGTGTGTGTGTGTGTGTGTGTGTGTGTGTGTGTGTGTGTGTGTGTGTAAAGTTTCTAGGACCTCAAGCACAAAGTGTGGAAAGGTGGGAGCTATGAATTAAGAGTTGTTTTATTTCCCCAAATGAGAACCTATGAATTTCTAGAGGGAAAAACTCTACCCTCAGATTGATTCAAAGATCAGCATGTGGCCCATACTTGACCAGTGAGAATCCTCGGTGGGACATTTTTCTAACAGTGTTCCACTTAGAGAAGTCTCTCTGCTCTTGAACCAATGACCACTAGTTGAGAAAAGGAAGAGTCAGGGTCTGGAGAGATGGTTTGGTGGTTAAACGTACTGGTGCTTTTGTAGAGATCCTGGGTCTAGTGACCAGTCCCCACATGGGGTCTAAGAACCATTCATGACACCACTTCCAGGGGTTCTGTGACTTCTCTCCATCTCTGCAGGCACCGGGCATCCACACAATACGTAGACACACATGCAGACAAAACACCCATACATATAAAAAAGTAAATCATCATTTAAAAACAAGACGTTAGAGAAGCAAAACTGGTCATGCCCAGGAGCGTTCTGGAATCCAGACAGTACAGGATGGCTCCACAGACCATGGAGTCACACCCTTCCCTTCTCTGTCTCCCTGCGGAGCCCTGCAGACCGGGATGGAAGTGGTCTGGCTGCTTTCTGAGGACTGTCCTTCTGTGCTCCTGTCCCCGGAAGAGCCTGGAACAGAAGGAAGGTGCCGGCCATGTGGGAAGACAGAAAAGCAGTTGGAACAGTGACGTGGTGAATGTGTAACGGAAAGTGTGCTGGTCGTTCTTTGTCTCCTGGGAAGAGGGACCCTCTTCTGAGGAGTGGCCTCCACCAGACTGTCCTGGAGGACAGCCTGTGGGGCATTCTCTTGCTTGGTGACTGGCGCGGGAGGATCCAGCCCAGGCAGGTGGGTCTGGGGTGTACACACAAGCAGGCCGAGCAAGCCATGGGGAACAAGCCAGCAAGCCTCCAAGGTCTTTGCTTCAGCACCTGCCTCCAAATTCCTGCCTTCAGTTCCTGCCCCGACTTCCCCAGACGATGGACTGTTACCAGTGAACTGAGATGACAGTTTCCTCCTTAGATTGTTTTATATGATGGTCTTCGTCGCAGCAACAGAAAGCAAACTAAGGCTGAAGATTTCTCTATTTTTGTAGTAGGAAAATGGAAATGAAGAAAACCAAGAATTAAATATTTTTGTTTTTAAATTTGTGTTTATTTTTTAACAAAGTAAAATATAATAAGATAAAACAAAAAACATCACAGTAAAGTTGGACAAGGCAAACCAACAGAAGGAAAGGAGCCCCAAGGGAAGCACAAGAACCAGAATCCACTCATTCACACACCAGAGTCCCATAAAAATACTAATCTGAAAGCCTTAGTATACATGGAGTGTTGGAAGCCAGCTTTGACAAAACTCGTACATTCCAGGGTAGGAGGGTGAGGATTAGAATTATTAAGCAAAAGAAACGAAGATGTAAAAGAAATAAGACATAGAAACACAAAAGCATCAGGAGGGACATTCAGTGCAGGCAAAGGAGCTGAGAATCCTCCAACTTGCAGGCAACAGTCTCTAACAGAGACCTCAAAGCCTGTCCCCACAGTGACCCACTTCATTTACCAAGGCCAAACCTCCCAAAGGAGCCTTTCCTTATGAGCTTATGTGTCGATTGCCTTGGCGGGCCACTTAGTCTAGGGTTAGTAGCCCGCCTGGCAGGTCAGTTATTCCAGGGTCGCAGAGAGGCACTACCTGGAAGATATGGGCTAGGAGACAGGAAGAAGGCCATGCAAAGTTTGTCAAAGCCTCCGTTTATTACAGATGGGGTATAGCTTTATATAGAGTAAAGAGTTGGGGGATGGGCACAGGGTTCTGGGCTCTTGCCGCGTGGTTCACGTTGGTCACATGGTCCTCGTTGGTCACGTAGGTAGGCAGGAAGTTATCTTCGGTCAAGTCACAGTAGGCCTGGCTCACCTAGCTCCCTAGATAGTTTGGAATGTGGGGTGGGTTCCGCTAACAGATAGCTCTCATTAACAGCCAATTTGGGTGTGGGGTAGGCTTTGTCAATAGAACCATTCTTAACACAATTAGGGGTGTGGGGTTCTCTGCAGACTCCCCAGGGTGATGGTTCCTGTAATGATTTTAGGAGGAAACTGGCTCCTGACAGATCCCCCTTTCTTTTATAAAGACAGGCAGCTATTAAGTGAAGGGCATCAGGTCAGAGTCCAACCAAGGTGTCAGATCTAAAGGAGAAGAGACTGGGACAAGGAGAGACCCTCCTCTAGAATGATGAAGCAATTTACCTCTCCTGGGAACAGAGGGGTGCCTTATGATTCTTAGGTCTAGTGGGGACCAGGTCTTTATCCCCCTTACCCGTCTTAGGATTCCCAGTATCCTGTCTTAGGTTGGGGGATTTCCTGCCACAAGTCACCCGTCCTTGGAGCTCCTCAAATGAAAGTTATCTAGCGAGATTTAAAATAAACAGATCACAGGGAGTCCTGTCTTAGGCCATGTGGAGGGCACTCCTCGTGCCTGGCACCATGCCATGTTGAGCCGGTTTCTACAACCTCTGTATGGTGTGCAGTTCAGGTGAGGATTCACACTAACTCCCGTCATTGGGCCCCTGTGTCTATCACTAATGAAAAGGCTGTGAGGAGCTCCTCAAACAAAATATAATGATATAATTTTGGGCACCAATAACTCCATCTTCCAGACAAGAAAAAAGGGCGTTTTCCAAACCCAGTATTCACCTTTTAATCTGGCCTTAGGTATCCTCCTTCCTAAATGCCTACTCCACATAAAATTACGTGTGCTGCCTGCCAATAATTAGGGCAGTGTAAAAGGGATCTAAATCTAAAATTTTTTAACATATGCATTAAACCCAAACATTTTACAGCGTGTGTCAATCCTTTCCCAACATCTATAAGCAGTTATAAGTATCAGGTCAATTGTAGTAAGAGCACAATGATATACATTGTCGTCATCAAATACCACCAGTTCCAGTCTCTGAACAACAGTGACAGGAACCCCAATCTTTCCCCTTTCTTAAGTGAAAAGGCATTAATATTTTAATTAAAATGAGTTTTGTGTCCCAAAGATTAAAACTGTCTGATGTTTAGTACGCATCAGAAGATTCCTGAGTGAGGTGAGCTGGAGTCAGCTATCTGAAGCACATCCTGGCACTTATCTCAGGCGGGTCTCCCTAGACTCTCTAGAGGCAGAATTGACACCCTGCAGAGTGGTATAGTAGGTTGTGTTATCAGGCACTCCTCTCCTTGAAGGCAGGAAAGGCCGGACCAAGGACCTCTCCCAATTTCCTCTGGAACTCCTCTGTGGGCATCCGCAGCCTCGACATCAGATCCAGCTTTTATTTTCTTACTGTGAAAAAAGCATAAACATATCCTCGACCCCAAATATATATAGGTCGGGTATTTTTATAATGCATTGCAAGGGCTTTTCCACCTTGCCTTAGCAAAGGTTAGCTTGGTGTTATCACGCCAGATCCGTTTGCGTTAGGATCTGCTTGCAACCTTTTATGAGTTGCTTTCAAGGAGCCTTGTTATGCTCCACAATTTCTTTTTTATTAGCCATATATGTAGCTCTTCCATTGGAAAAGCCATTTGTAAAATTTAGCATAAAATCCTTTAAGGGATTTTTTGCTATAACATTAGCAAAATACAGTTGTGTGAATTGTAGCAATGATCTGGGAAAAGATTATTGTTTTTGCCTTTGAATTGAGCAAAGACAATTGTCCAGGAATCAGTCTTAAAATTATCAATGAATCTATTATTTAGTATAAGAAGTATTGATCATAGTCAATATTTTGTCAAATCATTTTTCAGCTTTTATCCTGCCCTTTTGTATCAGACAGGCTATTGTTTTAAATTAAGAGTTTAATATCTTAACTAGCAAAACTGAGAAGGTTTAGCCATAAACAGCATTTTTTATAAAACTGTTGTAGAATAAGTTTTACATTTAATATACACATTTGTCATAGGTGAATTATAATTAATAGACTGTATCTGTTGATTATTGTATACTTTACCTGTTGATTTATATTTTTTACCTGCTTGAGTACCTGTTAGGCAGCTGTTTAAGCTCTCTATTGGAAACTGTTTTTTGTAAGAATTTTACCTAGCGGCTCAAGGTCTCCCATAAGAATATTATAACTAGGGCTTTAACCATTGTATATCTATTTAAAGGTTTTAAGCTATCCTCCTCTTAAGTTTTAAGTCTGCCTTGCAGATAGGAAAATGGAAAAATGAAGCATTTTTTGACTAATAATGCTGGCCTCATTAGACACCAACATGTAGAAAAATGAAAATAAATCTATATCCATCTCCATGTACAAAACTTTTTAAGTTTAAATGAGCCAAAGGCCTTAGCATATAAAAATTATGTTGAATCTCACAGAGAAAAATTTTTGAAGCACACTTTGCCACATCTCAAACACAGCCTCAGTGGCATAAACATTTGGAGAAACCATAAATCTCCTGAACTGAGAAACTTTTGTATAACAAGGCTATATAGTGGGAAAAGATCTTTACTTATCATAAATCCATTCCAAAAATATATGAAGAACTCAGGAAATTAGTTATTAAAAATTTAATCCAAAAAATATTTGTTATAGACCTAAACTGAAAACTCTCAGACGAACTTAAAAATGACTGAGACACTTAAAAATGCTCAAACATAACAACCTTTAGCCATCAGAGAAATGCAAACCAAAACTTTGAGATTTTATCTTATCCTTGTAGAAATGACCAAGATTAAAAATTATTGTTAACAATTTATGCTTAAGAAAATGTGGGTAAAGAAAAAACTTTTATTGCTGGAAGTGTAAACTGACATAGCTATCTTTGGATCACACATCATATTGAAAAACCTGAACAAACCAGACTCTCCCAGCAGGAAGAGAAAAACCAAAAATCCAGGGCTAGCCCTAGGAACCAGCTGAAGACAAAGCCTTGAC
Source organism: Microtus pennsylvanicus (assembly GCF_037038515.1). Taxonomy (NCBI): domain Eukaryota; kingdom Metazoa; phylum Chordata; class Mammalia; order Rodentia; family Cricetidae; genus Microtus; species Microtus pennsylvanicus. The sequence continues at coordinate 147,875,200 of NC_134580.1, read as the reverse complement.
CTGGAAAAACAGGTTTTCCAGCTGCAATTATCACAGTAGTTTTTAGGAACTAGTGGATTACAACCTTGGGAGTGGTCCCGAGGCAGGAGAGCTGTCCTCCTGCAACCACCACAGGATTTTTGGAATTTATGACCCTTCTGGACCACTGGGGTGTGGCCCCTTTCCTCAAAAAATTCTTTCTCCTGGTCATTGGGGGTCAAACTCCTCCCCCACCAACCAAGGCCACATGTGCGACCTCAGCAAGGATGGTCTCCGGGCCCTTGCCATCCAGAGACCCAAGTGAGAGTCTCCCCAGCACTGAGGGACCCTCATTCTGTCTATTTTTTAAAATTAGGCAAATATCTACCTCAAAACTTAGCAATACCCCTTTTGGGCCTAAATACAAAGATGTTTGACCAAACCACAAGGACACGTGCTCAGCCATGCCCATAGCAGAACCATTTTATCATAGCCTAGAATCTGAAAATAACCCAGATGTACCTCTTTTACACCTAGGATAAATGAGACATCATCCTTTTTAATATTCATGAATACCACAAAATATCTTGGAGTAACTCCAAGCAAGCAGGACAGAAGTTTTGGGTCCTGTCATCTCTACCTATGAAGGCAGAATTTTTTTTTTTATTTTTAACCATTATCACTTGTTAGAGTATAACTCTGGCCCTTGATAAATTTAATTAAGAGGCCTGAGTCTCAGCAGACCACCTTGAAGCCACACCTGGCAGCAGGAAAGGACCTCAAGCTGAAACAGTACGACTCCCACCCAAGAGCGGGCCATACAAATGGAAAAACTTGTAGGATAAGAACTTTAAATCTTGAAAGATCCCCTACTTTCTTGGGAAAGCAGAAGAAACACAGCAAAAATGACAATTTCACTGAAAGCAGTTTACAGATTCAGTGTAAATGTCCATTAAAAATTATAGCAACATTCCTCACAGAACTCACAGATTTAATGTAAATGTTCATTAAAATTATAGCAAAACTTTTCACAGAACTCAAAAGAACAATATAGAACTCAAAAGAACAATCTCCAACCTTATATGAAAGAAATAAAAACTCAGGATAGCCTAAACAATTCTAAAAATCCTCTGAATATATCACAATCTTTGCTTTTAAAACTTTTTTACAGAAACACAGTACTGAAATTAATCTACCTTAGATATAAACTTATATACCTACAAGCTAAAGATTTTTGACCAAGAAGCAAGATTTTTAAAATGGAAAAGAAGCATATTTACTGTCCTAAATGAAGCTGCAGCTTTTTGAGGCTAGATTCCTGTATAGCAAACCTGCCTGTCAGCTTTCGCTCCATATGGCAGGGGGTTAAAGACATAGGCTCTCTAACCCTAGCAGCCAGCCTGCTTGGCAGGCGTAGCTGTGTGGATTGTACCCTAACTTCTCGCATCTCGAGGGACTCCCTTTTGAGTCCTCAAGCAAACACATAAAGCAAACATATGAAGCAAACATATGAATCTCTGTTTTTGACTCTTACTCCTCTCTCCCTGAGTGATTGATTAAATTACTGTATGAATTTCTCTTCCCTTGAAAGTCCCATATCTTTTTGGACGACGGTGAGCTTGCGCCTACCTTGTCCTGCAGATCTGTCCGAGTTATACAGCCGCAGAACCTTCTGTTTTCCCGGGACTGCGCGTTGTCGTCCGATAGTTGACCGTGCTCCGAGTCCCTGTTCGGGCGCCACTGTCGATTGCCTTGGCGGGCCACTTAGTCTAGGGTTAGTAGCCCGCCTGGCAGGTCAGTTATTCCAGGGTCGCAGAGAGGCACTACCTGGAAGATATGGGCTAGGAGACAGGAAGAAGGCCATGCAAAGTTTGTCAAAGCCTCCGTTTATTACAGATGGGGTATAGCTTTATATAGAGTAAAGAGTTGGGGGATGGGCACAGGGTTCTGGGCTCTTGCCGCGTGGTTCACGTTGGTCACATGGTCCTCGTTGGTCACGTAGGTAGGCAGGAAGTTATCTTCGGTCAAGTCACAGTAGGCCTGGCTCACCTAGCTCCCTAGATAGTTTGGAATGTGGGGTGGGTTCCGCTAACAGATAGCTCTCATTAACAGCCAATTTGGGTGTGGGGTAGGCTTTGTCAATAGAACCATTCTTAACACAATTAGGGGTGTGGGGTTCTCTGCAGACTCCCCAGGGTGATGGTTCCTGTAATGATTTTAGGAGGAAACTGGCTCCTGACACTTATGGGGTAATTACACTCAAACTACCACAGTACTGATATCTGCTTTTTCTTTGTAGGATGGGTGTTTTGTTCCTTGGTTGAAGCATGATTAATAAAAACTCAGAGACAGAAATTGGGGTTCAACCTAAAGGTCAGAAAAGCAAAACAGTGAACACTGGCTCTTAATACTACCTCAGTCCAAAATAGTGATCCAGCCTCCAGGGATCGTCAGAATGAGACTGTGTGTGAGCTTGCTCCTCCTGTCTCTCCTGTCTCTCTAGGTTTAAAGGTCTGCACTGCCCAGTTTCTATGGCTAACTACTGTGGCTACAGGGAATAAAAGTGTGTTACTACTGCCTGGTCTGTAAAACTGACCAGTGGAACTATTTTACTTTTCTGATCCTCGGGCAAGTTTTATTTATTAAAATATAAGTGAAATGTTGCTACATTTCCCCTCTTTGTTTAAAATAAAAAAGAAGGGCCGGGCGGTGGTGGCGCACGCCTTTAATCCCAGCACTGGGGAGGCAGAGGCAGGCGGATCTCTGTGAGTTCGAGACCAGCCTGGTCTACAAGAGCTAGTTCCAGGACAGGCTCCAAAACCACAGAGAAACCCTGTCTTGAAAAACCAAAAAAAAAAAAAAGAAGGCCATAACTAATATAAGAAAAACTATATTCAATAAATGCAATAACTATGTACAATGTATATAGGCAATAAATACCTCAACAATGTCTAGTCCATTTACATTTGACAAATTCAGTGAAAATATTCCATATCTATCCTATCTTGGTGAATCCAAAGTCTTGTACCTTATTTACTTTCTATCATAACTTGCTTTTTACATTAGGTAAACAAGGAAAACAATAGCTATAACTATGTATCTAGTCTTTAACTCCCTGAGAGACCCAAGAAGGAAATAATATTAACTGAGTAAACAGGAAGCGCAAGCAAGCGACTTCCAAAAAATGTGAGTAATGACAGAAACTTCTCACTGCCAGGACAGTCACCCAAAATTCCTCTGCATCTCCATCTTCAGCCTACAGGCCTAGCATATCCAACAGACTTTTCTGTGAAGCAGGATATTCAGAAGGGCTGTCTCTCCTTGTCTTGATGATGTTTGACAGTCACTTTCTTTTGTGCCCTGCTTGTCTAATTAGGACAGCATACTGACAGTAGTCAAGGCAGAGACATTTTCTTGTCCAGCAAATTACTTTTACCACAAAGAAAGTAAATTCCATGTGGAATTTCTTCAATGCCTTTTATCTTCTCTGAAGTAGATTGGTGCTACCAGGTGCAGGAATGTCTTATTGTCATAAAAAAAGAAGAACGTAGGCTATTAAAAATATCTTAAATGCCATATTCTGTAGATCTCTGAAGTGTTTGAAGATGACCTGTCTATCTAAAATATATCTTTGCTTGACCTTGAAAACATACCTAATGTAATTACAAGTTTGTTTATACTAGGTGATTAACTACTAATCTATATTTCCTTATTATTCTAAACAGATGGTAATAATAATATTCAAGGAATAGAAATTTGTATTACATTCTTAAATGAGTTCTATAAGTACAATACCTTGGATAAAAGTAGAAATATATGTACAGTATGTTCTAATAAAATTAATCCCAAATTTGTATCAATATACGAAATTTGTATACAATATACAAAAGTCCAATCCAAAGTAAAACAATTAAAACTAGTAGTTACTTTTTAAAAGTAGAGTCAAAAAAATATACCTTTTATCTTGTTTATATCCTCCCTTTTTTCTTAACAGAATAGCTTCAATAACCTACCCTTTTATCCTAGCATATCTATATCCTGCCTTTTTTATTTTCAAAACAAGAACTTTGACTCTAATTTCCTTTGTTTAGTTTTTTCCATGACCATTATCCACAACAATTTGTAGCCAACACACTAAAGAAAGACAAACACCCATAATCCATTTTTTGGGAATGTGGGCACAATTTTCTAGGCTACTTCCTACTGATTGGGGGCACTGATAATCTCATGGGGACCCAAAGAAAATTTAAGATTATGGTCAAGTTCTGACTGGAGTATTCTGTGAGGATGGATCATCTCAGCCAGCAGTCTTGATGCTGTTCTGGATGTAGAACTCAGAAGAAACTGCAGCAGAGGCCCTTTAAATGTTGGATCATCTGGGCCATCTGCTCCTATTGGAGATTCTTCAGGAAGTCTTGTTTGATCAAACCATTATTAGCTGGTAAGATATCCACAGCTTTCTATCCTCTGTGGAAACAAAAGCAGAACCTCTTTTCTAAAGTAACATGTCCTTAGACTTAATTTTTGAAGTCAAGATACCTTTAATAGATAGATAGATAGATAGATAGATAGATAGATAGATAGATAGATAGATAGATAGATTTAGTTTAACAGCCTGTACAATAAAATGTCTCTCCGTAGTTAGCTCATTCACAGTCAAAAATTTAAAGAAAATACAATAATATACATAATACAGACTCTCTGTATATTTTACATCTTTATGTTACTTTTTTTTCTTTACTCTATTTCTTTTACTTTTATTTTTTAAATTTTGGCTTTCTGAGACAGGGTTTCTCTGTGTATCTTCGGCTGTTCTGGATCTCACTCCGTGTTCCAGGCTGGCCTCAAACTCACAGAGATCCACCTGCCTCTGCCTCCCAAGTGCTGGGATTCAAGGTATGTGCTACCATGCCCATCTACTCTAAAGGACTTTTTCTATCCTTTTTCTTTTCTCTACCAAGCCTATGTATATTCTTAAACACACTGCAAACTGTTTAGAAGATTTTTTTTCATCTGAATCTGTGTTTACTGTATATATCTATCTTTTTCTGACCACATGAGTCTTTAATCTGCTAAGGAATATGACTAGGATTAAAGCTGTGGTTTTAGTGGCTGGCTCCACCCCATTCCTTAGCTTTTTGGAAGTCTAGCTTTATGACAGAGGTATTGGTGTGAGCCACATTTACTGTCATAACCCTGTGGAGTTTCTAGGTCCATGCCACCTCCAAGATGCCTGATGCTGGCTGCTCACAAACACCATTTAAGTGTTTGGTGGCAGAGCCTCTTAAAATAGCTGCGAAGTTTTGATCAGGAGAGGAAGCTCATCTGGGGTGAATGGGAGTTGGGAATGATAGCTTTTCCCCCTACCCGGGTAGCTAGGTTTAGGTCCTCGCTCTGGCCTGTGCCTGTGGCTAAAATGCCTCAGACAAATGGCTTTTTCATGAATTTGTGTCCCACACTAGGCACCAAATGAAGCACAATTAATAAAAACTCACAGACAGAAATTGGGGTTTAACCTAAAGGTTAAAAAAGGCAAAAAAAGCTAGAAAAGCAAAAATAGCCAAAAACTGGCTTTTACCTCTACCTCAGTCCAAAATGGTGATCCTGTCTCCAGGAATCTCAGGATGAGATTGTGAGAGCTGTCTCCTCCCATTTTATATTCCTCTCTAGGGCTGGGATTAAAAGTGTATTACCACTGCCTGGTCTGTAAGGCTGACCAGTGGAGCAGTTTCACTCTCTGATCTTCAGGCAAGCTTTATTTATTAAAATACAGATGAAATGCCATGACACTTGGTTTCCGTTTTCTGTCTGGATTTTAGGAGAGTATAATGCTTATCTTTTTCCTGGTTGGAAATTTTCTGTGGACCCCTTTCCCTGGCCTCTTCAGTTGGTATATTCCCAGAGGATGCCAGCTGGGATATTGGGATGACCTGTTGGAGGAGAAGAATTTTGTGATCCACTGGGGATGGGGACAAAGAGGAAAGAGCGACCATAGCAGGTTTTCTGCTACTCAGCTGGGGAGGAGACTGGGGATGGAGTGTGGAGGAGCAGAAGGAGAGGTGAAGACCTGCACAGGCTGCCTGTGTCTCTGGTAGGAGTGGCCTGTGAGTTTGCAGGGGGCACCGGCTGGGGTTGGGGCAAAGCCATGAATGGTGGTGGAGATTAGAAGGGGAAGGTCTGTGTTAGCCACAGGGGCCAGAGCAATAGGGCAGGGGTGGCTGGCAGGGTGTCCTGCGGCAGACCTGGGGATGAGGCTGGGAACTGGGTCAGGCGGCAGAGGAGGAGGTGAAGATCTGCAGTCCCCCAACCTGCTTCCCTGGCAGGAGGGGTAGAATTTAAAATGTTTGAATTATATTTTAGGTATTTTGTTCTGAAGGGCACACGTGTGCTGCTCAGAGGACAATTTGTGGGTCCCAGGGATCAAACTCAGGTTGTCAAGCTTGGTGGCAAGCTTCTTTGCTTGTGAAGTCATCTTGCACCCCAATCAAGAATTTTTAAACTATACCCAGGCATTTGTTTTTTTGTTTTTTTTTTTAAAGTTATACTAGGTGGTGGTAGCCCATGCCTTTAGAGTGCTACCCAATGGATGGAACTTAGACTTAAGAAACAAAGAACTTTTGCCAGTGTATTTGTTTGTTGGTTGGTTTTGTAACTGGGGGAGGGAGCTTGTTTCTTAGTGTAGTTTAACAGCTTTCTCTGGTGCTACATGGAGATTCTCTAACCACAGAGATCTGCCCTGCAAAGTGATCCACCCTCCTCCCTGTCCTCCACTTACTCTGCCCACTCTCCTCCCCATCCCTGTAGCAGCCTGCCTGCAGAGGCCTCTCCTCCCTCCTTATGGCCATTCCCTAGGGGCTACTCCAAACCTGACTTGGAGGCCCCGTCCAGTTCCCCACTCCCAACAAACCCGTTCTACCTGAGATCCCCAGTGAACACAGCTGGCAGGGACTCAGGGAGGTGAATCATACTGTCTTCCTGTCCTCCATCAAGATTTCTCTATTTCCACTCTCGGTCCAGTATCAGCTTGATTACAGGTGCCCCCCCAGCCTGCTTGCAGGAGTCCCCCGCCACCTCAACTCCATTTCCTGGAGACTCCAACTCTTGGTTCAGATCCAGGGTCCCCCAGCCCTTTCATTCCTGTCTCTCCAAACAATTCATTGCCTTACTGCAACAAACTGGCAGGATCCCCCTTCCGCCATTCCCCCAGATCCTTGGGAACCCTGCCTCTAGGTGTGCACAGGATCCCCTTAGTTCTTCTCTGAGCCCTGCTGAGTCTTATCACCTTTCCCACCTCTGTTCCTCACTGCCACCCAGCACCATGCAGAATCATCCCCCACTGCCAGGCAAACCACCACCTTCACACTTTCCTAAGAACCAAAGAATGAAAAAATATGAATGAAATTTAGCCCCGGCAACGCTGAAGCATGCAGAAGGTCCTGAGAAGTGCAATTTAGCTGAACCACAATTCAAGGTCTTCAAAAGAGTTATTATAAAATAATTAAGGACCTTAAAAAGGACATGAATAAATTCCTTAATGAAGTCTGCAAAAACACAAACAAGCAGTAGAATAAAATTATGAAAACAATCCAACACAGGAAAATAGAAATGGAATCTTAAGACTGAAACCAAGATGAAAACTAGGAAGTCAAACAAAAACATACCTAACCATAATAAAGGCTACTTACAGCGAGGCCATAGCCAACATCAACTTAAATGGAGAGAAACCCAAAGCAATTCCACTAATATCAGGTACAAGACAAGATTATCCAAGTACCTAGTTAATACAGTACTTGAAGTCTTAACTAGAGAAATAAGACAATTTGCCTAATATGCTGGTATATGCCTTTAATCCCAGCACTCAGGAGGTAGAGGTAGGTAATCTCTGTGAGTTCAAAGCCAGCCTGGTCTACAAAACGAGAAATAAAAACAACTGAAGGAGAACAAGGGGATACAATTAGAAAAGGAAGAAGTCAAAGTCTCTTTATTGATGATGATATGATTTTATATATAAATGATTAGAAAAATCCCACCAGGAATATTGTACTGCTGATAAATACATTCAGCAAAATAGCAGGATACAAAACTACCACACAAAAACCAGCATCCTTCCTATATACAAATGATAAATGGGCTGAGAAAGAAATCAGAAAAACAACACCTTTCAGAATGGCTTCAAATAATATAAAATACTTTGGTATAACCAAGCAAGTGAAAATTCTGTATGATAAAAACTTCAACTCTTTGAAGAAAAAAATAAAGAACATACCAGAAGATGGAAAACTCTCCCTTGTTCAGATTGGTAGGATTAACACAGTAAAAATGGTTGTCTTACCAAAAGCAATCTACAGATTCAATTCAGTCCCCATCAAAATTCCAACACAATTCTTTTCAGAACTTGAAAGGACAATTCTCAGCTTCACATGGAAACACAAAAAAGCAGGATAGCAAAAACAATCCTGAATAACAAAAGAACTGATGGAGGTCTCATCATCCTGACTTCGAATAAGAGCCTCATGATACTGGCATTAAAGCAGACACATTGGTCAATGGAATTGAACTGCACAGCCAGACCTAAGTCCACACACCTATGGACATTTGTCCTTTGACACAGAATCAAAAAATACACACTGAATAAAGAAAGTATCTTTGACAAATAGTGCTTGTCAAACTGGATGGTGGCATGTAGAAGAATCCTAATTAGATCCATACTTATCACTTTCCATAAAACTCAACTTCAAATGGATCAAAGGCCTCAATGCACAACCAGATATGCTGAACCTGAGAGAGATAGTGGAGAGTAGCCCTGAACTCATTGGCACAGGAGAAGACTTTCTGAATAGGACACCATAAACACAGATGATAAGATCAATGATTAATAAATGGGACCTCATAAGACACTTCTGTATGGCAAAGGACACCATCAATAGGACTAAGCAGCAGCCTATAGAATAAGAAAATATTTTTTATCAATTTTGCATCTGAAAGAGGACTAATATCCAAAATATATAAAGAACTCAAGATACTCTACATCAAAAAATAAAACCCAATTAACAATAAGGTAAAGGTGTAAACAGAATTCTCAAAAGATTAAACACAAGTGGCTGACAAACAAAAAATGTTCGACTTCCTTACCATCACGAAAATGTAAATCAAGACTGCCTCAGAATTTAATCTTACACTGATATGGGATTCCCCTCTGTATGTTGTGAATGTTTTATTACCATTGGTTAATAAAGGAGCTGCTTTGGTCCTATAGCTGAGCACAATATAGCCAGGTGGGAAATCTGATATATAGAGAGAGTAGACAGAGTCAGGGAGATTCCATGTAGCTGCCAAAGGAGACAGGTGCTCTGGAACATTATCAGTAAGCCACGAGCCTCATGGTAAAATATAAAATAATAGGAATGGTTAATTTAAGATGTAACTTAATAAGAAGCCTAAGCTATTGGCCAAGCAGTGTTATAATTAATATAGTTTCTGTGTAATTATTTTGAGTCTGGGTGGCCAGGAAACAAATCAGCAGCCTTTGCCTACAGAATGGTGCACCAACATGGGCCAACTACATCCACATAAAACCTGAGAGAGTTTGGAAAGGAATTCTAGACACAAAAGAACAGACTTTTGTGCAGCTTCTTGGTAGCACATTTTTTTTTTCTGGATGGGCTCTGTTTTCTGGCAGCAAGCAGGAGCACCACAGGACCTTTAAGAGAAGTCTTCTTGACTCAGCTTTGGTAGTGGAAGCTGTGCAGCTTAGCTTCTTTGGGGCAGGGTTTCCTAGTTTCCTGGTTTCTTGGTTTGTGCTAGTTGCACAAACTGTTCTGGCTCTTTCAGGAGACCAAGAACTTAAATGAGATCTGTGAGCAACATGTTACAAATTGCTTAATGGTGACACAGACCCACTGCAACCTTGAAATGGGGCAATGTGCATGGCTCTCAGAGGCAGTGAACATGCCTCCACTGTGTTGGACTGGTCAGAACCAATAGGCAGGCATGCAGAGTTGGTCCTAGCCATGTCCACTTAGCATTAAAAAACAAAAAGCTCTCATGGTCAAAAAATAATTACAGATATACATAGAATAAAGACAAATTCAGATGAAAATGACCTCTAAGTGGGTCACAGTGTTGGATAAATGTATGTAGACGAGAGAGAGAGAGAGAGAGAGAGAGAGAGAGAGAGAGAGAGAAGAATATAGACAGTTATAATATAAAAGAGTACAGACAGTCATAGATTAAATGAGTAGAGATAATAAATACTAAACTCATAGAAAAAATAATAGAGTAAAGAAAAATAAACCATGTAAAGATGGAATATACAGAGTCTGGATTATGTATATTGTGTTTTCTTTGAAATTTTTTACTGTGAATGAGCTAAGTACAGAGAGGCATTTCATTGTACAGGCTGCTAAACTAAACCAACATATTTTTAAAGGTATCTTGATTTCAAAATTTGAGTCTAAGGCTATGTTACTTTGGAAAAGAGGTTCTGCTTTTGTTTCCACAGAAGATGTGAATCTGTGGATTCCTTCCAGGCTAATGTGTCTTAATAAACTGAGATCCCCAAAAGGTTCCCATAAACCCTAAAAATACTTCACCAAACAAAAAACAGGAAGCAGTTTGTAGAGAACTATGCCCAAATTCTCAAATATTGTTGGTAAATGTTTGTTTACATTTAAAGAAGGATATGCTATAGAGATGGATACTCTCCATTGGTGTGGATCTTGGTCTACCGATATAAATTTAAGGTTGATTTTGTTATGTGTATATTTCTGTTTGCTTAAGATATTATATTTGTGAAGCTCATTTAAAAATGTAATGTATAATTAAGAAATACAGGTCAATAGGTAGTCATTTATAATAGTCAAGTTTGTAGTCATGTTAAGTTTTCTAGATGTACAGAGATATATTTCAGATGGATAGGTATTTTTCAAACCTTTCAAAGATTAACAAAAATGGCATTTAAAATGTTTAAGAACTTAGTACTTTTCATGACAATGAGACATAGCTGCTTCTGGCAGTAACAATCTACTTCAAGAGGATGATGGGCATCGAAGAGGCTGCTTATAGAGTTTGTTAGCCATTTGGGCAAGAAACTACTTTTGCCTTGACTGCTTGATGTTATGCTGTATGAACTGGACATGCAGGACAGACAGGAAAATGACTGTTGAACTTGCCTAAAGGTGAGACCATCCTTCAGGGTTCCTGCTTCATGAAAGAGTCTGCTAGAGATTCTGCAGGACACAGAAGAAAGTGACTGACAAACTGTCAATATAGATGAAACTGTCTTTTAAATTTCCTGCTTCCTGGAAAAGTCTGCCAGATACTGTGGGCCTGTAGGCTGAAGATGGATGCCCCAATGGTACAGAAGAACTTTGGGTGACTGTCCAGGCAGCAAGATGTCTCTGTCAATTCTAGAGTTTTGGAAGTTGCTTGCAATGCACTTCCTGTTTAGTTAGGTAATATATCCTTCTGGGGTCTTTGATGGAGTTGAAGAAAGATAGTTATAATTATAAAAAGAGATTAAATATAAAACTTTAGACTCACAAAGATAGGATAGACGATAGAATATTTTCCTTAATTTGTCAAATATAAATGGACTAAATATTGTAACTATAATCTTGCTTGATAGTTGTTTTGTTGTATGTAATCTTGCTGTGTTAAAGTTCAAACCTTTCCTTTCATTTATATAGAATGGCAGAGGTGATGAGAAATCCCTCTCTGTATGATGTGAATGTGTTTTATTACCATTGGTTAATAAAGAAGCTACTTTGGGCCTATAGCAGAGCACAGTATAACCAGGTGGGAAATCTGATATAAAGAGAGAGTAGACAGAGTCAGGGAGGTGCCATGTAGCTGCTGGAGGAGACAGATGCTCCAGAACCTTACCAGTAAACCACAAGCCTCGTGGTAAAATATAAAATAATAGGAATGGGTTGATTTAAGATGTAAGAGTTACTTAATAAGAAGCCTAAGCTATTGGCCAAGTGTTGTAATTAATATAGTTTCTGTGTAATTATTTCAGGTCGGGGAGACCAGGAAAAGAACAACAAGTCTCTGCCTACATTACACCCATCAGAATGACCAAGATCAATAAAACATGTAAAAACATGCTAAGGATTTAGAGGCAAGGGGAACACTCATCCTTTGCTAGTGAAAGTGCAGACTTGTACAGCCACTGTGGAAATTAGTGGGCAGTTCCTTTTGTTTTATCCTTGTCTTTATTTGTCCATTTACTTAAGAGAGAGAAAAGGACGGCATGGAGTTGGAAGGGTGGGGAGAGTATGGGAGGAGACGAGGGAGGGGAAACTGTGATAGGAATACGTTGTATGAAAATAACTTTAGCCGGGCGGTGGTGGCGCACACCTTTAATCCCAGCACTTGGGAGGCAGAGGCAGGCGGATCTCTGTGAGTTCGAGACCAGCCTGGTCTATAAGAGCTAGTTCCAGGACAGGCTCCAAAACCACAGAGAAACACTGTCTCGGAAAAGAAAGAAAGAAAGAAAGAAAGAGAGAGAGAGAGAGAGAGAGAGAGAGAGAGAGAGAGAGAGAGAGAGAGAGAGAGAGAGAGAAAAGAAAAGAACTTTAAATAAAAACTTTATTTAAAGAGTAAAGTGCTGATAGTGGGTGGGGCCTACCCCTAAGCCTTCAGAATCCTCCTCCCATGAGAGACCCGTGTGACAGGAGGCTGCCTGGACACTCACTTGTAGCCCCTCAACCCAGTGAAGCCACCACTGCCCAGGGAGGTAAAATGAGGCTCAGAGAGTCTGGGCAGTTGCTCAAGGGGCAGAGACAGGCTTTGACCCCAGACCACACAGCCCCTAAGCCTAATGGTCACCCCCAATCCACTTCTGTGGTAATTTTCCTCCCCAGGGTGTTTGTGTGGCTCACTTGCTGTCCCCCAATCCTTTGGCCTGGGCCACTGCCACTAGAGGAGAGTCCTAGGGTCAGAAGTGACAGCTGGTGGGACAAGGGGCTGGCTACTTCTAGCTCTGGTTTTAATGTGCTCCGGAGTCACCCGGCCACTGGCTGCATCTAAGGGTGGGCCCAAGGGCATGGCCTGCCTAGGATTCAGGAGGGAGGCTGCGGGGTTCACACAACTGCCACCTCGGCAGCCCACTTAACAGCTCTGAAGCTCTTGAAATGACCTGGAGGACAATCCCCTGCCTCAGGGCCCTTAACTGTTATCACTCTTGGAAAATGTGTGGCCACAGCTAAGGTGAAAGTCGTGGGCACCGAGAATACCAGCATCTCGGGAGGGCATCCCCAGTCTTCACTGCAGAGTGTCTCTCAGTCACAGGACGGACCCTACACAGAGTTCTGTAGCCCAGAGTATCAGCAATGCTCGATGGGAAGTGAGTCACAGCTGTCTGTCTGTCTGTCTGCCCCCTTGCTGATATCATGAAAATAAGAGCAGGATGCATGTGGCAGCCCAGGCGCACGCAGCCAGAGTGTGGCTTAAGTGGCACCCTTTGCCCAAGGCCATCTCCTCTACCCCTCGGGCTCCTCTTCGGTAAAACAGAACAAAGGCGAGGTCAATGTGCGGGCAGACACCAGAGCAACTACCTGGTCACTGCAGAACCAGCACAGGGACAGGGTGGGGGAAACAACGTGGGCTCAACTGTGCGGGTGGGAAGGGTTGAGACGGCATCCTTGGTGTCCCCCAGCCCCAAAGCTGAGACGTTGCAACTGCCCACCAGCTGAGCACACCAAGAACACCCAGGGACTCTGGTCCTTATGGCTACACAATAGGTTTCCAGCATCTCCCTCTGGCCACTCCTGGTGGCCAGAGGTTCTGGAGAGGGAAGTGGCCACCTTGCTGGTGTCTGGCCCTTGCAGATTCACAGCTTTGGTCCGAGCGCCCTCTGCTGTCCGTTCACAGTCTGGCCACCACCCCATGTACTCAGCTTGACTGATTAACTTCGGGGGTCTCTGGGGAGCTAGGCAGAGGTTTGCAAGTCCTTCCTCCCTCGTGACTGGATGTACAGTATGTTCCGGGAGTTCTGCATCCCAGCACCACAGCTGTGAACAGACTCCAGGTTAAGTTTATCCTTCCACGGGTTCTCCAGCTGACATCGACACAAAGTTGAGGAAAAGACCCAACACCAGCACCCTGGACTCTTAGGGAGACGGCCCTGCAACATCCTCTGCCTCTGAAGAGCCCCCGCCCACCCAAGACTCACTCTCTTGTTCCTGCAGCCCTGCAGTTTGTCTGGCAGTTGCTGACGCCATCAGACTCCCACAAGCACCAGCTCACTTATCCACGGTGCCTATGTGGAGAAGAACTGCATATTCCAAGAAGCACAGAGATAGTAAGATATTTGCCAGAGGTAGCACAGCCTGTAAAAAGCCCACCAAGGTTAAACTCAGGAGCAAGGATTCAGGACCCCTGTGGGTAAGTAAAATTCCTTTGTACTGTGGAAATACCTCCAGGCTGGATGGGACAAAGATGAGATTGGGGGCCACAGCTGAGGGCGGTGATTTGCCTGGGGCATCCTGGGGCACCCAACCAGCCCACAACCCTTCAGGCTATCCCACCATGTGGGTAATGCCCCAGGCCCACAGAGGCCAAGCATTGGGCCACCCCAACTTCAGGGCTTAGACTCCCTATCTCCCAGCTATGTGACCTTGAGCAGGCTCCTGGTCTCCAAACCTCCTTCTCCCTGTCTGTTAGATGAGATGTTACCTCCCTCCCTCTGGGGTTGTCTGGAGGACAAGGTGAGAAAATCTCTGGCCGTGTCCATCCTTCAAATGTCCCCTGTCATCATCCACTATCACCAAGCCCTCGTTCTCCCCCTCCCTCCTTCCCATCCCACACCTGCTTTGAGTGCGACAGTTCCTCCAGCAGGGCTTATGGCCCAGACCTCAGTAGTCCCTGGTCAGTGCTGGGCCGGGTTGTCCTCTGACCACTCTGTCCTCTGGGGAATGACCAAAATTCTACTCCAGCCGAACTCACAGCTCAACAGCGCCTGGGGTGGGAAGGTCTCCACAGAGTTATCTGGATCACCTATGTCCCACACCAGACCCCAGCCACAACTTGTGACTGTCCTGACCCATCCAGCCTGGGAGTCATGGGGTCACATTCCCAGGGAGATCCCCCAGAACGTTTCCTACTGGAAAATTGTTCCAGTCCCCCAGTTAGCAATATAGATGTGGTCTCTGGGCTCTGAAGTCATAGGAGTGAGAGAACAGGATGACTGGCCAGGGAGACCCAACAACAACTCACAAGAAGCACAGCAGATACCTGATAGCAGTCCCTGGGGCTGAGATGCCTCGTGGCTGGGTCTGCTCTGTCCTGGCTACCACATCCAGCAGGCAGAACCACAGGTCAGGAAGGTCCCATGACAGTCAAAGACCAGTGAATGTACCGTCATGTACAGGCAGAAGCTGGTGGGCTCTTTCCCCAGAGCTGTGACATCTGTCCCTAGTCCCACTCCCTGTCCTCTTGCTGAGGGTTGGGGTTATCCAGTCTTCCTCAGTGGAGACAGAACAGGAGGAGGGCACCTTGGGAAGTTCACCTGGCTGCCGACAACACCCCCTGCCTGGTGGCATCACGCAGCCACTCTCTGCCCACCAGGAGGAATCTCAGCTGGCAGAGAGGAAGAACCCCCATCTCACAGCGCGTGGGAGCCAGCAGCTTCCTGACTCTGTGGGCCGTGAGTCAATTTGTACATTAGAAAGTACCTGGGTGTGGAAAGAAAAGTCTGGAAGGAAACCGGGCTGTGGGAAGAGGGGAGAGGGGCTGGCCTGGGTGCGGAACTCCAGCCCATGGATTTCTTTGGGGCCCCCCAGTTTTCTGCATCACCTGCAGAGCACCTGTGCTAACTGAGAAGCATGCCTGACTGTCTCCTTGAGCCTCCCTGGGTCACTGACACACCTGGACAGAGGTCTAGGCCCAGGTGGCCGTGGCTAAGATTCTGGCCACCAGGTGGCACCCCCGATCTATTTTTAAGCAAAGAGTTCCAAGTAGGACTTGGCTAACTTGTGGGCACTAACCCAGGAGCCCAGGCCAGAGGGTCCCCAAGGTCCTCTCTAAGACTCCTCTGTGGTGCAAGAGTGGTGTCCCTGCTGTGAGTTCCTGATGTGTGGCCTTGAGTGACCTTGGCCTCACGTCCCTGCCCCTGCAGGGGTTACCAGGTGACCAGTCTGTTCCCATGAGACCCTCCTCCCTGACTCCGCATGGGACTGACTCCTTATTGCACTTACTTCCCCTGACTCCAGGTCAGCTCTACAGCTCAGCCCCATCCCACTGTGTGTGCATGCGCACACGTGCGTGTGTACACACCACAAGTATCTGGAGCACAGAGGACACCTCAGAGGAGTCTATTGTCTCCTTTCACCACGAGGATCCTAAGGACAGAATCCAGGCTGTCAATTTTGTCAGGAGGTGTCTCTGCCCACTAAACCACCTCACCAACACGAGACCTCGCTCTCTCACTGCCCTCTTTCTGGCTGACAAGACCCCTCTGGGCTGTGGCCTCTCCCTGGCATCTTTCTCCCTCCAGCCCCAGCTCCAGGTCCCTCAGCCTCTCCCCAATCCTCCTGCCCAGGGACCGTTGCCGGGACATCACCTGCCCTTCTTCCGTCTCTTCTGGCTCATCTCTCAGGCACCATGCACGAGACTGGTTGTGTCCTTCTGATCAGCTGCTCCCCCTATATTATGAGTTACCCCGTGAGCATCGGTCTGTCAGTTAGCATTGTCCCAATGCCAAAAACTCATGCCCCATCAGTGGCCACCCAGCGATCATTGAAAGGATGAAGTTCGCAGGTGACCATGGTGTCCCGTAGATCTGGAAGCCTGGCCGACTTCACCCGTGGCCTCTGCTCCCTCCCATCTGTTCCTCATATTCTCTCAGGACCCAAGTTCTTCAGCCAGAAAGTTCCAGGTGGCATATTGGCCCATGCTGGGGCAATGACCTCCCCTGCTGGGTACCCTCCCTTTTCTGCCCTTAACCTCCCACCATGAGGCTGGGTCTCCACTGTTCTTCCTCCATCAGGACGTCTTGACTCTTCTCTGAGTCCCACAAACCTGTCCCATGGACACTAGCCACACTGTAGTCCCCATATTCAGCCCGAGGTTATAGTGGCCCACTGCGGTCAGCGTTCTACTGGACTGGGAAGGCACCACAGTCCTCAGACCCCAGAGCATCAACATCGACGTCTGCCATAGAACAGGACAGGGCACCCCATCAGCTCACCCCATGGCACTGTCCAGGGGAGCGTGTCCTGGAATTCCCGCAAGTTTTGATGCAGGTGCCGTCTGACCCACCCAAGGCTGGGGTGAGTTAAGGGACAGAGGAGGGACAGTTCTGACCCTGACCTTTTCAGGGAGTCCGGTGCTCAAGAGTAAGTGAAGGTGCCTTGGTCCACCATGCACCATGCACCCGAACTGCCTTGGAGGCCCAGGGGCTACCCTAGGCTGTGTGGGCCTAAGCTAATGCCTGCTCTCTCTGTGCCTGGCTTCCCATTGGTGCTGACATGCGGGAAGCTGTGGGACTGACTCCAGGGGCCAACCCTGTCTGGCCAACCCTGATGGGTAGGAAGGACGTGTGGAGAAAGCCTAGGCCAGGTCTGGCCTACCCATGGAGATGGTAAGTATTCAGTAGTGGCTTACCCGGCCACACCCTCCTCTGCCACATGCCTGCACACGTGGAGCCCCTTTGAGCCTCAGCTTCCATTCTGTTGTCTCTATTGGGGTTCCCACCCACCTGGTGTCTGTCAGGACTCGGTAGAGGATCTCATGACACTTTGCTCCTTATCAACACTTCCTCTCTGAGTCTCCTGAACAGAGCCCATTCCCTTAGCTGAGTCTTCATCCTGGGGAAGCAAGTCCTTCTTCTTCCTGCGCTTGTCCCAGCAGGTGGGGACTCTCCATCCCCAGCCCCCTCTGTGATCCCTGGGGAGGACATTTTAACCATGACCCTGGGCCATTGCTGTGCCTGTTAAGGGACACCTTAACACCTTGTAACCCCGCAGTCTCACTTTCTCACAGCCAAGTATCTTCACTGGGAACTCTGGATTTTGAGCCAGAGCTGGGTGTCCACAATGTCCACAATGACCTGAGCTCCCTTGGAATGCTGACGTAGGGACCAATGGCTCTCTCAGAACCACCGGGTTAAGCATTGATTTTTCTGGCTTATTCTGGCTCAGGACAGCCCAGACAGCTAACGCCAAAGGCCACAGGTGACTAAGATCCCCCCACCTCCAGGCTTTTAACCTGAAATGAAAGGACATGGGGTAGGGCAGGATGGGGTCGGTGGGGTGGCATGGGGTGGGGTGGGGTGGCATGGAGTGGGGGGGAGTGGGGTGGAGTGGGGTGGAGTGGGGTGGCATGGAGTGGGGGGGAGTGGGGTGGTATAAGGTTGGGCAGAGTGGGGTGGGTTGGAGTGGGGTGGAATAGGGTTGGGTAGGATGGGGTGTGTTGGAGTGGAATGGAGTGGGGTGGCATGGGGTGGTATAAGGTTGGGTAGAGTGGGGTGTGTTGGAGTGGGGTGGAGTGGGGTGGTATAAGGTTGGGTAGAGTGGGGTGGGTTGGAGTGGGGTGGAATAGGGTTGGGTAGGATGGGGTGGGGTGGGGTGGCATGGGGTGGGGTGGCATGGAGTGGGGTGGAGTGGGGTGGTATAAGGTTGGGTAGGATGGGGTGGGTTGGAGTGGAGTGGAGTGGGGTGGAGTGGGGTGGTATAAGGTTGGGCAGAGTGGGGTGGGTTGGAGTGGGGTGGAATAGGGTTGGGTAGGATGGGGTGGGTTGGAGTGGAATGGAGTGGGGTGGAGTGGGGTGGTATAAGGTTGGGTAGAGTGGGGTGGGTTGGAGTGGGGTGGAGTGAGATGGGATGACATCCCCTGACTCCCGTTTTCCCTGCTGATGATCAGGGTCCACACAAACTGCATTCAGGTCCCAACTTGGGTCTCAGCTCCAGGGAGCCCAGAAAACTCCATCATAAATCTAAGTTTCGTCTCTTAATTCTCTTGGGCCTCAGTTTCTCCATCTGTTGAACCTGTCGCAGCTTACCAGGGATGAGGCCCTTTCCTGACCTTGTTACGAATATTATCTCTCAGATTCTTGGCACAATCCTCTAAGGCAGCTGCAGAGGCGTCAGGGAGCTGGGGACTGGGAGAACTTCAGCACGCAGGGAGCACTGTGCACACGCGGCGCCATCATCACCCTAGTGGCTTCAGAGCCTGTCCTTGTTGACTGTGTCCGGCCTGGCCTGGGGTTTACAGGGCCAGCCTGCAGGCCCAAGCCTTCCTTTTCCTCCTTTATGCCCTGGCAGTGTTGGCAGGTCTGAGGTCCTGCCGACTTCTATGTTCTATGGCTCTGTGTACACACTCAGGGCAGACAGGAAGTGAGGGACACCAAAGGCTCAGCGCTCCCAGTAGAGAACAACTGAAAAGTTTGGATGTTTCTAGAACCTAGCTGCTCTTTCACGATGATGAGAAATCCCCAGCCATGGCACTCCTCTCTGGAGAGTGCATCTGTGGCTGTGCGGCCAACTCTAGAGAGAGAGCCTGTGGACAGTGACTCGCTCTAGAGAGAGAGCCTGTGGACAGTGACTCGCTCAAGAGAGAGAGAGCCTGTGGACAAGTAGCTCTAGAGAGGACCTGTGGGCAGCGACCCGCTCTAGAGCAAGCCTGTGGGCAGCGACCCGCTCTAGAGAGAGCCTGTGGACAGCGACCCGCTCTAGAGCAAGCCTGTGGGCAGCGACCCGCTCTAGAGAGAGCCTGTGGACAGCGATCTGCTCTCCCACTGCCTTCTATATGTGTGGTAGAACTACGTGCTACCCTCCTATTGAGCCAGCTGTAGCCCCAGCAGAACTGCGCTGACTAAAACCACTCCCTTTTGACTGATTTCATCCAAGCCTTCTGTGAGCACAAGACAGACACTGTGTGCTTTGGGCAGGCTAGCTGCACAGCTCTGTCCTCGCCTGTAAGACAGTCTGCCCCACGATGAGAAATAGTTTTGGTGGTTCTTTGAAACTGGAGCTCTACTAGCAGGTAGAACATGTCTTTTCCAGAAGAATCTAGAGGGAAGACAGGTTACCCTTTTCTGTTTAATACTCATTCTGCCACCCAAAAGGCAAAAGATTGTCAGGAGGTCTTGTGTCCAGCAGTGGGTCCCCCAGAAATTTCCTGCGAGGGCAGCCACAGGGAAGACAAGCTAGAAGTCTGCCTCTTGCGGCCTTGGCAGATCCTGCCCCTCCCTGGACCTCCAGGCCTCCTGGAAGGTGTGTGCTCTGTGAGCAGGGGTCATGTACGTCATCAGGTGTCCATGCACCTCCATGCCGAACAGCGCCACAAAGTTCAATCTGATTAACGCAAGCATGGCTGCTTCCTGCGGTGCCTCACCCCAGCCTTCCCAGGATCCACATTCCTGTGCACACCAGCAAGGCTGCATCTCTACCCGTGGGCACCTGTGCTGGGCTCAGACCACCTTCCAGGTAACAGGAAACCCGCCCCTGCTGACCCTGCTCACTAGTCTTCCAGACTCCAGCCCGCAGCCTCCCCACTTCCTCCTGGCTCTTAGCTTATCCTGTCTCTCTCCCCATTGCCTACATTGGCCAGGGCATAGGACTGAAGGTGGCTTGTATGGGTTCTGAATACTGCCCTCCATCAACAAAATGACTGTTGCACACTTTCCAAAAGGTCTGTTTATTGCATGTGTATGGTTTTGCCTGAATGTATGCACACCACTTGCATCACACCCGGTGCTTGCCGAAGCCAGAAGAGGGTGCGGGATGCCTTGGAACTGGAGTCACAGAGGATTGTGAGCCACCGCATGAATGCTGAGAACCAAACCTGGGGCCTCTAGAAGGGCAGCTGATGTTTTTAACCACTCAGCTGTCTTGCCAGCCAACTGTAGCGTGTTTTTTTTTTAAAGAAAAAAAAACCATGATCAGATTGCTTGAAACCAGGTGTGGCGGTCCATGGCACAGAGGATCCTGGCACTCGGGGAGCTGAAGCAGAAGGACTGTTGAGAGTTGGAGGTCAGTCTGGGCTGCAGAGTGAGTACCGGATGGGCCATGACTATATAGAAAAGCATGTCAACGATTCTGTTGTTATTGCTGCTGCCGCTGCTGATATGATAATAATAACAGCAACAACAACTCTAAAGCATAAGGACGAGTCCACTAACCAGCAAGGACACTCACAGCTACTTCCGTCCATGTGTATCCAGGACAGCCAGTGTCCACAGCTGCTTCTGTCCACGGGTACCCAGGACAGCCAGTGTCCACAGCTGCTTCTGTCCATGGGTACCCAGGACAGCCAATGTCCACAGCTGCTTCTGTCCACGGGTCCCCAGGACAGCCAGTGTCCACATGTACCCAGGACAGCCAGTGTCCACAGCTGCTTCCGTCCACGGGTCCCCAGGACAGCCAGTGTCCACAGCTGCTTCTGTCCACGGGTCCCCAGGACAGCCAGTGTCCACATGTACCCAGGACAGCCAGTGTCCACAGCTGCTTCCGTCCACGGGTCCCCAGGACAGCCAGTGTCCACAGCTGCTTCTGTCCACGGGTACCCAGGACAGCCAGTGTCCACATGTACCCAGGACAGCCAGTGTCCACAGCTGCTTCTGTCCATGGGTACCCAGGACAGCCAGTGTCCACAGCTGCTTCTGTCCACGGGTACCCAGGACAGCCAGTGTCCACATGTACCCAGGACAGCCAGTGTCCACAGCTGCTTCCGTCCACGGGTCCCCAGGACAGCCAGTGTCCACAGCTGCTTCCGTCCACGGGTCCCCAGGACAGCCAGTGTCCACAGCTGCTTCTGTCCATGGGTACCCAGGACAGCCAATGTCCACAGCTGTTTCCGTCCACGGGTACCCAGGACAGCCAGTGTCCACAGCTGCTTCTGTCCATGGGTACCCAGGACAGCCAGTGTCCACAGCTGCTTCTGTCCACAGGTCCCCAGGACAGCCAGTGTCCACAGCTGCTTCTGTCCATGGGTACCCAGGACAGCCAGTGTCCACAGCTGCTTCCGTCCACGGGTACCTAGGACAGCCAGCAGGCGGCTATCCCAGGTTTCTGCAAAGTCACAATGTGGCTGCCAACTTCAGTCCTAGGTCTTCAGGCCTCTGTGGGAATTTGTTTTTTTTTTTTAATTTTTAATTCTTTCTCTTTTTGTTTATTTTTTTATTTTTATTTTTTAATTTATTTATTTATTAAGGATTTCTGCCTCCTCCCCGCAACCGCCTCCCATTTCCCTCCCCTCCCCCGATCAAGTCACCCTCCCTCATCTGCTCGAAGAGCAATCAGGGTTCCCTGACCTGTGGGAAGCCCAAGGACCACCCACCTCTCTGAGCACAGACTTGTTGTCCAATTAGGACAACACAGTGCTTGGAATGGACCGGCCCAAACCAGCTTGCCCCTGCTGGAAACAGAAATCCTGGGGAGAGCAAAATTCCACCCTTTCACGGGCCAGGAGCTGGGTGCTGGACTCTGGCATGGACACCGCCTCCCTGAGCTCTCCAGGCAGGCTTTGTCCTCTCGGGCAGATGGGTCTTCCAGAGAGATCTTTGTTCTGGAAGAGTCAAGGCGCCCACAGGGCAACAGTGCCACTGGAACCAAGGCCCTAGATGCACCCCAGAGTTCTAACGGAACCCTGGCCCACTGGTGGCAAAGGCCAAGAACCTTGTGGCCCTCTCAGCCTCACCTCCTTACCCAGCTTTCTGGCTGACTCGAGACCTGTGGGCAGGGCCTCCAGCATGCAGTCTGAGTTGGCCCTGTCTCTCTGAAGCCCCTTCCTGCAGCACAGCCATTC
The DNA here is from genome assembly GCF_037038515.1 of Microtus pennsylvanicus. Classification (NCBI taxonomy): domain Eukaryota; kingdom Metazoa; phylum Chordata; class Mammalia; order Rodentia; family Cricetidae; genus Microtus; species Microtus pennsylvanicus. The sequence continues at coordinate 147,852,493 of NC_134580.1, read as the reverse complement.
CTGCTGTCTCCCCCATGGCACACACACGCCGAGCCCATCATCTGCGGAGCAGCCGTGTCCTGGAGGGAGACCCTAGGCCCAGCCGTGTCCTGGAGGGAGACCCTAGGCCCAGCCCTGTGTTTCCTTCCCAGATCGCCCTGACTAGGGTCCCCACCAGCTGCTACAGCTTCTGCTGGTCTGTGTGCACTAAACCCTCCTTGGCCTTCCAGCCAGAAACGAGAATCACCTACAACTGCAACACGGGTTAGGGAGCCAGGATGTTTGGGTTCAAATCCTGATTTTACTACCTGTGTGCCCTTGAGCCCTGACTTAACTTCTCTGTGCCTGCAAATTAGAGGTAGACCGTTCTTCACTCTCAGGCTCTTTGAGAGGCTTCAATGGCATGAGAGGGGGCCCCAGGAATGCTCAGCGAGCATAGGGAGCAAGGAGGAGCAGGGAGGGGGAGGCCTGTGGCTTCACGCTTCTCAAGGCACTGGGAAGAGCACACGATCATTTGGAGGTGAAGGCTGCCCCAGGGGAACTTAGGGCTCACCACTGTCCATGCAGATTTTCCATGTAGATGCGTGAGAAACCAGCCATGTGAGCAGAGCAACCACAGCAGGCTCAGAACCCCAGGCCCAGGCGACAGCTCATGCGATGGCTACTACCACCCAGTTAGGCAGAAGCAGCATTAGGGACAAACAGAGCATTTACAGATGGGCGTGAAAGCAACCCTCACACCTGGGGGGGCAAAGGGCCCCCTCTGCTCAAGGTGCCAGTCCAGTGTCACATGTCATAGGTCCAGGTCAGCACCAGGCCCCTGCTCAAAAACACTAACTGAGAGCCAGATTTGGTGGTGCTTGCCTGCAATTCCAGCACTCAGAAGCACCGCGAAGTAGATTGGGCCAGGGTCAGGTGCACAGAGAGCTCTAAGCTAGCATGAGCTACAGAGTGAGACCCTGAAACAGTGTCTCTTGAAACAGGGTTTAGACCTTTCTGAGCCCAAAGTGAGGTCATTTTCCCAAAGCCTCCCACCTCATCACCCTTATTTGCACACACACGCTCACCCCTTCTGGCCTTTCAGAGTCTCCAGGTGTGTTTCTGTATTTACCAGCTAGAAGCAGACCTTACCCAAGTACGAATATGCGCTGGGCCCAGGAGCACGGAATGGGTGCTTACTGTTCAGAGCATGCAGGCAGTATGGATACAGGGATGGGGATAAGGGGTAGATGGATGGGTGGATGAGTGATTGGATGCATGCATGTGTGGGTAGGTAAGTAGATAGGTAGATGGATGGATGGATGGATGGATGGATGGATGGATGGATGTGTGGCTGGGTGGATGGTTATGTAGATGACTACATTATATGTGTACGAGTGTATGGTGACTGGCTGGCTGAGTGGATAGGTGGGTAACTGGGTAGATGCATGCATGCATGGGTAGGTGAGGAGATGGCTGGACGGGTGGATAGATGGACACACAGAGGCTGGTTGGACCCTATTGTCCTGATTAAACACCTGAGGTTTCGTGTCAGTGGGGCTGATCTCTGACTATCACAGATGCTTCTGTTCCAGCTGGTCCCACACAGATACTTAGCTAATACATCACACAAATGGCCTCTAGTCTTGTCCCCTCTGAAACCTCATGAGCTGGGCCTCCATTGTCCACATGACTGTCAGTACTCGGATCTGCCAAGGAACCACAAGGGCAGGCCATTCAACTCTCTGCCCACAGACTCCAGTGGCTTTTCCAGCCCAAAGTCTTCCACTTTCCTTCCTGCAAACAGATATGGGGGGGGGGGGGTAGAGAGAGGGTTTAGAGAGCACTTGCTGCTCTTGCAGAGGAACTGGGTTCAGTTCCCAGCACCTACATGAAAATTTACAAACATCATTAACTCCAGTTCTAGAGGATCTTGCGCCCTCTTCTGGCATCTCCAGGCATTGCACACATATGGTTGCATAGCCATATGTGCGGCCAAAACCCCATATACACACGCCAATAAATGAGTAAAACTTTTTTAAAAACTCAGATTAGTTGTAGCAACAACCCCACTTCCTCAGTACCAACTTCCATCCTGCTTCATTTCTGTTGCTGTGATAAAACGCCCCATCCAAAGAGCGCCTTAGAGGATTAAGAGGCTTACTTGAGTTTACAAGCCCAAGTTGCAGTATGTCATCGTGAGGACATAAAGGCAGGAGCTGCAATCAGTTACCCACATCACACCCACAGTCGAGACCAAAGAGAAATGAATATATGCTTGCTCGCTTGCTTGCTTTCAGCTAGGTTCCTCCATCGTTATGCAGTTCAGGACACTGGCCTAGGGAGTGGTGTCCTCCACAGTGGGCTGAATCTTCCAGCCTCCATTAGCAAGCAAGGAGATCCCCTCCAGGCATTCCCAACTTAATGGAGATAATTTGCTATGAGTTCCTTATGAAGACTGTCTTCCCAGGTTGTGTCAAGCTGATGGTTAAAACTAACCAGCATACGTAGCTTAAACCAGGAGCGTTATTTCACTTTGGGGTGATAAAATCCTAGAGGGAGGAAGAGCAGAACTGATACAACACCTAGAAATCACTAAAGACCAGACCCCCTCTTTCTTGAGCCCCTCTACACTTAATACAACACTTCTACTTCATAATCCAATGTAGCTGCTGGTGTTCCAGGCATCAAGTCCCCTTCCTAGCCATCAGGAAAGAAGGTGGATGTGGAGAGAACGTTCTGGAAAATAACACACACGACTCCTCCATTTATGTTTTGCTGGACAACACTTGGGCACAAGTCCATGTGCTTAGAAGCTAAAACGTACGGACTCTTGGCCCCCTCATCCCCAACATGAGGCTGCTGGGTGCTGTGGGCAGCTGGCAGCTCAGCCTTCTGACTGAGTAGGAACTGGTTTGGAGGTCTTTGGTTCATCAGTACACAGCCAGGGGCTGGAGAAACACAAGGACCAAGATTGGGGATGCAGTCAACAGACAAGAACCCAGTCTGGGTACAGGTATTGTTGCCCACACAGGCCAAGGCCTGTGGAGAACTCAGTAGGAAGGAAAGGTTATGGATCAGGAAGGTAGCCAACCCAGGCCAGCGGGGAGAGGGCTCAGAGGAAGGGACACTTGGGAGAACAGAGGGGCGGGGTGTGTGCAGATCCTCCCAAGGACCAGGGGCCAGCTCCCAGCCCCCAGCTCAGCCATGTGCTCTGACATGGGAATGGTGAGAGCGCTGTCAGCCTTTCTGCGGGTTAGAGATCTGCCTCACAAGGTGGGCTATCTATAAGTCATAAAACATACAGCAGGAAACCCGTCCTCCTTCGTACACTGAGGGAGACGCAGAAAGAGCCTATGTCTGGGTTCATTTGGGATTGTCACAGCTGGGAGGAGGACTACTAGGACTGCCATTTCTTAGAGAACAAACCATCCATCCCATTTATCCATAGGACCAGGGTCACCAACCCCGCCCCCACAGCTGGGGTGAGGGGGAACGGAGCCTCTCTTTGCTCCTCCCACGATGTCTCAGGATCCTCCTGTCCCCTCCCACTGCGTCTGAGAACCCTCCTGTCCCCTCCCACTGCGTCTGAGAACCCTCCTGTCCCCGCCCATTGCGTCTGAGAACCCTCCTGTCCCCTCCCACTGCGTCTGAGAACCCTCCTGTCCCCGCCCATTGCGTCTGAGAACCCTTCTGTCCCCTCCCACTGCGTCTGAGAACCCTCCTGTCCCCTCCCACTGTGTCTGAGGACCGTCCTCTCCCCTCCCACTGCGTCGCAGGACCCTCCTCTCCCCTCCCACTGCGTCGTAGGACCCTCCTCTCCCCTCCCACTGCGTCTGAGGACTGTCCTCTCCCCTCCCACTCCATCCCAGGACCCTCCTCTCTCCTCCCACTGCGTCTGAGGACCCTCCTCTCCCCTCCCACTGTGTCCCAGGACCCTCCTGGTCCCCCTCAGAGCCTTTGAGCCCATTCTTTGGCATTAGCACCTGAATCCAGCTATCTCCTACTTCAAAAACACCCACAATGACTCAGGTTTTTGTGAAGTTCAGCAAACTAAACTTCTGTGTCCTTTTTCAGTGCCAAGCACGTAGCGGCCATCCTCCCCCAAATCCATTACCAGTTAAAGCACAGCTATTATTTTTACAGCAGTGCTCAGAAATGGCTTGCAATCTCTAATTTGCTAAATTGATGTGTATATTGACTAAATAAATATTCGGCACGAAGCCCGCGTCCCCTCCACACTTATTAATCCTCGGGAAATGGAAACACAAGACACGAAATGAGCTTCTGCTCTGAGCTGCAGACAGGAATACATGATGTTGTTTTCCTGAGTGTTCAGGGACTCGCATCGCTGCAGCAGGGACCAGCCAATCAGCAAGCGCCAAGTTTTCCATGACGCACTTGTCTGGCCAGGACGTGCCTGGGTTGCTAAGGCTCTTCTGAAGTTTAGAACAAGAAACTTTTACCTCTCTAGGTAGGGGAATTAAGGGGAAGCAGCTGTAGATGGGGTATTTGGGACCCTTGTGGCTTCAGTGTTTGCAAGAGAAATCAGAACAGCTGGCAGGACCCATAAGAGCACCCTGGGGAAGGGCCCTGACCTCCACGATGGGGATATTAGCAACCTTGGCTTGGTGGAAGAGGCCCTGTCCTTGGTTGGCAGTGCACTTGCCATGGTAGTGTTCACTTGATTCTTTTCTCACTGGGGCTCAGCTCACCATGTGCTGGTGTGTCCTGGGAGGCTCTGCAAAAGTGGGAATTAGGGCAGGGCCACCTCTCACTCTGACCCCCAGAGTATTAGTCTAAGGTGGCTTGTGCCGTGGGAGCAAGGAGTCCAGCGCTGGGAAAGAAGTGTGGCAGGGAAGTGGGCCCAGCAGAGGGGAGCACAGCACCCTCCTTTCGCCCGAATGGAAGGCTGTGACTCCCCGAAGCAGGCATTGCCTCTCAACGTTCCCTTGGCTCAGTCCAGAAGCTTCCATGCTGGGCAGACGCTGGTCCAAGGGCTCTGGCTGAGGCAGGCCTCTTCCTTATCCCCGGGTGTACCCTTGAGCAAGCTGCACACGCTTGTTGACTCTGTTTCTTGATGTATATGGTTGGGAGTCGTTATGGGATTACTGCGGCAATGTCTCCATCACCTGCCCCACAGGGGCTACCTGCTGCCAAAGTCAGGGGCCATCCATCTACGTTCAGACGGAGCTCAAGAAAGGGACAGCAAGTGCAAAGGCCCTGGGGTGGAACATGGCTTTGGGAAAGTCACCAGAAAAGGGCTCACAGATGGGATGGTGGCCTAAGATGATGACGGGGGCTGGGGGGAGTGCCAGTGCTGATCACACAGTCCTTTGCCAGGAGAAGGATTGTACCCTACGTAGTGACAGGCCCAGGAGGCTCTTTAGAGGATGTAAGCCTCAACCTCCACAGTTCCAAGGTCAGTTGCAGCCCATGAAGCTCCTTCTGGTCAGTTTGGAGGACCAGGAGACTTTGTGAGCTCTGCAGAGTACAGAGATCTCCCTCAAGATACCACCTGATCACAGGCCATTAAAATAGCCAGCAACTGCAGCTGGTAAAGGCATGAGCAGAGGCCCCTTGGCTCCCACAGACCAATGGTAGGAGTTGGGAGGGGCTCAGGCCCTAGCATCTATCCAAAAGTTCCTCATAACCTGCATCCTATCTTCTCATTTAGACTGCCTGACTCAAGAGAACATTCTAGAAAGACTAAGTCAAGCTTCCTTTAGTCTTTCCCCAAACAAGAGACATGGCCAGGTGGCCATGAGGAGGAGAAGAGGAGTCACCAAGTGTGCCCACATGGAGGGGGTTGGGTGACATGGTTGTGGGGCCTGGCAGAGCTCTTCCTGAGGTACCAGCCCCATGAGAGTCCACTGTCCAGAGCAAGAAATCCCAGCACTACTTGGCTTGGAGATGTGGAACGCTTTCTGAGGATATGGTGGAAAGTTCTAAGCCTGGATCTGGCGGGGGGCTGCTCACTGCTGTCCACACTCACCCCTCACCCTACCCAGTCCATTGTGGTTTATAGTTTGTGTCTACACAGACATACTCTGTACAGTCACCGGCATCCTCCCAGGGGGTCTGCCTTGGTCTGGGGTCCGCATCTGGGGTCCGCAGTTGACTCCCCAACCACGCTCTGCAGACACCCAAGTTTCCAGGCAGAAGCAGAAGTTCTGGAGTCCAGAACGCCTCACTCTGGGGAGGGAGGGGCCAAGGGCTTCTGAGGCCATCGCGCCACCTTCCTGCAGTGATCCATCTTGTCTGGGCTGAGACTGGGGAATTGCTTGGAGGCGAAGCCGCATCTTGAATATTCATCTGATTTATGGTCGCTGCGGACAGCTTTATGAGTCCACCCGCCTCTCCCTCCAGCCGGCCATCAATCTTCCCTAAGATGGGGCCTCTGCCAGCAGCTCATGAATTAAAGAGGCCCCTCCGGCCCTCAGCCCGCCGCCCTCCCCGCAGCACTGTCGTGTCGTGCCGGAGGAGGACCTGACCAGAAGTCACAACACTGTGGTGTCTTGCTGCAGTGGCGGCTCTGGAGACCTTGGGTGACTTCCTGGTTGTTTGTTCAAGTGAAAGAAAGTCAGAAGCCCCAAGGCCCACCTTGCTCAATCTCTGAGCCTCAGTTTCCCCATCTGACTGGAGGGGTAGGCATAGTCCAGTTCCCTCTGCTTACCTAGGTAGAGTTTGAGGCAGGGGGACAGGGCTGTGTGCCAGAATTCAGTTACTGCAGTTAGCCCTGCGGTCAACATGAGAGGAGGGGGCTGGAGAGAGGAGCATAATGTACACAGCAAATGCCCCCGAGCCTGTGGGAAGGGCTCTGTGGAAGCCTGGCCCTGAGGAGCCCTCCATGGGCTGGAGGTATTGTGGGTTTTGTCCAGGACATGGCAGGTGCATTGGGCTTTAGTTCCATGCTTGAGAAGATACGAGTCCACCCCTTGGATAGGAACCCCAAAAGAAGCCTGCTGGTCAAATCCTGGGTCGCCTGGTACCAGCGTGCCCTTCATGTAACGTGGAACTGGGCTAGGGTGGGCTCATCTGTGCCCGGTCGCCTACACTGCCTAGGCCTGCAAGAGAAGGGGCTGCAGCTGTCAACAGGACACTGGGATCCTGAGGCCTTCCAGGGAGCAGCCTGGCTCAAGTACCCTGAGTGTCGGGCTCCCACACATTCCAGGGCCCTAGGTGGTGAGCTGGGGATCAGAGAGAGGAATCGGAGACAGCCCCAGGTTCTTTGCTCAGCATTGCCCCCTTGTCTCTTGGGGCCCCAAAAGGTCCAGAGCATTGGTCCCCAGGTTTTACCTGTCAGGAGGGGTCAGAAGACACACTTAGAAGAGCTCCCAAACTCACTCCACAGCAACCACTGTGAGCCTCAGTTTCCTCCAGTACAAAACAAGAGCCACAAGCCCTATTCCAGACGGGACACTGGTTTAGACTGGCTCTGAGGAAGCACCCAGAGTTGGCGTGGTCCTAAACCTGTCAGCCCCCTCCTTCCCTACTCCTCAGCCTATGTGATCCTAGAGACGAGATCCAAGTGTCTCCAAGTTACAAACTTAGTTATGAGAGCAGAGGACCTTGGATGGAGGTGTGGGATGATGAAATCCAGTGAGAATTTCCTGAAAAGGGGTAGAAGAAGTAGAGCAAATGTCACAGAGGACAAAGTCCTCACCTGTGGAAGCTGCGGGAGGTTCCTGACCTGGACTTTCACCACTGCTGACCACGCTGGCATTGGTGGTGTTTATCCCACAGAAGGGAGGGGCAACAGTGTGCAGGCAGGGCTGGGCACTGGGGCAGCAAGTCAAAGCCGAGGCCGCCAGGGGTAATGGTTTTCCGGGTCACCTTTGAGTCCCTCTTATGAGCCGAAGTACAGACAGGTAGGGCCATGAACTTCACTGCCTCTCTTCCTTCACTGCAGATGAGTGACCGCCCAGCCCCTCCTGGTGAACTTTGAGAACTGCTTTGCAGGCTTATATACTGGGGGAAAGGTGGAAAGAACACCCAAGTGACAATGTTGGAGGGAGAAAGTGATTGGAAAATCTGCAACAAACAGGGACCTCTAAGAAATCAAAGCGAGTGGATGCTCAGGAGGTAGAGACGTGCACTTCTCCATTACCTGTCATCTATCCATCAAACCACCACACCCGACAACCAAACATCTACCCTCCTGTCCAACCACCCACCCACCTACCCATCCATCCATGCTTCTGCCCATCTATCTGTTCATCTGTCCATCCATCCATCCATCCATCCATCCTTCTGCCCATCTATCTGTTCATCTGTACATCCATCCATCCATTCATCCATCCATCCTTCTGTCCATCCATCCATCCTTCTGTCCATCCATCCATCCATCCTTCTGTCCATCCATCTGTTCATCTGTCCATTCACCCATCCGTCTATTCATCAAGCCATAACACCAAGCAGCCAAATAGCTACCCACCTGTCCATCTACTCATCCATCCATTTGTCCATCTATCCATTCATCTATCTGTTCACCAATCTATCCACCCATTAGTCTATCTATCCATCCATGCATCTATCCAACTATCTGTCCATCTACCCATTCACCTGTCTATCCACTCATCTGTCCATTTATCCACTGTCCAGTCATCCACCCACCCACCCGTTCATCCATTCTCATGTCATCCCTAATTGCACATGTATGGGTAAGGAGGTGGCAGATGCCTGGCCATGTAGACAGCCTGACAGATGGGTGAGCAAACGAGCGAATGAGGAAGTGGGAAGATGGCTGGATTAGTGGGCAGATAGATTGTGGTTAGATGGATGTTCTGGTGGTCAATTAGGTAGATCAACAGACAGATGGATGAAGAGACAAGTGGATTGCTAGCTGGCTGGGACTCCTATCCCCGGGCTAAATTGTCTTGTTCCCAAGGGTCGTGGATCACAGAGGCTTTAGCCCCTGCCTGATGCTGCAAACATTAGCCAGGCATCAGGGGTCTAAGCCACAGCTCTCGCAGTCTGATCATTACTGACTCCTGGGCTTTCTGGCTGACACCTCCTGGAACTCGCCAGCTCTCAGGATAGCAGTGACATTTCACGTCCCCTCTAGCAGTACCTGGCCTTTCCCTGAACATGGAATCCAGCTGTTTGCTAGCTTGCCGCCCCCCCTTGGAGGGACCCTCAAGCTCCTGCAATCAGAGGCTGGTTTCCAGAATGAGGGGACACCTAAAGACTCAGTCCCTTCTTGCAGCTGCCTGGCCCCAATCTTCCCACAGATCCACCAATCTCCTTAATTACCCTTCAGTTAGGATTTAATTTATTGCTTGGTGGCAAAGCAAGCGCCGAAGAAAGAGTTTCCCTGGCAACCAAGTTTTTAAACACAAGATTCTCTGTGTTTTCAAAGCCACTTCTCATCTAATTTCCTCCCTGGAAATTAACTTGAAACTTGTCGGCTACTGGAAAGTTCTGCCCAACAGCAGGCCTGCACGTATGTGTGAAGCCATCGAGGTCCTCTCTCCCTTGCCGAGACCCATACTGGGAAGTGTCCCTTTCCCTCCATCTCTGTTCCAGAATGGTCATTATGAACTGACCATGGGGGCTTGGCTTGACCACCAAGCCTCCAGTAGCTGGCTTCTGACTTGTGGTCACCCAGATTCCCTGGAGGTTAGAACTGGGCACACGAGCCTTCACGCAATGTGTCTAGGCCTGAATGCACAGGTCCTGCTGGCCTCATCTCCACAGCTTGAAAAGAACAGCCAACAAAGGGTCTTTCTGGGCACCCCATCACCACAAACCTAGCTCCCCAACAAACAGGATACAGCCTAGTTCAGCCATGTGGGTAACTTTTCATAAACATCCCCAGTGCGTGGTTGGGGCACACTGCATTTCTCCTGTCCCCAAGCCCTCAATCCATGCACGGTACAGCCACTGATGTAGCCCATCCCCTCTTTCTCCTCCACCCCAAACCCCGAGGCTGTCGCAACCTCTTGGAATAGGCCTTCAGATCCTCGTTTTCCAAATTCATGTCAATCCACGGGCTCTACTCAAACGTGGCTCCTCGTGGTTCCCTGGCTCTTCATGAGCTCCCTGTTTGCCTGCTTGTTTTAGTGGTGACAGGTGTCATATCCCCGTGGCATGGGGAAATTGGGATGGTCCCATTCCTGTCTTGGTGATAAGGTGGAAAGATGGATTGTGGGTAGGTACAGGGTGACAGCTGGTCTACTGGGGGAAGGTAACGGTAGAGACTGAGTGGAAACTGAAGGCAAGAGAGGGTGAAGAATAGATGACATAGGACACCTAGAAGCATAGATGGCTGGAGGATGTCAACATAGGTTGTGAACAGAAGGGGAAAGGACTGGTCAATAGGCAGGAGGGAGGGAGGAAAGGAGGAAGAAAGGGAAAGAAGGAAGGTGGGCTGTCTAAATAGGTAGGTTGATGGATGGGTAGGTGGATGCACGAATTGGTGGGTGAGTAGATGAACGTGTGGCTGGGTGGCTACATGAATGGGTAGATGGAAGGATGGGCAGGTAGATGAACGGGTAGGTGGTGGGTGGATGAGGAGATGGATATATAGTAGAGCTAGACTGATTAATGGATACCTGATGGATGGGTACTTGAGTAAATGGCAGATGGGTAGATGGGTGGGTGAGCAAAAGAAATTAGATGGATGGGTGGGTGGGTGAATGGAAGGGGAGCTGGTGAGTGGAAGAATTGACTAGTGAATGGACAAGGCACATCCCAGTGGCATCTCTCAGCTACACAAGCAAAATTGCATGCCCTGAAGTGTGGTCCAGAGGTGATCATCAGATAGCTATGACTGCAACAGAAGAGAGAACCTGTGAGTTTTTGAAATAGTCACTCCTGAAGTGTTGGGACTCGAAGACGTTTGTCAATGACCCCTAGAGAAGGACGGAGTCTTCCTATGGGAGCCATTCATTTGGGAAGCCAATCCCAATAAGCTCATCCAAGCACTTAGGCTGAGTCTAAGTGCCAGGCAGTCAGCGGACAGTCGCTAACTATTCATTGGAAACTGATGGATTGATCCTGGCCACCTGCCATGGCGGAGAACCATGGCTGACTGGGGACAGCACAGGCATATTACTTCTCAGAGCGCATTCCCGTGCCCCACCCCCATCAGCACTGGGAGATGTCGGGCCTGCTGTCATCCACACGGCTTTCCACGGTGTGCCATGACCTTCCGCAGTAGACTTGAGGGTCCAGGAGATAGGCTTCTTTTGATGGAACCACCCAAAACAGCAAGGTCTACCCACATCTGACCCAGCTGGTATCGAAGGCATGAGGGATGGCTAGAATTACAAGCAAGGTCCTGCGTGGCCATTCATCCACAGAGGCGAGAACAACCAGGAGAAGAGGTGCCCCATGCTGTGCAGCTGTTGGGAAATGGAGGGATACAGCTGCTCTGTTCTGCTGAGTTAGAAGGTCATTGGACCAGGAAGGGGCTACAGGCCTCAGCCGAGGCCAGAGGAAGGTTCAGATTCTTTCCGGTCTCCCTCAACTCCAGCCTCAGCTTGCACGTTCTCTTCGGGTTCCGAACAGTTGTGGGGATCCTAGCTGAGGTTGCCAAGAGATCGGGTGCATGGTATACCTAAGTGAAGGCTTACCCACAGGCCCTGAGACAGGACAGCCTGTCTCAGAGTGCAGTATGGTGGCAGGGGGGTTAGGGCTGTCAGTTCTCAAGGGCTGCATCCTAAAGATGAGACAAACTTCCCACCATGACTCTGAGGTCTATCAAACACTCTTGACTCTTTCCACCTCTCACCCTCCCCAGCAGGACGGAGGGAGCATCAAGAAGACAAACTTACTTCTGCTTTAACTACAAAGTGCTTAGTTAAGTGCTCAGCATACAGTAAGTGCTCAATAAATAACCATTATTAAGGGAGGGTGTGACAGAGGGAATCGGACAGATCAGAATTTAATTCAGCCATGTAGATTTATTGTGCTTCTGCCCAAGGTGGGGAGTGGGGGCAATGACTATCTTTCCTTCCCATCTCTCTCCACATCCGACTTTGCTGCCTTGTCCTCTCATCCCTTTTGCCTGCAGCCTGTTGGGGAAAAAAAAAAGAAAAAACAATGAGAAGAGAAAGTCAATCTGGCATGCTTGGCTGAGCTCTGTCTCTCCTGGCCGCAGCTCCCTTGGTCTTGATGTTTAATTTCCCGGGGTCAGGAAGAAGTATGTTGATGATCCCAGTTAATTCAAAATGTAAATTCCATCTCCTATCAGCTAATGGCGCTGAGCTCCACTTTACATAATGCGGGAGCGACTGCCGTGTGAGTCATCAAGCCCCTTGGCTCCCTCTTCTCCAACCCTCTCCAGTGCTTCAGACAGATGGCCCTGGCCTCTGCCCACCTTGTGGCCAGGCCTGGGTTCACCCTTAGGAGTAGAGTGTTCTATTAACAGTGGGACACGGGGCAAGGGGTCCATGCCAAACGCAGAGGATGGGCTTAGCCCAAGAAGCTCCAACTGGACAAAACCAGTCTGGGCTCAGTCCTGGGCAGCTCAGCCTCCCAGGTCCATTTACCTGGACCTCAGCCTGAGCAGGGAGCTTGTCAACAAGCAAGACTGAGTGCAGGGGGCCTACCTTTGCCCAGCTCTGTAAAGCTGTCCCTGTGCTCTGGGGAATGGCATCTGATATGATGGCCAAGGTCTTTCTATTATTAATGTCTTTGGGTGACAAGACCTCAGTCTGTCAAACAGGCTTCTTCCTACCTCCCCAAGGGGTCCTACCAAAGCCAGCCCGATGTCTTACTGTCAGACAGCTCTTCAAGACCCCTGAAAGAGCAGGCTTCGGGCTTCTGCCTGTCATCGGTAGCCTGGCCTTGAACCAGGCATTAGCCAGGACAAAAGGTGCCAAGCCCCTGGGGTTGGCCTGCAACCCTAGCCTCCTCTTCTGTACCTGTCCTTTGCAGTGCCAACACTACAGCTAGCCCCGTGGCTTTCTTCTGCCGGCAGGACTGATGAGGGTCCTGGTGTCTTGGAACTAGGGTCTCTTCCCTCTGCTGAGTAGGCTAATCTGGGCTCATGGCAATGGTCAAAGTCTGTGTGGTTCCTGGAACTTGAGGATCCTGGTGGTCTCAGCTCTGCCACCTGCTGGCCAAGGGACTTTTTGCTGTGTCTGACTTGTTTGGCCCTTAGTCTCCCTTCCTTCCTTCTTTTCTTCCTTTCTTCCTTCCTTCCTTCCTTCCTTCCTTCCTTCCTTCCTTCCTTCCTTCCTTCCTTCTTTCCTTCCTACCTTCCTTCCTTCCTTCTTTCCTTTTCTTTTGAAGGTGCTTTTTTGGTTTTGTTTGTTTTTGTTTTGTTTTTTTGTTTTTTGAGAGAGAGGTTTCTCCATGTAGCCCTGGCTGTCCTGGCTCTCACTCTGTAGACCAGGCTGGCCTCGAACTCATAAAAATCCGCCTGCCTCTGCCTCTCAAGCGCTGGGACGTGTGTCACCACACCTGGTTTATCCAGTCATTAATGTGATGAATTCCCAGAAGGCTCACAGCCTGGGGTAAGTCTGTGACTGTCCCATCTCCTTCGAAACTCTGCCATTTCTTCTAGAAAGAAGCCCTGTGAAGCATGGGTACCTCTTAGCAGGTGACAATGCCTGCCTCTAGCTCTCCCTTCAGAAGGCAGCTGCTTTCTGATATGAGTTAAGTGAATGTTTCTTTATGTTGTATTTTTTCTTTTTTTTAAACAAACTTTATGAAGCTGTAATTCAGATACCATAAAAGCTGCCCATTAAAACGCACGATTTAATGGATTTTAATATATTCACAGGGCGGTACAAACTTCCCCAACAATCTGCCTTGGAAAGTTTCCCAAAGGAACTTTGTACCTTTCGAACACTCCTCAGCCTCCTGTTCCCTGGACCCCTGGGCGCCACCAAGCCGCCTCTGTCTCTCAGACCAGCCAGCTCTGGTTCTCACAGAAATGGAGTCAGCTAGCGCGTCTTTGCTGACTGGTGTTTTCAGTTATAATGGAGAACGTGGTTGTCGGACTGGGACTGTAGTTCAGTTGGTAGAGTGATTGCCTAAAACACGTGGAGCCCCTGTTCAACCCTCACTGCCACACACACTGGGTCTTCTGATGCGTGCCTGTGATCCCAGTCCTGGGGCATGGAGGGAAGAGGATCAGGAGTTCAAGATCAGCCTCTGCTGCTGCACAGAAAGTTCAAGACTAGACTGGACCACATGGACCTTGTCTAAGAACAGAGAGAAGGAAGAAGTGGGGGAGGAGGGACAGGGGGAGGAGAGAAAAGAAAGGAAAATGTGTTGATTTCGCAAGGAATGCTGGGTTTAGTGCATAGTTGTGACCCTGCTTTCTTCCTCCCAGTGGTTTTGGTTAGTTGTTTGGTTTTTGTTTTGTTTTGAATTGTTAGGAACTGAACCGAGGACCTGATGCACGTTGGGCAAGCACTCTACCACTGAGTCCTAGGCCTCGTCTTTGAGATTTGATTTTGACACAAGGTCTCACTAAGTTGACTAGGCTGACCTTGAACTCACTCTGCAGCCCAGACAGGCCTTGAACTTGTGCGCTGACCTCAGCCTCCCAAGCAGCAGGATGACAGCCCCACATCACCATCCCAGCTTCTATGGGTACTTTTCCATTTGAGAGAACTGACCTTTGGCTCAAGCCGCCATCACCCACGGATGGTGGAGATGTTTGGGCATCAGCGCTAGGGCCTGTCTAAGACCCCTGACCCGGTCTGTTCTGATTTGGGGTCTCTTCTGTTCCTTTGCCCTCCCCCATTGCCCCCCAGGCTTGGACGGTGGGAGAAGGGCATCCACAAAGCGCAGAACAAATGACTGGTCCCCACTATCGACGAGTTCCAAGGGACAGCTGCGGGCTGCCTGTCTCTCCCCCATGCCTTCATCTGGAAGTAGAGCCTACAAGTTTAATTATGCAATTAAAGTCATTTTCCTGAGCTGAGCAAATATTTACGAGCCTATCTCGCTGTAAACGGCTGTGCCTGGAGAGTAGGGCCTGTCACTCAGACTGGCAAGCGCTGGCTCATTTGCATATCCCATTACCAAGGGGCTCCCAGCCTAGCTGGGCTCCAGGACCTGGGCTGCGTGGGCAGGGCTCTCAGGGAGAGGTGTGAGGCATGCAAATGGCCTCACTCCGCGGCTGCTGTGGACTCAGTGACGTCTGCTGCTACGCTGTGGTGGTCCCCAAGTCCCCACTCTGCGCATCTCAGAGACCTCTGAGCTTTTGTCCTGACGCCGAGGGCACCCAGGTGGCTAAGAGAACATGACTCAGGGACATGGTTTTGTAATAACCAACCCCTCATTGATCATGCCCAGCTGCCCTCCTGTCATGGCTACAGGCCTGCTGAAGTGGCCTTAGCTTGAGTTCTGACCCTCTCCTGGGGGCCCCCCCTCTCTGCTGAACTTCCTGTAAGAGCCAGGCAGGAAAACTTCAGGCCAAACTTCAGGGTCGGCCAGAAGAAAGACCACTGGTTCCAGCTTCCCCCAACCAACAGGTGCCTCACCTCAAGCAGCCATTTGTCCCGACCAAGGGCACCTCGCATCTCTCGAGGGGGCATTTTAACCATTGAGGGGGGGCCTCCTGCTCTGATCTAAAAGCTGACTTGTAGCAAGGTTCTGGAGGGCTTTTGTGGAATAGCAGGTTGTGAGGTCAGAGGCAAGGAGAACAGTTCACAAACCAGCTGTTGGTAGAAATGGTGGCCCTGAGACAGGAGTTCTGAGCTGAGGCCAGGTCTCTCAGCTGTGTGAGCAGGTCTGGGATGAGACAGTGCCCGGGGAAATCACCTCTTCTTCCATTCTAATGGCTACCCAGTGATCTCTTCTGGAAGAACTACAGCTTTTCTTGTTCATTCCAGTGACTGGGCTTTTCCAGGCCTTCATCATGATTGACGGCAGCTTGACTGATGGCCGTCAGCATCTGGATACTATCTTAGGGTAGATGTGAAGTTTTTCTTAGGAAACAATTTTGACTTTTATTCCTTCCTTCTTTCCTCCCCCCTCCCTCCTTCTCTTTTTCTCTTTCCCTTTTCTTTCTTTTGTGGTACCCTGAACATAGCTAGCACTTGCTGACTGAGCTACAAACAAACCCAGCCCAAGGATGCACCTCAGAAAGGTAGAATTGCCGGACTCGGGCCCTTTTGCTTGGGTCTCATGAAGGGTGAAGGTGACTGTGGGAGTTGGGATATTGAAAGAAAGGAGTGTGCTCTTCTCCCTTCACCTGACATCTATGAGGAGGGAGGATAGAGGCCACACAGAAGACAGAGTGCCACCCCGGAGCCACAGTTACTCATCAGAGTTGATGAGAGAGGGAAAAGGCAAGGTCCCACCATAATATGGCTCCCACCCAGTCACACGGAGGACCCGGAGTAAAGCAGAGATCACTGTCCTCATAGGGTCCTTTTCTGTGCCACACCCCTTCTGGAATCAGTTCACTGAATCTCTTCAAGCATCCTCAAGAAAATGCAAACCGACCCATTTTGCAGCTAAGGAAATTGAGGCTCAGAGTTCCGTGCAATCACCTAAGGGCACACCGAGGGAAAAAGTTGAGCCTCGGTTGGTCAGCTTGCACCCATACTCTCTCACAGACCCCCAGGGCCTGAACTGAGCTGGGCCATCCCATGTCACCCTCAAATCCTACAGGGCAGGACATCGATGAGGTACAGGAAGACCCTGTTGCCACGTGTCTGAGGCTGTCATCTAGGAATGACAGAGGAGCTGGAGGTCAGCCTGGAGTCATTACTGCAGCAGTGACATGGGACAGAGCTCCGGCCTCATGTGGCCCAGACCTCCTGGCGTGGACACAGATCAAGGGAGCCATTCAGGCCCATGAGAAGCCCAAGGCTCTGGTTCAAGAAAACAACCCTGCTTCTCTTAAAAGGGAAGGGAAGAGTGAACCCCAGCCCAGGTGTATGCCCCTGGTCTCAATTTTGCCACCTGAAAACCAAGGCCACCCTGGGGGATTGTGGATCTGTGGAGGAAAGGGGAGGGAGTGGCCCCGGGTATCTAACAAGTGTGGGAACAGCCAGCTGCTGGGTGTGGCGAAGGAGGCTGCAGTGATCTGCCTGCTCCCTGAAAGGAAAACACACTCTGGGGGGGAAAGTGCATAACCGCAGGGCGAAGGCACCGTATAACACACCATATAAAGTTTATGGTTTGTTTAGACTCTTCTGGAACAACCAATAAGCCAAGTAAGCAGAAAAGACCCAGGAAGAGCTCAGGCTGACCCTGGGCCAGCCCCGCGATCTCCCTTCCCAGGTAGCGTAGGGCGCAGCCAGCCACTACGTGGAGTCCGCGGGAGTGCAAATGCTCTTCCTTCTGTTTCCCCACCCCCACCCTCTGGGCCCATGGCAACCGAGAAAAGTGTTGCTCACGAAGGGCTTAAAGGAGAAGACCTGTGCCCGTCCACAGGGCACTTATAGAGAAGGCTAAGCCCCTAAGCTCAAATTCTCACTAAAACTCCTTAAACCCTCTGGATCCAGCTGTCTGCCCGGAAAGCTGCTAAAGAGCGCCAACTTGTGGCGCCAATGACTCAGCACATGGGAAACCAGACACTGCTTTCTCTCCTTCCTGTTCCTGCTCCCACCCCCTTCTGGTCCCCTACTCACTCCCAGCTGGTGACCCCCAGCCAAATTTTGTCCTTCCTTCTTTTTTTTCTTCAGTTCTTTCTCCTGTCAAAGGCAGTGCCATAGACTCCCCCAGGGTCTCAGAGGAGCAGGATTAAACCCCAAGGTATTTAATCAGAGCTATCTCCTTAGCGTTCAAGTAAAAAGAAAAAAGCAAAGCCAATGAAATTCACTTTTTCTATAAAAGTTTATTTTGCAATTTTTCCCCCCGAGAAGTGGTCAAGATGCCTATTTCAATTATGTAAAGAAAAGTAAGGAAGGGCAGTGTATAAAAATAACTTAAACATACATACTAGCAACAAAGCAACACGTATCTCTGGTTACAACAGCAGATAATCTTGCCCAAGATTTTCCCAAAGGTATTAAATATTTTGTAGACAATGGGACAGACAGGCACACATGTCTCACACACATACACACACGCACACACACATACATACACAGAGAGACACACATATATACAACTCAAGTATGTTTTCTGTGCATTTGCGCTAACCGCTACAGCTAAAGTGAAAACCTGGATTCCTGAGTGACCTTGAAGTGGAACCAAAACCTGCTTCAATGTCAGAGCAAACTTTGGAGAGCGTGCTGTGATTTCCCCACCCACCTCATTTGCCCCTCACCTGTCCTCTGTGCTACTCCATTGACTACTAAAGGTGCCCTTCTGATCTACTCAACCTCGTGTTAGCTATCTCAAAGCTGGGGCAGGCTGGCTTTTTCCTGACTCCCAGTGCTGGGAAGCGGTGACTCAAAAGACGCCCCAGTTAGTACTACATCTGGCTGATTCTTTGTTTCAGGGCTTGGAGTTCCCTCTGAATTTCGTAGGGGAGATCAGCATTGACTTGGTCTTCCAGGTACTTGCTGATCTCCTCCACCTCCTTCTCCCAGAACTCCTTGGAGATCCCTAGCAGCTCCTCCATGTTGACGTTCCCCAGGCCTTTCAGGTTCAGGGCGTTCTCCTTAGGAATGTAGCCGATGGGTGTGAGCTTGGCACTGTCTTCCCCTTCAATCCTGTTGAACATCCACTCCAGCACCCGAGAGTTCTCGCCAAAGCCCGGCCAGAGGAACTTGCCGTCTTTGTCCTTCCGGAACCAGTTGACGTGGAAGATCTTGGGCAGCTTGGCTGCCGGGCGCTGGGCCATGCTCAGCCAGTGAGTTAGGTATTTGCCGAAGTTGTAGCCAAAGAAGGGCCGCATAGCGAAGGGGTCGTGCATGATGACCTTGCCTGTTGCACAGAGACCACCGTTTACCTCCGACCCCATCATGCCAGATTCTCTCCCCTCTTCCCCCATGGCAGACACCGAGAAGAGGGCTAGAATTGCCCTTCTTGGGGTCTGTGGCCAAGACTTTGACTCACCCTTGTGTTCTGCAGCAGCCGTGGCCTCTGACCTCATGGCCGCTCCTACAAACACCCCATGCTGCCAGCTGAGAGCTTCGTAGACAAGGGGGACACCTGGAGCAGGAAAAAAAGGTCACTAAAGACTAAGACGTCCAGACTCCCTAGGACTGATGGTGCTGTGTCATTGTTCAACCAAGCAGTAGCCTTCTTTCGGATGAGGAAGTTTCACTTTGTAGCCCAAGATAGCCTGGGACTTACTCTGTAGCCCTGACTAGCCCCGAACTCACAGCAATCCTCCTGCCTCAGCCACCCAAGTGCTAGAAATGTAGGTGTGAGCCACCCTGCCTGACAAGCAGCATTTTCTGTGCAGTTAGTCTTACATCAGCAGAGACAATAAACAGGAGGTCACTAAACCCTGTCACACCAGGTCTCTCGGTGAAGCAGAGCGCTGGCCTATGCTATCTCAGATCACAGACCGGGAAAGACCTCTGAGGAGCAGAAGGCTAGCCCTAGATTTAAACTTGCTCAATTAATCTAGATATGGGAGAGGGAGATCTTTGGAACCAGTTGGGAAAAAGACTCCCTGGATTTTCTGGTATCGCCATAGCCCAGGTGCCCAGCCTGAACAGAAGATGCCTCTCACCTGCAGGTCTACGACCACCAAAAATGATGCCCTCAATGGGTACACCTTCTGGAGACTCCCAGGCAGGGTCGATGATGGGGCACTGGCCAGCTGGGGTGCAGAATCGCGAGTTGGGATGGGCACAGGGTTCATCTACAAGAGAGAGAAATCCCTTAGTGTGTGACCCAGAGGGGTTGTGCCCATAGCCTAGAGCACATGGCCTCTGGAGGGGACTCACTGTCCTGTGGCTTCCACTCCTTGTTCTTCCAGGATGTGATGGTGACACCCGGGGCCAGCGGCTCATCGATCCCTTCCCAGTAAACTCCCCCGTCGCTGGTCTCAGCCACATTGGTGAAGATGGTATTCCTCTGAATGGTCTTAATCGCATTGGGATTCGTCTTCACTGAGGTGCCAGGAGCAACTCCAAAGAAACCATTTTCTGGGTTGATAGCCCTTAAGTTGCCTGGGAAGTTGGAAACCAGAGAAGGGGGTGTGAATTGGAGCCAAGCGTAGCAGAGTTCTTCACACCTTGCCAGGCTAGCTCACGGGCTAATATTTCCTATCTTTTTCTCCCGCTCCCTAAACCATGCAGCCATCCATTTTGACCTGCATCCTGTGGTCAGCTCAGACGCCTGCAGCCTTCCTTCTTCCCTGCTCTTGCAGTAACCCTCCTTTTCTAGCTCTTTATCTATCTTTCGTGTGTGTATATGTGGAGGGGGTGTGGTGTGAGTGTTCCAGGGCACACGTGTGAAGAACAGAGGATAACCTGCAGGGGTCAGCTGTCTCCTTCCACCGTTAGGTCCTGAAAATCAAACTCGAGCCTTCGAGCTTGGCGGCAAGTGCCTTTATCCATACCACAAGCACTGCAATACCCTCCAAAGAGGCATGCAAGCAAGCAAAGAGCTTCTTGTGGCCCTTTCTATCCAGACGGTCCTCACAAAATGCCTATACAAGGCACTGCTGAGGCCTTGTTGGCTCTGCCCTCAATCACTCAATGCCCAGTGCCAGTCACTTAGAAGAAGGTTACAGTGTATCTGAAGCCAACCACTCACCAAGGGTCATAACTACCATCAACCCGACCCAAAGACTCACCTTGGGCATCAAACTTCATCCAGGCAATGTCATCACCCACACATTCGACTTTCCACCCGGGGAGGGTGGGGTTCATCATGGCCAAGTTGGTCTTCCCACAGGCGCTAGGGAAGGCTGCTGCCAGATATTTCTTCTTGCCTTCAGGGTTAGTTACGCCCAGGATCTGCGGGGGTAGGGATCCACATTTAACCTCTAATCTTTGACACACGTGTGTGAAACTGTCACGAGAAATCCTATCACTCGGTATCATTGGTATAGTAAAAGGGAGAGACAAGGGGTATGTGTTTTCAATAAAAACATGGGCCTGTCTTTCAAACTATGGGAGGGTGGGAGAGGAGGGCAAGGAATTAAAAGGAAGACAGGAGAGGAGAGGGGGAGAGGGGAGAGGAGGGGAGAGGAGAAGAGAGGGGAGGCAAAGAGAGTGGAGAACAGGAGAGGAGAGGAGAGGAGGAGAGGGGAGCGGAGGGGAGAGGAGAGGAGAACAGAGGCAAAGAGAGTGGAGGAGAGGAGAGGAGAGTGGAGGAGAAGGGAGGGGAGGGGAGGAGAGGAGAACAGAGGCAAAGAGAGTGGAGGAGAAGGGAGTGGAGGAGAGGGGAGGAGAGGCAAAGAGAGTGGAGAAAAGGAGAGGAGAGGAGAGGAGAGGGGAGGCAAAGAGAGTGGAGAAAAGGAGAGGAGAGGAGAGGAGAGGAGAGGAGAGGAGAGGAGAGGAGAGGAGAGGGGAGGCAAAGAGAGTGGAGAAAAGGAGAGGAGAGGAGAGGAGAGGAGAGGAGAGGAGAGGAGAGGAGAGGAGAGGAGAGGGGAGGCAAAGAGAGTGGAGAAAAGGAGAGGAGAGGAGAGGAGAGGAGAGGAGAGGAGAGGAGAGGAGAAGAGAGGGGAGGCAAAGAGAGTGGAGAAAAGAAGAGGAGAGGAGAGGAGAGGAGAGGAGAGGGGAGTCAAAGAGAGTGGAGGACAGGAGAGGGGAGGAGAGGGGAGGGGAAGGGAAGAGAGGGGAGGGGAGGGGAGGAGAGGGGAGGAGAGGGGAGGGGAGGGGAGGGGAGGGGAGGAGAAGAGATTGTAATACTGTTACAGTTTAAGAAATGAAGAGCTGTGGTCCCTCCTGCCTGAGGTCTGGGAACGCCCCTAGGATCTCCCCAAAGGTAGATCATCAGATCTCTTCCTTGGGGATCAGGATAAACTGAGGAGTTGCAAAGGAATAAACCCCCAAGGCTACTGTTGCTCGGGTGTGTCTGAGCCCCTTCCAAAGAGATGGGCACTGAAGTTCTTCCAGTCAACTCGGTACCCCTGACTCTGCCCTCCAGTCCTCAGAGATTGGAGAATGTTGGCATGACTCTTCTTTGCCACCCCAGGTCCTCCAAATGTCTGTCCAGGATCTCCTGACCACTTACCAGCATGTGTTCCGCCAACCACCCTTCCTCCTTGGCCAGCCGGCTGGCTATCCGCAGCGCAAAGCACTTCTTCCCAAGCAGCGAGTTCCCGCCATATCCACTTCCAAAGGAGATGATCTCTCTGCGGTCCGGAAGGTGGGCGATCAGGGTCAGCTCGGGGTTGCAGGCCCAGTTATTGATCAAAGGCTCTGAAAACAAACACCACATGAGTGTATGATGTGTATTCCTGCCCAGGTCTCCAGGCTGGCCTTGAACCAGCTATGGAGTAAGGAACTTCCGATCCTCCTGACGCTACCTCCTGAATGCTGGGATGATTGGCCTGTCTCCCCATGTTCAGTTTATTTGGTGTCTGGGATCGCACTTGGGCCTCATGCATGCTAGGCAAGCATTCTACCTTCTGAACCACGTCCCCAACCCCTCCATTTACTTTTGATTTGGAAAGAACATACTTACTTTTTAAGGGAAGAGGGCACCCCACCGAGTGGAGGCACTTGATAAACTCCCCATCGCCCAGGGCCTCCAGCACGGAGGTCCCCATCCGTGTCATGATCCGCATGCTGGCCACCACATAGGGCGAGTCTGTCAGCTCAATGCCAATTTTGGCCAGAGGCGAGCCCAGTGGTCCCATGCTAAATGGGATGACATACATGGTGCGACCTGCAGAGGCAGATGGGTGGGATCACATCAACTTCCGAGTGGTACCCATGGCTGTGTCTTGCCCGACATCATGTGTTCTGTTGCCCACCAGACTCCGGTTTGCAAAACTTAAAATTTTCATAACCACCCCACTTGGTTGCGCTAAAGCCACTTTAAATCCACACTAGTGGAAAGCATCTTATTTGTATTTATTTATATTTTATCTATTTGATATCACTTATTGAACCCACGGTCTTACATGCTCTAGGCAAGCACTCTACCACTGAGCCATACCAGCATCCTGCTTTTCAGTTTTTATTTTGAGACAAAGTGTTAAGTTGCCCAGGCAGGAAGTTTGAATCTTCCTGCCTCAGTTTCTCAATGTCTGGGATGACAGGCCTGAGCCACCAGGACTAGCAGGAAGCACTTTAACAGTCCTGCATCACCACCCATGCAGTAAAACTGGCCAGCACATCTTCACATGTCCACCCTATGCAGCTCAGGCCACCCTCAGGAGCATGAACTGTGTAGTCAGGAAACTGTGAGGCTTGGGGGTTCGGGTCCACTCACCTTTCATGCACCCTGGGAACCTGGTGTTGAAAGCCTTTTCAAAGTCCTCTTCTGACATCCAGCGGCCCAGCTGGCTGAGGCCAGTTTTAGGGATGGGCACAGTGTCTCTCTGCTCCTGAGTGATGATGACCGTCTTGCTTTCGATCCTGGCCACATCCCTGGGGTCAGTCAGAGCCAGCCAACTAAAAAAGTCACAGGAATTCCTTCAGCAAAGCATCCTTAGGGATGTGTCCCTCTTGCCTATGCCAGGCTCTTCCAAGGCTAGCCGGACACAAGGAGATTGTCCATGTTCCTTAAATATGGAAACCAAACCAACAGGGGCTTTTGCTAGACCATGAGCTGGCCATGGGGAAAGGGACCACCTTCCATAGTTGTCTAGAATCTATTGGCTGGCTACGGTAACCTCACAGGGTGTCTGGATTCTGGTCATTCTGCTATGGACTCCCCAGAATCTATTGGCTGGCTACGGTAACCTCACAGGGTGTCTGGATTCTGGTCATTCTGCTATGGACTCCCTAGAATCTATTGGCTGGCTACGGTAACCTCACAGAGTGTCTGGATTCTGGTCATTCTGCTATGGACTCCCTAGAATCTATTGGCTGGCTACGGTAGCCTCACAGGGTGTCTGGATTCTGGTCATTCTGCTATGGACTCCAAGAAGGTGGAACTGGGGAGCCTGAGGGCCAGAGAGTGTGGGTTGAGGGGACTCACCAGTTGTCATATTTCTTCAGCTTGCGGATGACACCCTCCTCCTGCATGTGGTCCAGCAGGCGCCCATACTCCTCCTCAGAGCCGTCACAGATGTGGATATGTTCCGGCTGGCACAGCTGGGCATTGCCTTCCACGAACTCCCTCACCGCCTTGGGCAAGCTGTCGAGGCTGCCCTGGACGACCTTGGCAGAGAAGTCCAGCCCGTTATGCAGCTGAGGAGGCATATTTGCCACTGTGTGTGAGGCAGGGATCCTGGTGTCACCTGAAACAGAGGAAGAGGCTCCTAATCACCGACTCCCACGGCTCCTCCCAGTTCCTCCTGTAGACTTCGCATGAGCTGCACGTGGCCAGGGAGCTGTGTTTGTCAGGGTGAAGAAAGTGAGTCGCCCCATCTCCCATATTTACTGAAGGGTGAGTGAAATGGCCCTACCTACCTTTCCACCTGTAAGAAGGTCTGGATCGGAGATGGGAGGGTGTCTTGCCGGATTTCCTCTGTTGACCGAGGGCGTGTCCCAGAGGGAAGGCCGACTGTGCCGGTGACCAGCCTTCCTCGCTTTAAATACTATACACAAGGCAGGACAGCCCTGCCCCTCAGCTGTACCCGGAGGCTCGCCTCTGACGTAAGGGGCAGGCCCTTGGCTCATAGCCATGGTCAGCGAGGTTTGGAACCGACTTACCACAATAAACCCCGGGGAAGATAATGATTGAACTGCAGTTGTTAATGAATGCTGGGAGGCCTCAGGCCCTTCTGTCCGCCATAGTGAATCCTTACACAACATTTGATTGACTAAACTTTGACCCTGCCTGTTGCTGATGCAAATTACAGGCCCTTTCCTTGATTGGCAGGTAGGGGTCAAGGACAGGGCTAGCTGGGGCACCTCTTGGACTCCATATGTTGTTGGCAGCACATTTTGTGTGCCAGTGACTGCTGGTTGTCAAAACACAGCAGCTCTGAGGTGTCAACCCAATGGTCAAAGGTCATGAGAAGAAAACTCCAGCTCCAAGACACTAGCCTTCTAGACAAATGTCCCGTAACAGCTGAGGTAGCTGGGGTGCGTTACCTCACTAGGTGACTGGCAGATTTTCTGGCCACCCCAGAGGGTATGGGTTGCTGCAAGCTTTATTCTGAGGGGACAGTGCCTGGCACAAGAGTCACTAATGCAAGCATACTGATCCCTGCTCCCAGGGTTTTATGTCAGCTCATTCTTACTGCTGCCTGAGATGGAACTCTGACCCCTAGGAAACTGAGTCAGAATGATCAATTAGCAGGTCCCAGTGGCTAGTAAGAGCCAGTCTGGGCTACAGAGTACCATGGCTCCCTTGTAAAGTATCATTGTCTTTTCTAGAACCTTCTGTGTTTTCTTCGGGAAGTCCTGGGTTAGATACAATCACCCTTGGAGCTGCCTGGATACTTCTTGCACGTCTGGGAGTCTAGGGAAAAGAAGAGGGGAGGAGGGAGCTTGGCGATCTGCTGGGTCACACTTGAGCAGCAAGACCTTTATCACAGTTGTGAAGAATCTTCTCTGCAAGCCACAGACCTTCATTCCAATTGAACCAGCCTCGAGCTTGCTCGCTGGAGTTTAGAGAGAAGTGAGTGAGAAGTCAATGAAGACAGGCTGATGGCCAGGCCCAGCTCCCCACAGCTGGCCTCAGGGGGGCCGGCAGGGGGTTGGCCCACTTCCCTGTGGGCAGTGGGGAATGGTCCCACAGGCAGCTCTGTGACTCTGCTTACTGTGAAAGGCCATCCAGACAGAGCGCTCTTGGGCTCTGCGATACCTAGTGTCTCCTGCGCCCACATCGCCACCTCTCTGGAGTTCATCCAGTGGGCGTTCAGTGTGGTACAGAAGAAGGTGTTTTCTGTCCTGGTCACTGAGACTGCTCGAGAGGGGTGGCCTCCCCCTATGCAAACTGTGTTGTGTCTAAACCCAGCCAGCACGCCTTGCTCAGTAGCTGAGAGACATCGGGTACGATGCACACTTTCTCTGATCTTTGTGGCCAAGTCCCGCTCGCTGCTAAAACTGTCGTGTGTGTGTTGGAGTCCCTGGAAGGCTAAGTTGAAAACAAAACCCGAGAGACCAGAATTGAAGTTTTGAAGCACCCAACACAAATCCAAGTCCCTCTGCTGTGAGTCTTGTAGGAGGGACCTAGCTAGTCCAATAACAGTGGGGGAGCTTAGCCAGTAAGGGCTAGAGCTAAGGGCCAAGCAGTGTTTAAATGAAAAAAAAAAACAGTGGGGGAGCAAGGGTCCCCATGACCTTCTAATCAGTCTGTACCCCCACATGCATTGTGCAGGGGTGCAGTAGTACCCATCCATACCTTGTCAAAATGTCACAAAGCAGCTACTGGACTACAAAATGACCTGGAGGTTCACGGTCCTCTGAAAGAATTGAGAGACAAACAGAAAGCCAGGCTCTACTCAGGTAAAGCTGGCTCAAGTACCCTCATCTCCAGATGGGGACACCCTGGGGCCCTGTCTTTCCTTGTCTTTGGTGATTTCAGGTCCACAAGAGGCCTCCCTGGACAGCCCTCCTGCCCCCTCCCCAGGGAGGAATTGTAAACCAGTTCACCTTGAATAGTCACAAAGGAAGCCCTAGGTACTAATGCTAGCTGCCCTGCTGGGGGTTCCCAGAGAGTCTCAGCCCGTCTTGTGTGCATGTTCAGTGCTTTGTACAGGACAAGTTGGGGTCAGGACTCCCACTGGGTGAGAGTTTCCCGTGTGGTTTCTCACACAGACATGTGCAGACCCCCAGACCCCCAGACTGGGTCCCATGCTTCCTAAGGTCAGGGCACTTCTTGGTCAAGTGCACAAACAGTTGTTTCTCATTGTAAAGCTGCTTCAGAGGGAAGGGAGGAAGCCCAGACACCCAGGAACAGAGTCAGAATTATATTGCTGTATTAGTCAGGGTTCTCTAGAGTAGCTGAACTTATAGAATTATATATATATATGTATATGTATATATATATATAGTGGAATATATAATCCCATATATGAATATGTATGTATTTATACACACACACATGAGATTCGTTCAAATGACTTACAGCTAGTCCAACAACAGCTAGCTGTGAATGGAAAGTCCAAGAATTCAGTAGTTGCTCACTCCACGAGGCAGGATGTCTCAGCTGGCCTTTGTTATATACAGGCATCCCGAAACAGCAGGCTCTAAGACCAATGGAGGAATGGGTGTGCCAATAAGTTGAGAGCAAGCTGGCAAGCAACAAAATCTTCCTCCTTCCGTTGTTCATATATAGGCCTCCAGCAGGTGTGATCTGGATTAAAGGTGTGTCTTCCTATCTCAAGATGCAGATTTTAAAAAAGTATGTCTTCACTGGCGGTGGTGGTGCACATGTTTAACCCCAGCACTCAGGAGGCAGAGGCAGGTGGGTCTCTGTGAGTTCAAGGCCAGCCTGGTTTACAGAGTCAGCTCCAAGACAGCCAAGGCTACACAGAGAAACCCTGTCTTGAAAAATCAAAATGAGAGAGAGAGAGAGAGAGAGAGAGAGAGAGAGAGAGAGAGAGAGAGAGAGAGAGAGAGAGAGAGAGAGAACAAACCCTTGCTGCCAGGTATGGTGTAATCTAGTACCCAGGAGGCAGAGGCAGGAGGATAGTAAATTTGGCCCATACAGTGGTCCCATGGAAAAAGAGGTTGCATACACTTGGCCCATCTCCATGTCCACAGCTCACATCCCGTGGGAACGTCAATGGCCGTATTTGCATCCAGACTAAGATCAATAGTGATGACACAGATGGTGTCTATGGGTTCTGAGGTCACAAGTGCCTTCCCAGATGTGTTTATCCCTGTCCCCAGCAGCCATGACATAGGCAGATACGGCTGCCACATACATTTAAGGCATCATTTAAACCCAAGTAACCTGAACCTCCAAACCAGAGTCTGGCCCTCCTGGTGCCCCTGGCCTTCTGGGCAGATAGAAAAGAAGTGGTTGCCTGGAAAGAGCTGGCAATGCAGCCGTCTGACCGTTTCTCCAGAGCGGCTGTCTCCAGGACTCCGGAAGTGGGTCTCAGAAAGTCCACACAGAACGGAGCAGTCAGGAAGCAGTATGAGGACCATGGTTTGGCTCTGTTGGTAGTGTGCTTGCCTAGAATACACAAAGCCCTGAGTTCAATCCCCAGCACCCCATTAATCAGACAGATGGTACACACTTGTGATCCCAGCATTTGGCAGGTGGATGCAGGAGGATTAGGCCTTCAAGGTCATCCTTGGCTACATAGTAAGTTCAAGATCAGACAGAATGACATAAGACCCTGGCCAGGTCTCACCAAAATGCAACAGTCGTATAGATAGATAGATGGGTGGTGGCCATGCACAGTGGCTATGTGCCAGGCAAATCAGCAAGAGAAACACCCTGGGCTTCGTGGGGTCTCCCTGTGGGGAAACCTGATGATGCGTGATTGGGACTTGCTTTGCTGAGCTTTGGCTGCCTGGGGGTCAGTGAAAGAGCATCTTACCCTACGGTACAGCCTCAGTCTTTAGAAACAACAGGAGTCAGGGCTGTGGGCTTTTTTTTTTAAAGGATTAATGCATCTTTATTATGTATACAACATTCTGCCTCCATGTATGCCCACAGGCCAGAGGAGGGTGCCAGATCTCAGTACAGATGGTTGTGAGCCACCATGTGGTTGCTGGGAATTGAACTCAGGACCTCTGGAAGAACAACCAGTGCTCTTAACCACTGAGCCATCTCTCCAGCCCAGGGCTGTGGATTTGAGATGGTGCCCCCAGGGCTGGGTTATTCCACCAAACCTCCTCCAGAGTAGAGTGAAGACCCAGAAAGATGTCCCTTGAGAGTCCCCTTCACCTACAGAACCTGACTCTGCCAGTGTAACCCTCAGACTTTCTAGATCTTAGGGTGTGAAGAAATTTCACATCCAGGACATCTGCTCATCACTGGGGTTCAAGCCCTGTCCTCCACCTCCCCAAGCTGCACCTGTCCCTCTCAGACCACAACTTCCCAGGTCACCTTAGCCGTGGACGGAGGGGCTCCCCTCACCACAGGGACAGCAGGGTAAGGTGACTGCCGAGAGGTTACTCTGTCCAGAGATCTGAGCTCACAGGGACTCCTACTGGCAAAACTAAGGTGACTGTGTTTCTCTAGAAGAAAGCAAGAAACAGTGTGGATCCCACACATGAGAGCCAAAGGCATCTTCTCCTTTAGATCCCTACTGCCTAGGGGCTACTGGAGGAGCACCTGGCTGGCCTCTCTGTGGAAGTTCCGGACAGCAGAAAACACTGAAGCCTGGAATCGTCACCAGGGCGATTCAGGTCATCCACCTCGACTATGTTTGTCAGGGACAAATATTTAGATGTTCTCTCTGCAGCCCGGGGAGTGGGGGTGGGGGCGCATTTGCCGGTGAGTGAATGCTGAATGAAAAAGATCACATTTCCTTGGCCCCCTCTGTTTTGAATTTTATCTCAAAAAAGGGGGGAGGCAGCACTTGGGAGGCAGAGGCAGGTGGATCTCTGTGAGTTCAAGGTCAGCCTGATCTACAGAGTGATTTCCAGGATGGCTAGGGCTGTTAAAGCAGTCCTGTCTCGGGAAAAGAAAGAAAGAGAGAAAGAAAGAAAGAAAGAAAGAAAGAAAGAAAGAAAGAAAGAAAGAAAGAGAAGGAAGGAAAGAAAAGAGTCCTTGCAGTCCAGTCAGCCCCCCCTTTTAGTAGTTTTGAAAAAAGTTGGGGGCAGTATGATGAGATGGATCCAAAGCCTAATTTGGGGTGCAGAAGGGTCTCCAATGTCTGGCCTGGGATACCTTGAGACTGTGGTCTCCAGATGAGAGACCCTGACCTTAAAGGGCTGTGTTATGCCACAGCCTTCCCCAAGGGTGCCCTGGCTCGTTTGTCTGCCTCTTATTACGTGTGCTTGTGCCTATGCCTGTCTGGGGGTCAGAGGACTACCTGCAGGAACCTGCTCTCTTTCCATCCTAGGGAGCCTGGGGGTTAACCTCAGGCAACCAGCCTGGGCCACAAATGCTCTAATGTTTGAAGCCTCACCAGCTCTACGTGTGTATTCTAGAACAAAGAAATAAAACATAAATAAAATCTAAAATTAAAACAACTTACTTGGGACTCAGGAATAAGATGAGAATTTTGCAACAAAGGTGGACCCAGAAGGGGCATTAGAGGCGTGAAAATATTCAGCTGTTAGAGCCTTCTGGGATGAGATCTCTCCATTGCAGGCATTGCTGACCATGGCAAAGCAGACTACCCAAACCCTGGCTTTGATTCTGTGGTACTGAGGGGTCAAGCCCGTGGCTTCTTATGCCTGAGAAGCACAGGCCACCTGACCCCAGTTCTGAATGATTTTGAAAAGCAAGAACTGCTCCATAGCCCAAGCTTGTCCGGAACCCACAGTCCGCCTGCCTCTGACTCCCGGGTGCAGGGATTTCAGGGTGCGCTCCACGCCTGGCCCTGTAAATTTTCTGATTGCTCCATCAGGCTGGAAGGCAGGGTAGATGGCAGCACCCTGCAATGTCAGATGGTGAGGCTCTGGAACTCAACATCCCATGCCACCCCAGCCCATGACCAATTTGGCTCTCCAGAGATCAATGTCACCTCTCTATGGTGCTGACAGTTGGCTAATATG
This sequence comes from Microtus pennsylvanicus, assembly GCF_037038515.1. Classification (NCBI taxonomy): domain Eukaryota; kingdom Metazoa; phylum Chordata; class Mammalia; order Rodentia; family Cricetidae; genus Microtus; species Microtus pennsylvanicus. The sequence goes on along the minus strand of NC_134580.1, from coordinate 147,822,014 downwards.
GCCACTTGGGTTCAGAGGACTCTTTTTCAACTCAAGGAAAAACAGGCAGAGGGTTTCATTTTGAGGTCACCATACTCCTTGCCTTGAACCCTTGATCCTACCCTTTCTGCTTGCAGCTGAAGCAGCCCAGTTAAGATGAGGGCTACACAGTCTGCAGGGACGAGGACCCTGAGACCTAGGGCAGTCTCCCCCAGATCTTTAGCTCCCTCAGAAGCCTGCCCATGCCGCAGTCTGCCGAATGCAGTATTGAGAGGAGCTACAAACTCCGAGGTCATTGCCATTTGTGAAAACTTGTCCCTTTATCACTGTCCCAATTTCTAATGCCACTTCTCTCTCACCTGCATAGAGCAGCAGGACACCATGTTGTTGGAAGCTTGGGAGAGGTATGTCCTCCTGTCTCCCCAACCTGCTTTACGAGATAAGATCTCATTTTACAGGCCAGGCTAGCCTCAACTTTGCAGCCCTCCCACTTCCGTTTCCCAAGCAGTGGGACTCCAGGTATGAGCCACCACTGTCAGCTACGGGAACATCTTTCATTTGGTGTGCACGGGCCACTGAAGGACCCTTCCTGTCTGCCACCAGGCACGCAGTTTCGATAACCAGGAGACTGAAAAAGAACAAAACGAAAAGTTCAAGCCTGTGCTAATTAGCTCAGCCTCGCCTTGTTCTCGCCTTCTGTTTGCCTGTTCCACACAAAGGGAAGTGGATTTTTACCTAAAATTTCCCCATTCCTAATTATTCTGAGCCTTGGTTTCCACGTGGCTTCCCTTGCAGACTCCGTATAAACCTCATTTTGCTTGGGATGCTTCTAGTTGCACACAGTCAGGACTTACACGAGAGCCATGCAATAGAGCCCCAGAAGGTCTTTTAAGAGGCTGGCTGCCTAGCTGAGACTACAGATGGTCTCAGCAGACAGACAGTGGCCCTCTGGACTCCTCCCAGGCAGCTCTCCTGATCCTCCAGCATATGATGGAGGTCTCCCTTGACTTTACAGGTATGGAGTAAGTGAATCTAGTTCCTGAAAGTTGACATCAAAGATGAGAATCAGCTGCCACTGGGAACTGTAGCAAACACACTTCCCAGGAAGCCACCCCAGTGCCAGGTAGAACATGGGCAAGAAGAACTAATTGCATAGCTACCACAAAAAACAATCCAAAGCTTTTATTCTTCAGCGAGAAAATGGATCTACTTTGGGGTGCAGTTAGCTCTGTTGGAGGATGATAATTGCTTGGGAACCAAATGCACCCCTTCCCCGAACTCCCTCGTAACCAGGCACTGTTCCCGCTTGCCTGGGACCTGCTGCTAAGAACAAAAATATCTTTTCTGATCCACGCTGGAAAGAACATCTAAAACTCAATAAATCAAATGCACCCTGTCAGCTCCTCTCCTGACAGGGGCAGAATTTGTGGGGCCCAAGCTGAGGGACACACGACCCAGGCTGGAGATCTGGCCATCAAAACTGGGTCAATGCTGGGGCTTGAGCCTTAGAAGTCAGAAATGTTTCCCAGTTGGATACAGAAAAAATCCGGCCCCCAGGACTGCTGTGCTCGCAGCTGGAGACTAAAGGGGACTGTTCACACGATAAACACACTCCCTATTTGTCTGGGAAACAACCAGAGTCTGATGGGAAAACATGCCAAACACGTGCCCATTCCCCGAAGCTTTGAGGAGGCAGCCACACAAGATCAACAACGAAGGAAGAGAGAAACTAACACTGTACGTGAAAAGCAGAAAAGCAGCTGCAGCTGCGGCTGCAGCAAACACAGGGTGTCTGTCTTCTCAGTTATCACGTGTTCCGAACAGCAAGGAGGACTCAGGGCTCAGGGTACCTGCATGGTACCACCCACGCCTGATCTGGTTAGTGCTTTGCTTCTCCTGTCTTATTTTCTACAGAAAGCACGCCTTGTCCAAAGAAGCCTTGGGGCAAGAGGCCACATTCGGAACCCTTTGTCCTGCCCATGCTCACAAATCCAGGGTGCAATACCGGAGCCCAACTTCTATTCTGGGAGGCCCCACCCCAGCTCACAGACCTGTGGCCCTCCCACCAACTCACAGGGAATCTGAAACTTCCTTTTAGATATGGGATGAAAGGATCAGCAAAATGGCTCAGTCGATGAAGTGCTTGTCACAGAAGCACGAGAACCTGACTTCAGTCCCCAGCCTCCACACAAAAGCTGGACACCTGTATTCTTAACCTGTATTCTTAACACAGGAGAAGGGGATCCTTGGGGCTCAATGGTCAGCCAGTCTAACCCAGTTCATAAACTCCAGGGTTATCTAAGAGAGACTGTCCCAGCAACTAAGGTGGAATGCAGCGGAAGAAGACACCAATGCTGACTTCTGGCCTCCACATACCCATATACACACACGTATGTACACACGCATGCACAATTACATACAAACAGTACGCACAAACACATATACACCCAGCTGCAAAGCAAGGGAGACTGGATTTCCTCCACAGTGGCAAATGAAAAGATGAGGTGTTTGGTTCAAAACATTTTTGTAAGCATATGCTTTTTAAGATTGATCCATCGAGCTGGGTGGCCATTTTAGTGCCCGCCCCCAGCAGAATGGGCGAAGCAAGCTTCAAATCTTCCCTTTTTCATGGTTTCTTTTGATCTTGTGGGGGTGGGGAATTTTTTGTTTGTTTGTTTGGTTTTGTCTTGTTTTAGTTTGGTCTAGTCTGGTGTGGTTTGGTTCTAGGCACAGGCTCACTGTGTAGCTCTGACTAGCGTGGAGTTCACTGTGTAGACCAGCCTGACCTCAAACTCTCAAGAGTTCCACGTCTCTGCCTCCCAAGTGCCGGAATTCAAGGCTTGCACCACCACACCCAGCCTTAAAAAAATATCTTTATTTTAATGTTCCACTTAATGTGTTTCTTGGGTCCATTTAGGATCTCATATTCCTGAGATTGGTTTTTTTTTAAAGTTCTTTATTTTAGGTTTGATTGACACATAATAACCCCATATACTTAAAGCTGCCGTCCCCCCCCCCACACACACACACACTCAGGTGAAAGTCTCAGGCAGGCAACCTGTGTGAGGTCCTCACAGTCCCCACTTAGAAACAGAGAGACAGAGAGAGAGAGAGAGAGAGAGAGAGAGAGAGAGAGAGAGAGAGAGAGAGAGACAGAGAGAGAGAGAGAGACAGAGAGAGCGCAGGTGCTGCAGTTCCTTCACGGGAGACCCTGTCTCAAGCACCACCTGCGAATTATTAATAATAAATTCTTTATGGGGAGGGGGAAACTTCTTGGACTATCTTTGATGTACTTTTAACAACCGGAGCCGTCTTCCTCTGGCAGCTTTTCCGAGCTGTCACATTATTTAAATGAGAGCCTAGCTGACATTTGCAGATGAATGCACTCGCTAGAAACTAAAAAGCTCTGTTCTGAGCGCAGCTTTGATGGGCGCCGTTTGGGCTTTGAAAAATAAAGGTTTGGAGCACTTTAATTTGGGAGTGACTTACCCACGGTTGAGAACAGAGATGGAGGACGCTCCCAACAACTGTGAAAAGAACAGAGGGAAAAGTTTTGTGCTTCATGACAAACAGACGAGTGTTCCACAAGTGACATTTGCAGGGAGCGGGTGGTGGGGACGCTGTGCTCAGAATATACTTAGAATCGCTTCGTTCCTCATTGTTCGTTATGTATCTAATTATTCTAGTTACGGGCTTGTCAAAGAAAGTTTTACCTGACACGTGTTGTTCCTTAAGGGGAAAAAAAAGTAAGTTGGAGTTGAAATCTGACTTTGTTCAAGGAGTTGAGGCTGCCAGGGCATGAACAGGGAGACCACAGTGTCACGGTGTAGACAGGCTGGCCACAGACCCTGATTTCACTCCATCCCACATCCCGTAGTGTCCTGACTCATTCTGAGGTCGTGTAGCCAGGCACTAGGATACAGTGGCCTCAGGTTGAGATAAAACCATTGGAAAGCAAGCTCAGAGACCGGCCAAGTGAATCCTGGCTGTCAGTACAGTTAGAAGACACGGTTCCCCTTTATCGGATAGTGGCCTTCCCTTGGGAGCTACAGAGAGCCCAGAACTTGAAAATCAAATTCCCCTTTACGGATTGGCCTCTTCCTTAAGCCAGCCTTGTGCCCACTCAGGCCCTTTGCGCTGCCCTCCCCTGTGCCTGGCTCGCCCTTCCTGGTTTCTGCCCTTTTGGCATTTCCCAGTCCTCCAACGTGCAGCACTCTGTTTTCCTGCTCGTTCGCTTCTGCTTGTTAGCTTCTTTGTATACCTTAGTTTATTTTTTTAATTTTTATCTTTATTTTTAATCACGTGTATATGCATGTGTGAATGTGGGTTTGTCCACATGAATAAGAGTGCCTTCAGGGGAGCTAGAGTTGTAGGCACTGTGAGCCTTTGTGAGCGCGCTGAGAACCAAACTCTGGTCCTCTGCAACAGCAAAATCGCATGAACTCCTGCGCTGTCTCTCCAGCCACTGCTTTAAAAACCTACATTGTGTGTGTGTGTGTGTGTGTGTGTGTGTGTGTGTGTGTGTGTGTGTGTGTGTGTGTTGTACATGTGGCGGTCAGAGGACAACTTGAGGGAGTCAGTTAGTTCTTTTCTACCATGTGGGTCCCATGGATCAATCTTAGGTTGTCCGGTTTGGCGGCAAGCGCCTTTATCCGCTAAGCCATCTGGCTTCCTAGACTTTAGCGTCTTCTCCATTTGCCTGGTTTAACAACAGCACCAGCTCATGACTGCTAGTCACGCCCCCACTCGGGTTGTTAGGGAAACAACGAAGACCCTGTGGGTAGTTCGACCCACAGACCCCTGCAGAGAGTGAACTGGCTGTAGAAAGGCTGTCCCCAGCCTTCGAGAACCCCCCTGAAATTGCTGCACATTTGAACCTTTTGGGGGGGTGCTGCCTCCAAGATGGGCAGCCTCTGTCCGTTTAGCAATGGCTATGTAGAGTCATCCCAACTCTAGCCTGCTTGAGAACAGCGCCCCCACTGGCCACCCCTAGCACCTGCACATGAGGCTGGCCTGCAGTTCATCTTACCTTTCATTTATATACTTGAGATTAAGTGATAATTTCTTGCTTGGCCCCACTCACTGGTCAATCATGCCAGAAGACTCCAGTCAGGAAGGAGTGTGCCGGGGTGGGGGCTGCTTAACTTCATCTTTCATAAGCCTTCGTCAGTCCCCATTCATGGGTGCCAGCTGAATGCCTTCTCTGGTCATTATTAATTAATTTATTCATTAAACGTTTCAGGGTAATTTACCATCTAAAAAGAGAGGTGGTAGCAGCACCATGGGCTTGTGGCGGAACTATACAACGGGAGCCTGAAGGAGCCACTTTAGAAAAAAGTTTTCAATATTAAAAGTACCAAAATGAAGAAAGAAAAAAAAAACCCACCACAATTGTGATGGTAAATTACAATATGATAGTAGGTAAGAAAGGCAATTATACATTCATCACTTGCTATGAAGTGGTTATTACAATAGTGTGGCATTATAAAATTGATATGGTTATTATAAAATAATAGGGAATTTATCTTACCTTTTTTGCATTAAGAGATAATAAAATTACTCTCTGAAAACAAATTATACCTCCTTTTGTCTTCATAAAACATTAGCTAGGCCTGGACAGTACTCTAGAAACTTCTTTTGTTTTGTCAGGTGTTTCTTCCCTCAGGGACTTGCCAGAAAGCTGCTGGGCCCTTCAAGCCCTTGTTTCTGGCAGGTCAGACAGACAAGCACAGAGGCCATCTTCCACCGTGCTACCCCCCCCCCCCCCCCCGCTAGTTAATTTCCAAGGAAACATCCCTTTTTTCATTTGGTTAGAACCTCTGAGGCATGGACAGACCCTTCCAGAACAAAAATGTCCTCACCGCCCTGAGTACATCACTGTGGCCAAGGAGGACCCATGAGAGCCCAGGATTCATAGCAGGCCTGGGGCAGGAAGACCTTCCTCTAGGTGTCTCTCCGTCCCTGACCCCAGAAGTGAGCTGCCATGTGAACTTGGCGTTTGTCTGAACTGTGCCTTTGCCAGTGTCTGAGCTCACCTCATTCTTGGAGCATGTGGAAACACGGGCTTTGCTTGGCAGTGAGTGACAGCCCAAAGGAGCCCCTCCTAAAGAAGTGTGGAGACACAATGCCCCTTTCAAGAAGAGCACCATGAAACCCTCCCTGGAAATGAAGCCTGGGTTGGGTGCGTGAACCACCTCAGTGGCTTGGAAGCACGCCGAGGAGGAAGCCAGCAGGGCGTTGGAAGCTAGAATCACATCATGCGTATGAAATGGAGCAAGCAGTTTGCCTCAGTTTCCCTGCCTGAAACAGAGATCTAAGATCCCAGGGACTATGTGTTCTCTTTCTGAACAGGGGAATCAAGGAGACCCAGGCACACACTCCAAGCATCGCCTCAGCCCTGCACCCCAACAACACCTGCAAACTTTACCAAGTCCCCACTATTCCCAGACCACATCAGTGCAAGCCGCTCACGGGCCCCTCCAGCCATGATCCCCCTCTCTAGAGCTCTGCTCCCAGACTGTCTGATCATGTTTCCCAAACAAAGTACACTGGCAATTTGTCTGGCGCTTAATTTCTCCTAAGACAAAGTGACAGCCTCCTGAGTGCTCCCCCTCTGTGTTGGCTTTTATTCTTTCTTTCTTTATTTTTCCATCTCGCCCACTCTTCCCTGTTGCTCAGTCTCCCCACCGCATTCAACTGTCACTCTGGTACTAGCCCACTGTCTGCCTGGCAGCCCACAATTACACACTTATTTTATTACTTAGTTTCCCACCCTGAGCCGGTGAGTCATCCCTAACCTTTTGCGCTGTAACAAACTCCTCTTCTACTTTCCTTCCTCCCCGACAGCCTCCTCACCCCTTAACTTTCAGAAGTCAATGTCTGCTCAAACCCTTATCAATGAGCGAGACAGGACAGGCTTCACTGTGGCGCTGAGCCCGCGACCTTGTTTTCCACCCAAGCAATTGGTTTGAACAAATGAAGTGCTGTACTCTGGGTTTTCCGGTCCCTTGGGATCAAAACAGGAATAATAAACAGGACTCAAGAAGGGCAGGAAAGTGATACATTGGTCCCACGGGCAGATCTTGGACTAAGACAAAGCAGGGCACTCCTTTCTTTAACCTGGACTTCACTACATGACTGCGTCGTCAGATTGCAGAAATGAGGCTAATGTCCAGCTCCAGACAACCGGGCGTGGGGCTCCTGGGTGTTTCCAAGTAACAATCCTAAGAGAAGCCAGAGATGCTTTTCAGTGTTTATTGCATTCAATTTATTTAGTGGGGGGGAGGGGACGAGCGTATGTGGAGGTCAAACAACGATTTGTAGGAGTCGCCCCCTTTTTTCACTTCATGGGTCCCAGGAATTGAACTTGGGTCTTCAGAATGGGCAGCAGGAGCCTTTCCCGCCTGAGTCATCTCATTGACCGGGGTTTGTCTTTTTGAAAAGATATAAAACCCCTAAAGTTACATAAGTTCTCTGTGTGGCAGCTGACATGGAGTTGTCTCTGAAGATGCCAAGAAGGAAGACGGGACAGGGCATTTTCAAGAGGACGGACTAAGAGCGGGAGAGACCCAGGGGTTCCTTACTAATTTTTACCTACTAATATTCACAGAAGAAAACAGACTTGGGCTAAGACTGGGACATAACCTTCAGGGTCCGGAGCCCAAGTCCTTCCCAGCATCCATGTTACCTGATGCGCCTACATACAGTTCAGGGGAGAATGCAGATCAGAGAGGGCTTTGAAGCACACGTGCATGGGGAGCAAGCCAGTGAACTGCACAGCTCGCTACCCTCACAGTCGGCTTCGCCCTAGTCAGAAAGTCATCAAAGCAAACACGAAATGCCCAGCGAAGGCCTGGGCGCCCACCTGGCAGTCACAGTGCATGCAGCAGAATCTTAGGGATGAGAACTCAGGATCTAAGGCGCTCTGTGTGGGGCTGGGGAGATGACTTGGGGGACCGAGAATATGCACTGCACTTGCAGAGGACCAAGTTGGGTTCCCAGCACCCAAGTGGGGAAGGTCAACTATTGTCTGCAACTGCAGCTCCAAAGGACCCCATGTTCTCTTCTGGCCTCTGAGGGCACTGCATGTCCATGAGCCTCTCCACACACAGACACAAAGATGATTTCAAACAACAACAACACATAAATCTGAAGGTTCCCAGCTTGTGATCAGAGCATCTTGCTAGCACAATCGTCAATTTTGTCGCCCCACTGGTCACGGCTTTTCTCCCCATATCCTGTTAATGGTTCTTTGGATTTACCTTTTAAAACACACAATTCAGAGACTTCTAGTGTAATCACACAGGGGTGTACAGACACCCCTGATCCTTCAGAACCCCTCATCGTCTCTCCCCTGCCCTCACAGTCCCATCCACACACCGTCTCTCAGCACCCCTGCGGCCCCTTGGCAAGTGCCAGTTCTCTCCAGCCTCACCCTCCTGCCTTTTATGGGGCTCCACACCAGGGGCACAGTACGATTGCTTTGTGGTGTTTTGTGACTGGCATCTTTTATTTAGGTCATTGACATCTCAACATCAGGAGAATTCACGGCTGGGTGGCGTTCCGCCGAGCCGCTCTGCTATCCTTTATCTGGTCGTTAGTTAATAAGCCCTAGAGTTGTCTCCATTTGGGTGCTGATAAGAATAATGCCACTGGCCCTTCCCTCTTAACAATGTTCTGTCACTCACCTGGTTGTTGCTGCCAGCTCATGTTTGCCCTAACACCCCCTTTCTGAGTAGAAGCCCCGGCATGGACTAGTCAAGATCAAACATTGCTGAGCAATCCATCTTCCTTAGGAGCCTGGCATTCTGACTGAACCCTGACACTGTCTAAATGGCAATGGTTCGTGGCAAATGTCCCTATGACATTTCCAATTTTCTCTGTCTCTGCTTTTCTGTACGTCCTCTTGAAGGTCCTTTGGATTTCTGATTAACCAATCCATCACTTTTCATGTTCAGATCACAGGGACCCTGCAGTTTGGTTTCCACGTGAAGTATGTCTACAGTCTTTCTCTGGTCTTCACAATACCGTTATATGGAAAAATGGTGCAGTTCTCAAGAAAAATGAAACCAAACACCAGAGAAATGGACACAGAAGCAGACGGAAAATGCAGATCTGCCGCTGTGTCTGGCACCTTCTGGGAGAACTCATGGACAATGATCAAAACTGCTTTTAAAAATCATTTGTTAGCCGGGCGGTGGTGGCGCACACCTTTAATCCCAGCACTTGGGTGGCAGAAGCAGGTGGATCTCTGTGAGTTCGAGGTCAGCCTGGCCTATAAGAGCTAGTTCCAGCACAGGCTCCAAAGCTACAGAAAAACCCTGTTTCAAAAAGCCACACACACACACACACATACACACACACACACACACAAAATCATTTGTTGACCAGTAGCAAATTCACAGGTAAACAAGGCAAGGCAATTAAAATCAGATGTCTGACCAGAGAGATGGTCCAGTAGGGGAGGGTGCTTGCACCCAGCCTAAGATCCACAGAGAGGAAGGAGAGAATCGCCTTCACAAAGTTGACCTTCCACCTCAAGCCATGGTGCACGCGCGCGCGCGCGCGCGCACACACACACACACACACCACAATACACAATAAATAAGTAGATGAAATTTAAAACTAGATGTTCCTAAATTAATGTAGAACCATGTCATTAAAGGTGGAGGTGCACACCTTTAATCCCAGCATTTGGGGGCAGAGGCCGGCAGATCTCTGAGTTCAAGGCCAGCCTGGTCTACAGAGTTCCAGGGCATCCAGGCCCAGGACAGAGAAACCCTGTCTTGAAAAACAAAAGAAAAAAGAAAAGAGCATGTCACGATGTGACCCTTATATGTTAGCAGCACGTATTGCTGTTACACTTTTTTCTTGTGTGTGTGTGGGCACAAACATGCAGAGGCCAGATGTGAGCCTCAGGAATCCTCCTCAGCCACTCTTCACCTTTTTCAATTTTAATCTTTATTAATTTTTGATGCTCTCACTGAACCCAGAGCTCATCAGTTTAGCCAGCGTGAGCCCCAGGGATCCTCCTGTCTCTGCCTACTCAGTGCTGGGATTCTAGGCACACACCGCCATACCCTGCTTTTTATGTGGGTTCCAGGGCTCCTCGTGCTAGCACAGTTTACTCCCAGAGCCGCTTCTCCAGCCCCTGTGCTTATGTCTCTATTAAAAGCCTACAGTGGATGAGCCAAGCAGACCTCATCAAATCTCAAGGTCTCTGATTTACAGTCATCCTGATAGAGGCTGGGTTAAAGTTTATCCTCTCAGATCTTCAAGAAAGGCTCTGCTAAGCAAATTAATCTTGTCAACAAGATTGCTGGTGCCTGCCGAAAGCACTTTCCAAAGCACAGAATGTTTTCAACTGCATCAAATGGGGCTGGGATCGGGGCTACAAATTCTCCTTGGGGCTTGTCCAGGACGTGATCAATACTCACCTTGAAGAGAGTTCTGAACGGTACTAATTGTCTCCTTCCCATCTCTTGAGTTTTCCTAGGCTTGTACTTGCTGGCTTTGGAATTAGTCAAATACCCTCCTCTCCCTCCCATTTGATTGGAAAAATCACTTAAATTTTACATAGTCAGCCAAGCCTTCCCAGACGTCCGTCCAAATGGTAATGAAATGAATTGGATGGTCCTGTCCTGATGGAGAGCTTTCCAGGCCGCTGAACTCTGCTGGTAAAGAACTCAGCCTTTTAAGTTGGACAGTAACACAGACAGATCCCGCCACTGAGCGGCTGGAGCGAACCCTGAGTCTAGACACATACGTGCATGGAGAGCTGTCCTTCAAATGCTCTTAGGGTAAATTCCGTGAGGTGCCTCTGAGCTTAGCATCAAGTTGTCACTGAGGGAAGGAAGAAGCAACAGGAGCTTACTCTCAGTCCCCTCCCTTGTACCACTTCAGAGAATGTCACGACCATCATTTGCACAGGAAACTGGGGTTCAGAGGGAATCGCTCACCCCCACCCAGGTTCCGACCCTATTTAGTCGCCTTATCATGGTATGACCAAGCAGCGCCTTGCTGCAGACCCCGCATGACAGAAGACTGCCCTGTGTTCTATGGCACCATGCCCATGTGATTAAGGGGAACATTAGGAGTCAGTGAGCTGGCCCAGTAGGTAAAGGTGCTTTGCTGCCACACCTGCCAATCGGAGTTCAGTCTCCAGAGCTCACATGGGGTAAGAAGAGAAGCAAGTCTTCAAGTTTTCCTCTGACCTTCACAAATGTATGTGGCTCTTATGCTGTAGGTGTGTGGGTGCATTCACATGTGTGTGTGCGTGCATGTGCACATACACACACGTTAAAGACAGAACACTAGAGATGGGGACGAAGAGAGGGCTATATGGTGACATGCAGCCAGTTGAAAGATTTCCATCCTGCAGGGAGGCTCCTTAAGAACCTGAAGAAACAAGTCATAAATCTCAGGAAGACCCTGAAACTTACAAGACCCACAACACCCCTACATCCCCATAGATATGTACAAGTGAGAACTACAGGGCACAGTTGTCAGGGAGCTCCAGGGTTGCAGCCCACACAGTGTATCTTTGAGTTACTTACGACCCAGCAAATCACCCCTCGTCCCCTCTCAGGATGGCACCCTGATAAACTCAACAGCTCACTGAGTTGGACTTGTCAGATCCTCCCTCTGGAGGGAGGAGACATTTGTTCTCGTCTCCCCAGAGAAGAGTCACACAACAACCGGACAAGAGTGTGGGTGGAGTCTGGAGAAGGACATGAGGCAAGGAGGCATCTGCCTAACTATAACACCTTCCCCCCAGAAGATGCTACCCACCTCAGAGATGTCCCCAGAAACTTCTGTGCAGTTCACCACTTAATAATGTGTTGCTTAATAACCACTTAGCAACTCACTGGGCTGCTCCCTGCCTCAGGAAAGCATCCACCAGTCTCTCTGTTATGTTTAGCTTTATTGCGTAAACTGCTGCTTAATTCACATCCATCTCTGGATTCTTCTTTTCTTTGAGGACAAGAACTAAGAGGTACTCCCACAACCGAAGAGTCTTTTTAGTCTACTGATGAAGAGACTCGAGGCTCAAGACGGTTCAAGTCCAATGTTGTAGTGGGGTTAGGACAAGCCTTACCAGACTACAACCGTTGAAAAGGATCTTTAGCAATAGCTGCAAGGGACGGAGTATCTGGAGTGGCAGACTGGCATCTGTCTCCTTAGAGAGATGGTACTTTTGTTCTCAAATAAAAAAAACAACTAGTCCTTTCTGGATGTCCCAGTGCCCTTTATGTCTGGTTAGCTCCCCACAGAGATCTGAAAGGACCAGGCATCCAGAGGCCTGGACTGCCAGCTGGGCCCAGAGCCAAGAATCAGCACCAAGATCATCCCCTCCTCCAGGCTTTCTGTGGCATTGGTTGTCCTGTGACATCAACACGTGACCAAAGGAGACAGTTAAGGAAGCAGTACCACAGCTAGGCCCAGTGGCAGAGGCCTGACACCCAAGCTACCTGGGAGGCTGAGGCAGAGGAATCATGAGTTCATGGCCTGTCTCGGTGATTTCATGAGCTTCTGCTTCAAACCCAAAGTTTAAAAACAGCTGGGGAGTCGCTCAGGGGGAGGAGGCTTGCCTGACTCAGGAGAGCAACTAGGTTCAGGCCTCTGTGCTGAGGTAGGGAAAAGGAACAAGGAATCACACAAATAATTGCAAGAAAATGACACAAAGTGCCCTGTGACAGTTCTGCAGAGAGTAACTACTCCGAAAAAAAGTCCCCCAGTGGATGTCGGCCCTATGACTAACGCCCTCCCCGCCACCCCTGAGCCTTTAGACTTTATTATCTAGAACAGACACCGGTAGCTATTACCTCTTTAACCCAGGCATCAGGAACGCAAACTCAGAGGCGTTCCATCAAACTTAGATGCCCATTGTGGCGGGCTAGGAGCCCGGGAGTTCTTGAGCACATCCCTTCATCTGTTCTGCAAGCTCAGCCCCCACAGTGTGCCCATGTGAACTCCGCTCTAGGCTGGCCCACTCTGCTCTGCGCTGCTCCCCCATTAGCAACAGAAGCCACAGCTAATTGGTTTCTAGGCCACCAGTTCTTCACATTCATCACCCAGGCCCCTCAAGAGGCTCCAGCCTGCCACACCGTGGACTTGTCTGGACCCAGACGGAGACTTTGCCCCCCTCCCTTATTTGACAACCGCTGTTAATTGGAAAATTACTTCTAAATTCATCTTTCGAAAACAACTAAAGTCCAGACTAATTGCTGAAGGGCAGTTTTGTAGACAGTGTCCTGACTAATTGCTGGCAAGAAGCCAGAGACAATTCCTAGGAAGGAAGCAGCCCTGCTAGAAGGTTCTAGAATGGATCAAAGGTGTATGGGAGAACATTAGCAACAGAGGTCAGTGACCTCTACCTTCGTGTCTGCCCACAGAGGCTTTGGAACACGCAGTATCGTACAGACCACCAGCCAATGCCTGGGAGGCTGCGCTAGACACCAAGTGTGTTGCTGCGTGGTTGCAGGATACTCCTGGGGTCCTTAGTCTGCTCCATCGATGGATGTCAGTCAGGCTGGGCAGGGTGGGGGCGAGAAGATGACTGGGCCATGTCCTCTTGAGTCTGCATCCCCAGGGAAGCTAAGAAGTCAGGCCAAAGAGGCACATAGCACAGATGTAGCAGAGGTCCTGACATGGGTGGTCAGGTGTCCCTGGCCACCCTCTGAGGGAAGGTTAGTTCCAGAACTGAGCAAGGAAAGGGGCTGGAGCTGCAGCGGCAGAGGGATAACCCCAAGACCCATCAGCTGCAGGACAGACAACGGGAAAGGGAGACTTGACATCTGACCTCCTCACAGGTCAGATTTGCAAATCCAACATGCAAAGAATGACTTTCTTCACATCAGCCTTGGCTGTGTCAAACAGTGAAGACCAGCTGACCCTGAACCCACCACACAACCGAGGCTGGCAGCAAAGTTTCCCTCAGAAAATTTTAAAAATGTGTGTGTGTGTGTCTGTGTATGTTTCTGTGTGTGTGTGTCTGTCTGTGTGTGTCTATGTGAGACCGTGTGTGTGTCTCTATGTGTGTCTCTATGTGTGTCTCTGTGTGTGTCTGTGTTTCTGTGTATGTGTCTGTATGTATGTGTCTCTGTGTGTGTGTGTGTGTACACACAAGTGCAGATGCTTGCAGAGTCCAGAAGAGGGCATCAGATCCCCTGGTACAGGACTTGTATGGATCCTCAGATCTTCTGCAAGAGCAGCGCGTACTCTTAGACATCTCTTCTGCCCAAAGAAGTTTCTAAAATGCCCCCGTGGCTTACATTCCTCCAGTGTCTTCCTGAAAAAACCAAGGTCTTTCCTAAGGTTCATGTCCAGCTGCAGGAGCTAGGTCTTGTGTCTTCTTCAACTCCCTCAGGCTCTAACTATCGGAAGGTGGCAGGGGACCCTCAAGCAGCCCGGGCAGACATGGGAGGGAGGTTTTCAGGGTTCCTTAAACAGGATTTAGAGATAGCTAAGGAAAAGAGAAGTGGTTATCCAAAGAGTAAAGATATCTCTCTCTTCCTAACTCCCACCACACACACACACACACACACGTCTGTCCTTGCGTACTGGAGAATGGCTACAATCGGTTGTGATTATAATATTACAATTATTATAAGAGAATTATAATATAATGTTATATTCATAATAGAATAGAATATTTCTCGTGAGAGGCTGAGAAGATAATTCAGTAGAAAAAAATGCTTGCCATACAAGTGGGAGACCCTGAGTTCAAACCCACAACCACTTTTTTTGTTTATTTGTTTGTTTTTTGTTTTTCAAGACAAGGTTTCTCTGTAGCTTTGGTGCCTGTCCTGGAACTAGCTCTTGTAGACCAGGCTGGCCTTGAACTCACAGAGATCCGCCTGCCTTTGCCTCCTGAGTGCTGAGAGTAAAGGCGTGCGCCACCACTGCCCGGCCCCACAGCCACATTTAAAAAGCCAGGCATGGTGGTATCCTTGCAATCCCAGCACAGAGTAGGTAGACAAGCGGATCCCTAGGGTTCTGTGGTTTCTCCAGCCTAGACTACTTCCAAGCCAGCAGGAGTCTTATGTGGAGACTCAGGACATCCTGACCGTGATCTGTCCTACACACACACACACACACACACACACACACACACACACACACACACACGCCCCTCAGAGGAACATAGTCTACCGTCTAGTCCATGGAACCGAAATTTCCAGAGGCTGTGTTGCTGTTCCTGTCCCCAAATTTGCTCTGCTGGGAGTGGGCAGTTAGTGGCACACACCCTGGGTCCTTCAAGTCAGAGCCGACCAAGGTGGGCTGGAATCACAAAGACCAGCCCATTTCAGAAAGTGGACAGGAGAGGCCTGGGTGTTGAGAGCACCACACACTGTCCTGCACTCGGACGCAGCTCTGAGATCACGCGGGGTTGTGTCCAGGTCATGGCATGTGCTACCCAGACTCCAGACCTTGACCATGCTATGCCCATCCTATACCCCCAGGGGGTAAACCAAGGAAGCAGAACCCAGCATCCACCTGATAGGCTGCAGAGCCCTGCACAGTGTTAATCATTACGGTTTCCAGAACGCTCCCTTGGGAAAAGCAACAATTTAATGAATGACTGAAGTTCTTCCAAGTCCCACCACTCGACAGCTTCCAGCTCTTCTTGTTCTGAGACCTAAAAAGAAAAAAACCGAGGGTCACTGGGCAACTATCCAGAATGGAGGTCACCCACCGGCTCACACCAGATCTGCTCCACACCTCTTTTGCTTGGTAGGCAAAAATAAAAAAGACATTGTTTGAAATTTTTGCCAGCTTTCAACTGGAGTGACTTGTGTACCCAGAAAGCACCTAAAGAACGCCTCTCCTGCTGCCATCTACTGAACCCGAGAACAAGGGTTGCCCTGAGGAAGACCCTGTCCCTCTCCAATCAAAGGCAATGGCTTAGCTGGTCCCTCTAGGAAAGCTAATTGAAACCTTTACCTTAGATTTAGAAATACACCATTTATCCACGGGGCAGACTCCTTGTGGTGCCACATTTAACCAAGCAATGCACCTGAGGACTAAGGCCCCCCCTTGTCTGCAACAAAAAGGGGATCAGACCAGCGGGAGCCCAGAGCTCCTCTACCTGTATGAGTGGGCTTCTCTACAGACACCTTGGGCTCCCGCCTTGAAATGACATCTCAGACAATGTCTGTGCCTCCTGCAGAAACGTGGCCCCAGTGACTGTGTGGAGTGGAAGGACTTTGGAGCAAGTCTTCTCAGGATTAAACTCAGCGCTGTCTCCAGCAGCACCGGCAGACGCCGGAGTTAAGAGTACAGGTGCCCCAGGCCCTCAAGTCCTGATAAGATAGGTGCAGGCCTCCCTGGGAGTCTGTGGAGACACCCAGTGTTCTTCCTCAGATCCCAGTCCGGTCCTGGGAGGATCAGCTTCTTGTGTCCTTCACTGGGCTGAGGAGGGCAGAGGGGGTGAGCGGTGCAGGGCAGCGTAAGGCGCGCTTTGGGGGACTGTTCTGAATTCTGAAGCGCGTGTGTACATGCACAAACCTCCAGCACTCCCCCAAGCCTGTGTGTTGGAAGTCAACCAGAGCAGAGAGAGAGGGAGAGAGAATGGTAAGTTCCTCTACTCCTCTTTGTCTTTTGAAACAGGGCCTCCTGAAGCCCAGACTGGCCCGGGACTCACTATGTACCAGAGGAAAACCTTGAACTTCAGATCCTCTTGTCTCCTCCTCCTGAGTGCTGGGATTGCAGGTGTGTGCTACCACATCTGGCTTGCACAGTGCTAGCAATGATAGCCAGGGATTTGTGCAAGCTAAGCAAATATTTTAGTAACTGAGCCATTTCCCCAAGTCCACCTCCTCTCTAACACATAGCGGTACAGCTGTACAGAATCTTGATTAGGGTCTCCTCCCGCCTGCCAGGAGCTTCTGGGGCATTTCCTGAATTGGGACAGTCACACTGTCAGGAAAAGGGTAGAGGCGAGCTGCAGGGAGCCACTTTTCTCCTTGAGAGGCATTGTCAGGCTCAACCAATGCATAGCTAGTTCCATGGCCTCTTCACCTCTCCCAACCCCGTGGGCTTCCAGCTTCCTGGCTACCGTCTGCACGTTCCTTCTTTTCTTCCCAACTTCCTGGCAAGGGTCTTGAAGGAGCTCTAGTCAGCCCAAGCATGACAAACATGGTTCTGGCAGGCCTTGCCCTTCCCCCCATTCCCTCTGCCTTGCTAAAAGCAGTTGGATTCATTCCTAAAGCCAGCCACCAAGGCCTATTTTCTTATTTAGCCACTTCTTCCTCCTGAGACTGACAACCAAGGCCCAGCTATCAAAGTATTGAAGTCCAGCAATCAAAAGCCCCCTAACAAGTCCAGTTAAAATTAAACACCCTCATCCTAACAAGGAGTTTGCTCCTTTGCCTTTATAAACTGCTGTTTGCCTATGGGCCACCTCTGTCTTCTCACTATCCAGGGACAGACTTCTGTCATTGTCCCCCAACCGACAAATACCTCTCTCCCCTCTCCCTTGTTCCTTTCCCCTTCTTCCTCTTCCTCTGTCTCCTGTCTTTGTCTTTTATCCCCTGCTCTCTGTCCCTCTGGGGAAACTAAATCTATTTTGTGCCGAGAATTTGGTCTTGGGGGTCTTGAGCCGATACTGGTTCCTTTAGGTCTCATAAGCGGAAGCAGACAAAAGACTATTTGCTGTCAGAGAGAATATCGTCCCACAACCCCTTTTCCACCTGAATGTGTCCTATGCAAGAGGTCAGTTCTCTTCCTCCTTCCCAGACTGGACCTTGGGATTCTCCTCTACAACTGACTTTGGAACTCATGCCTATAAAAAGCCAAGGGTGCTTTCAAGAGTTAGATGATGGCTCAGTGGTTAAGAATACTGGCTGCTCTTCCAAAGGATCTGGGTTCGATTCCCAGGGCCCACATGACTGCTTATAACTATTTCCATGGGCTCCCCTACCCTCTTCTGGCCTCCCTGGGCAGGCACACACATGTACACAGACACATGTGCAGGCATCCATGAGATCCCCTGGCCTCTTTTGGCCTCCCTGGGCGGGCACACACATGTACACAGACACATGTGCAGGCATCCGTGAGATCCCCTGGCCTCTTCTGGCCTCCCTGGGCAGGCACACACATGTACACAGACACATGTGCAGGCATCCATGAGATCCCCTGGCCTCTTCTGGCCTCCCTGGGCAGGCACACATATGTACACAGACACATGTGCAGGCATCCATGAGATCCCCTGGCCTCTTCTGGCCTCCCTGGACAGGCACACACACGGTACACAGACACATGTGCAGGAAAAACACTCAATCACATTTTTAAAAAGTTGATTTTTTTTTTAAGGCAGAAGGAACTTTCAGCAGGAGAGGTGTGCCAGGGACATGCTGGCAGCTTCTCTCTGGGAACCGGATTTCACACTGTTTGATTATGGTATACAGTCTTGTAACTTTTACAAGTCTGGCAGTTAAGATGCATATTACATTCAACTAATATAATATGCCCGACTAAGAGCACAGATAAGCCAGACCACCAGAGAGTCCTGGTAAATACCAGGCCTGAGAGCCAGGCTAAGCTGGTGGAGGAGTTCACTGGTAGAGAGCACTAATGTACTATATGCAAAGACCCAGACTTGATCCTCAGTACTGAGGGGCTGGGGCTGGAAAAGCCACTCAGGACCAGGCTAAATGATTGCAGAGGGCTATGTCGCCGAGCTGGGTGGCCATCTGTAATCCTAGCCTGAAAGAGGCTAGGGCAGAAAGGTTTGAGGTAGAGAGCAGACCGGACTCCAAAGCAAGGTCCTGTCTCAAAACAAAACAAAACGAAATGAAAAAGGCGACTGCGTCACGCATGCCCGGGCTAGCTCTCCCAGCAAGCATCTGAGGGGCCAGTGCCTGTGCAGCAGTGGCAAACCATGTCACCCAGATGTTACTGCCAGCACAGCAGGAACATTCTACTTTTTTTGAAAATGCTGCTTGTTGTCCCTGAAGCACTGAAGCTACCCACAACAGAACAGGGGTTTCAACTTGACTTCAAGGGTGTTTTGAGACGGCCTTGGAAGGAGACAGGTGGTCAGAGAAGAGCCAGTCTTGATACTTTGGGGACCAGACCTTGCCATGGTAGAAGGAAAATCTGGTTCAGGACAGCAGGCCTGAGGGCTGCAGGAGAAACAAGGGGCCACGTGGAAGAGCAGGGCTGACCATGTGGACAATCATGGACTCCAAAGGGAGAAGGGAGCTCCTTCAGCTCCCATGAGTCCTGAAGACCGCTAGGGGGCTCTGCCTAGGGCATGACCAGAAGGTATGGCATGGTGCTGGCCAGATCCAGGCAGGAGCTGAGGAGTTAGGATTAGGGCCTCAGACTCAGAGATTTTTGTGAGGTCAGTCCATTTGCTGCTGTAAGAGAAGGAAGAGTCTCTAAGGTGTTTTCCAGCAGCTTCTAGAAGCATCTACAAGGATCTTCACCAACTACAGTAGAAGCAGGAAGAAGGCAGGATTTCGGGTGGGGTGGGGTGGGGTGGGGTGGGAAGAGCTCTGATCTGGACAGGTTTGTACATTAGAGGACTTGAACAATTCAAGGGGGTTAGGAGTTCCAAAGGAAGCCACTAACATGGTTCACTGAAAGTACCGAGGTGCCGAGATACCCAAGGGAAATGCTGTGGAGGCTAATCCAAGGAACAAACCACAGGCCTGGTGCTGGGAGGCTGGGAAGGAAAGCAGAAAGTGGGTGGTAGACTGAGATAGCCCCTAGGAGAGAACTAGAGGCATCAGGAGTAGGTGGCAGACTGAGATAGCCCCATGGAGAGAACCAGGGGCATCAAAGCAGGTGGGAGACTGAGATAGCCCCATGGAGAGAACCAGGACATCAAGAGCAGGTGGGAGACTGAGATAGCTCCATGGAGAGAACCAGGCGCATCAAAGCAGGTGGGAGACTGAGATAGCCCCATGGAGAGAACCAGAGGCATCAAGAGCAGGTGGGAGACTGAGATAGCCCCATGGAGAGAACCAGGGGCATCAAAGCAGGTGGGAGACTGAGATAGCCCCATGGAGAGAACCAGGACATCAAGAGCAGGTGGGAGACTGAGATAGCTCCATGGAGAGAACCAGGCGCATCAAAGCAGGTGGGAGACTGAGATAGCCCCATGGAGAGAACCAGAGGCATCAAGAGCAGGTGGGAGACTGAGATAGCCCCATGGAGAGAACCAGGGGCATCAAAGCAGGTGGGAGACTGAGATAGCCCCATGGAGAGAACCAGGGCATCAAGAGCAGGTGGGAGACTGAGATAGCCCCATGGAGAGAACCAGGGCACCAGGAGCAGGTGGGAGACTAAGATAACCCCATGGAGAAGACCAGGGATATCTGGCTTTCAGATACAAGTTGTATATGTGTCTTCCTGCTCAGATTGGGTGCTCTGGGGGGCACACACATGCCCTCTCCCAGATCTGGACATCAGCATTATAGAGTGGTGAGCAAGGCCGCAGCCTTTCTCCAGGTTTTGGGGGCACTCCCTTCCTTTGCCTCTGTAAAAAGTAGTTTCTGGAGTCCTCCTTTTCCTTGCTCCCAGCCTATCCCTCTATCCCCAAAGCCCAGAGCACATTACCCTTGAATCTCTTTCTCCATTTTCTTGGCTATATCTCCTTCTGACCATGACCACATACCCCCACACCCCCACACCCTCATCCCCTCTCCCTCATAAGGTCTTCCCAATGGCATCAGATCAATTCAGGATAGTTTCATCTCAATGTCCTGACAGCACACCCCAGTCTATGTGAAGAAGAATGGGGACTCCCTCAGCATTCAACATGAGACCCTTGAGTACCCCATTACTGGAGCTGTCTACCAGGAATGGTCTGGAGACCCCTTTTTAAGCTGCTTGTCATTGGAGTCCATCAAACTAAAGGTTAACAAAACTTTCTCTCATTTACTAGCTGTTTCTCCAACTGTCAGCAGGATAACAGAGCCTTTACCAATAAAGTTCTGGAGTGTTCTGGAATCCAAGGACACTTTTATATAACAGTCCCTTTCATGCCCCGCCTCCGTGACTCATGATCTTTCAGGTTCTGAGGATCCTTTGCCTCGCTTGTCCCCAAACTCCCCATGAGCAGCCAAGTCCAAGGCAGGGCTGAGCGGCTCGTGAAGTCAGTACATTCCATGTTCATGCCAAAGTTCAAAGTATAACGATGGGTATATAAACAAAACTTGCCCAACAGGCCACTGACACGTGTCCACACACACTCCCGGGCCACCTATTGGCTGAAATCGGACAGACCGCGGGAACATTTTGAACAAAAGCTATTTACTTTATGGTATAAACTATCTTCAAAACTTAGGAGGACCAAATTTTCCATGGAAATGTAAATTAAAAAATAATTTACACACCTATGGCTAATCCAGCTTCAGAGCAACAAGAAGAGGATATAGAAGTGACTAACCATGCAGAACAAAATCAGGGCGTTTGATCCGCAGTTCACATGGGTGATAAAGTGGAAGTCAGTGTTCCAGCTCCTTCTATAGACACCAGCAGGCGAGGAAGGCTGCATGGTGACGAAGGCTGCATGCACAGTCTAGGCAGCACAAGCAAACTCCAGCCCAGATAGCTCCTTGTACGCTACATTCTTTCTACCTGGTATATTTCCCAAGTACATCTTGGGAAATGGCACACACAGGTCCAGGTTGGAAATGCTAGAAACTAGAGCTCAAGTCATAGGAGACTCTGGATACCCACTTTCCAATGATAAAAGTCCTTAAAGCACACACCCCAGGGTCATTACAAACACCTAGAGTTGGACAAAGTCAAAAGTACTGGAAAGTTTCAACAGTGTATAGCAATAAGAATATACCCAGCATGACATCCTGTAAGCTCGTAGGATGTGCAGATCACACGCAAAGCATGTATTCTCTTCGTGCACGTTAGCAAGGCGGCAAAGCTAGAGAGCTGACCCTAGAGCCAAGCTTCTCCACAAACAACCGTCAGGCCCGGTCAGTAAAAGCAACAGAGATCAGCTGGTGGTGGTGGCGGCACACGTCTTTAACCCCAGCACTCAGGAGGCAGAAGCAGGAGAATCTCTGTGAGTTCGAGGCCAACCTGGTCTACGAGAGCAAGTTCAGGACAGGCTCCAAAGCTACAGAGAAGCCCTATCGTGAGAAACCAAAAAAAAAAAAAAAAGCAACAGAGATCCCTGCCCACCTATAGCTTTCCACCCATCCCACACCATAAATGGGACCATGCACACATGCATACACATGGTTATCACATGCAAATACACATTTGCATATCAAATGCAAAAACACCCTTGAATTATCACGTGCAGGTATACATTTGCATACCATGTGCACCTGCATTTGCATATTGCCTGTATATTTTTCACATCATAATTACATTGCATACTAAAATGAGAGTGTTAAATAGATAATGTTTAGACATTAAAAAATATTTTTATATAATAGTCTTGGCAGTAAGAAACAAGGAAACATTACCCAGTGTTTAAGACAAAGACACTGCAGTGTCTAAGGAAGGCAGAACGGCGGAACGGGGTGGGTGGGAAGGGAAGTATGATTACAAACGGGGGTTACCATCTCACTGTGCTAAGCTGCATTCTGAGTTCTCAAGCCCTCCAGCAGGAAACCAGCACAGCTTCAAGAGGGAGGGCTCGCCACCAGCTCCTCCCTTGGGGCCTCTCTCCAGCTTCTCCCCAGGCTGACTTCCTCCTTTGGTGAAACTCCCTCCTTCTCTGCTCCTCCAAGTCTACCTCAGTTTCCCCTCCCATGCCCCTCCTTTCCCCAGCCTCTGTCTCACTCACAGACCCATGTCATCTGCACTTGAGCTAGACACACTGGAACGAGTGGGTAATTTCAGCAATCAAGAAGTAGAGGAGGGAGGATCAGTTATCCTCAAGTATATGGCCCATCTGGGCTACACGAAACCTTATCTCAAAAAGGGGGAGGGATGGAGAAGTGGCTCTGTGGCTAGAACAGTTATTGCAGAGGACCCAGGGTCAGTTTTCAGCACACATAGCAGTTCATAACCATAACTCCAGTCCCAGGGGTTCTGAAGGCCTCCTCTGACCTCCTCAGGCACACACAGGTACATGTACATACATGCAGACAACACACACACACACACAAATAAATAAAATAAATCCTTTTAAAAAACCAGAAAGAACTGTGGCACCCGTGGCAGTGGGGGCAGGGCTGTCCCTGGTGCTTTGGCTGGCTCTTGGGAACCCATTCCTCATGCTGGATCGCCTTGCCCAGCCTGAGTACAGGGGGAGGTGCTTGGTCTCATGGGCGACTTGATATGTCATGTTTTGCCGATGCCCATGGGAGGCCTGCCCCCTTCTCAGCAAATACAGAGGCAGGATGGACTGAGGTGGAAGGAAAGGAGGGGGGAGAGAGGAGGAGGAGAGGAGGAAGAGGAGGAGGAGAGGAGGGAGAGGAGGTTGTAGTCAGGATGCAAAATTAATTAATTAATTTTTAAAAAGTAGGAAAAAAGCAAGAAGAGAAAAAAAAAGATGTTGTCTCTTCACTGTGTAGGTTCCAGGGATCACACTTCCGTCAGCAGGCTTGGTGCCAAGCACCTTTACCTGCTGGGCCATTTTGCTGCCCCTGGAGCCATTTAGAAGATTGGAAGACAAGGGAGGCCAGGTGGTAAACTCTGGCCTTAATCCTAGCACCAGGAAATTGAAACAGGAAATAGAGAATTCAAGCTAACCTTGGCGACATAGAAAGAACCTGTTGCAAAACAAACAAAACAGCTTCTGGCATAACTCAGTGGTCGTTTGCTTAGCCTGGACTGGTACCTGGACTGGTACCTGGGTTTCCAGAGAACTTCAAAAATGTGAGTTTTCTGGAACCAAGGAGACTGAAGCAGGATTGGCACCTCAGGCCAGCCTGAGCTACATGAGAGTGTCTCAAAACAAGAAGACAAAGAGAAAACCCCCAAGTGAACCACAGAGAGAAAGGGAGAGGCTGCTGCAGGCCCTTCCTCCACTGGGAGAGCCTGTCTCTAAATAAATAAATAAAAATGCAAAAAATCTTGAGGATATTTTTAATGAATTTTTGTTTTGTTTTGTTTTTCGAGACAGGGTTTCTCTGTAGCTTTGGAACCTGTCCTGGAATTAGTTCTTGTAGACCAGGCTGGCCTCGAACTCACAGAGATCCACCTGCCTCTGCCTCCCGAGTGCTGGGATTAAAGGCTTGTGCCACTACGGGCTAGGTGAGGATATTTTTTTAAAAAATAGAAAGAATGAAAAGAAAAAAATAGTTCAGTCTGGACTACATAGTGAGTTCCAGGCTTGCTAACCCGGGCTACCATCTCAATAAAACAAAAGAGAGAAAGAGGTGCGGGGGAGAGGGGGGGCGTTTAATTGGTTTTTAGAATTTTCCAACATCAATCTTTAACACATATCCTGAGAAAATCCCTTAGTTGCAAAATTCCCCACAAAGATACTGGATAGGTGGTTATTGTTCAAGCAGAAAAAAAGTCATTTAAGTGATTTGCTTAAAGTTATCATAGCGGCGGGAGGTTAAGAGCACTGGCCGCTCTTCCAGACGTCCTGAGTTCCATTCCCAGCAACCACATGGTGACTCACAACCATCTGTAATGAGATCTGGCTTGCAGGAATACATGCAGACAGAACTGTATACATAATAAATAAAAAGAAATCTTTTTAAAAATAAAAGTTATTATAGTACAGTTTCCACAGGGACCTCCGAATATTTATCTTACCAGCCCAATCCCAGCACTTGAGCAAGCATGCGCACACGCACACACGCCTGCCCGCACTCATGCACACATGCACACACAGACTCCAGGCCCCCCCTCTGGACTCCACCTCCCCCAGGACTCCAGCGCCCCCCTCTGGACTCCTCCACCTCCTCCAGGACTCCAGCGCCCCCCTCTGGACTCCTCCACCTCCCCCAGGACTCCAGCGCCCCCCTCTGGACTCCTCCACCTCCCCCAGGACTCCAGCGCCCCCCTCTGGACTCCTCCATCTCCCCCAGGACTCCAACGCCCCCTTTGGACTCCACCTCTCCCAGGACTACAGCGTCCCCCTCTGGACTCCATCTCCCCCAGGACTCCAGTGCTCCCTCTGGACTCCAGCGCCCCCTGTGTCCTCTTACTCCACTTCCCCATCTCCACGCTCTCCCTCTCCTTGGCTCCACCCCTTTCCCCCGCCAGCGCCTGCAAACGACTCGTCTCTTTGGGAGGTGGTGGCAGCGGCTGCAGCACGAAGATCCGTTTAGCACGAGGCGACAGGGTGGCAGCCACACGGTAGACTTCCCAGGCTCTGTCTCGGTGGTGAGGTCCCAGGGCGCTTCGTCCTCTTAGGGAGCATCAGGGAGCGTGGGCGTAGGTGGAGTGAGGAGGGGGTGGAGCAGAACGGGCAGGGCACGAGTGTGGGTGGCGGCCATGGAGCCAGATGGGCCGTGTGCACATGGCGGCCAAGAGCAACGAGGTCCAAAGAGAGGTTGCTCTGCTGCTCTGCAGACCTCGAGTGTCGCACCAGGTTGGGGGTGGGTGAGCTTGTACCCGGGTTTTGCTCGACCCTTGGCTATGCCAGCTCAGACCACGTCCCTTCACCACCGCGAACCCACCTTGGGACTTAGAATGTCGAACTATCGCTTGCTGTAACTTAAATCCCGCTAGAGACTTTTGTGGAGGTGGGGGAATGTTGAGACATGGTCCCGCTACAGAGCCCAGACTGGCCTGGAATGTGGGCTCTGTCTTTTGCACTTTGAAAATCTCTGTCCGTTAGGCCTCAGCCCCTCTGCACCCCGTAAAGATTGCATGCTCTCTTTCCTATCAGGGGACATCACGATGGCTGCCGCCGAGGTGCCTGTCCCTTCTGAGTCCTTCACCCAAATCAAAGAGCAGAAGTTGAAGCCTGGAGACCAGGAAAAGGAAAAGGAGAAGGGTGGGGTACAAAGAATGGGAGCCCAGGAGTGTGCTGTCGAGGTGGAGGCCGAGTTCTGCCAGCTTCTGGATGCGGGGCCCCAGAAAGACCAGCCCGAGCTGCCTTTGTCGGTCTCGGTGGAGAGCGATAGGAGGATCCTGACCCTGCAGACCCTGCACCTGACCTCTCAGGATGGGCAGCTGCAGGGGCTGGGGTGGCTGAGCGGGCCACACTCCGAGGGGTTTCCAGTGATGCTGCCACAGGCAGAAAGCTTTGGGCCACTGCCCTCCGTGCTGTGGCTGGAACAAGAGCCCCAGCCCAGCCTTCAGCACTGTGTGGCCATCAGCATCCCGGAAGAGCTGTGCCCACCTGAGGAGCTGGAGCGCACGCAATTCCACCTGCTGTGGGAGGGTGTGCCAGTGGCTGAGGAGGAATTAATGCCAGACTTGGGTGAAGGCGCAGCCTTGATGAAGGTATGTTCCTTTCCTACATGCCGATGCCTTGTGGGAGAGAGGAAAGTAAATCTGATTTTCCTTAGATCAAGGCTTTGGGTGATATTATGTATGGACAAGATAATTTGAAGTTGGAAAGTAAAGCCCAGTATAAAAATAACAAGAGACCTTACCATATATAAACACATATATAATATAATACAATATAATATATGTGTGTGTTTTTATTTATTTATTTATTTATTTTTGATTTTTTGAGACAGGGTTTCTCTGTAGCTTTTGGTTCCTGTCCTGGAACTAGCTCTTGTAGACCAGGCTGGCCTCGAACTCACAGAGATCCACCTGCCTCTGCTTCCCGAGTGCTGGGATTAAAGGCGTGCGCCACCACCGCCCGGCTTATGTGTGTGTTTTAAAAAATCTACAGGATTTAATCCCAGCACTTGGGAGACAGAGGCAGGCAGTTCTCAGTGAGTTTGAGGTCAGCCTGGTCTACAAAGCGAGTTTCAGGACAGCCAGGGCTACACAGAGAAACACTGCCTCGAAAAACAAAACAAGACAAAACACAAAAATGTTACAGGGAAAAATGCTCTTTGTGTGAGGTGCGTTGCATTTGAAAAAGGAAATATTATGGCCTGGAGCTACAACTCAGCTGGTACAGTACCCGCCTGCATGCATGGAGCCGGGTTTTCATCACCAGTCCTTATAAATCTAGCTTGGAGGCCCACAGTGGGGCATTCACGAGGCAGAGGCAGGAGGAGGAGAGGGTCAGGGTCATCCTCAGGTATATAGTGAGTTTGAGGCTGGCTGGACGACAGACCCTGTAAGAACCCAAAAGAAAAACACCACCGGGACTGGAGAGATGGTCCAGTGGTTAAGAGCGCGGGCTGCTCTTCCTGAGGATCTGGGTTCGATTCCCAGCACCCACATGGCAGCTCACAGCTGTGTGTGACTTAGGTTCTAGGGGACCCAACACCCTCACTCAGCCATACATGCAGGCAAAATACCAATGCATATAAAATATAAAATAAATAAGAAAACCACCACCACCGAATAAGACCGAGCCACCACAGAAACCCCGATGCTAAGTTAACGCCAGCTTAATTGCACACGTTTGGTAGCTGTGAACACCCTTATGTGTTTGCTTTTCCTTCTGTGTTCTGTGGTTTGCCAGAACGAAGAACTCCATCAGACTGTAAGTAACAGTGTTGCCTCTGATTGCTTGTTTTCACTTATCAGTTGGAAGACGATGAGAAGGACCAACTGTTGTCAGAGGGAGGACCAGAGAAGGAAGGAGAAGAGAGATACCTTTTTGTGGAAGTGGTACCGGCTGATGAAGGAAAAGATGAAATCGTTCTGACCATTTCCCACCTGAACCTAGAAGAACAGCAAGATCAGCCCGCGCCAAACCAGACAAGTGCGCCTAAGGCTGCGGCCACAAAACCTCCGAGGAAGGCCAAGGGTAGGCTGGCCCGCTTGCATGAAATGCTGAGAGACCCCCTGTTTTTCTTGTGGGAAGGTGGCAGTTGTTGATGTTTGAGGTGTTGACTTTTATAAACTCCTTTCAGAATATCAGGAAATGGAAGAAATTTTAAACTGATGTTCTATATTGAAAATTGAAACCAAAAGGGTTTTTTTGGGGTTTTGTTGTTGTTGTTGTTTTTGTTTTGCATATAGACATTTTAAAAAGTGGTTTTTAAATGTTCCAGAAAGTATTATGCACATAAATCACAGACCAGGCCCGGGGCTCTGCTTTCTGACTTGAAGTTCCTTGGGGGCAGTTGATTACAGAGCAGGGAGCAGCAAGCCCTGGCCCCGTAGAAAGGCAAAGAGTGAAGGGAATGGGACCAGGGAGCCCTTCCTGCAGAAGGCTAGAGGCTAGGCAAGGGGACAGCAAAGCTGGGGGTCAGAAAGAAAAACAGAGGGAGACTGGGGGCAGGAAGAAAGACTGTGCCAGGCTAGGGGTCATTGTGGAGAATGAAGCCAGCCTAGGAGCTGGGACCAAGGGTCAAGCCAGCAGAAAGAGTGGCCTTCCTGTGGCCGTCAATGGCCCTGTCAGGGCACTCAGAGGCAGGGCCCTGTGGAGCTCTGTGGAGGTCTTATAACAGCAGCGTAATAGATGACATCCTAGCCGCCCACAGGAGGAATTTGACTCTTACAGTGGTTTAATGGGCTGCTGTTATAAAGTTATTTCTTACTTATTTAAATCAAGACATTTTATCCCATTATCCCAATTTTGAGCTGACTTTTTAAAAAGTCCTCTCTGACTGGAATTGTGGCTCGGTGCCTCAGCACTTTCTTAGCATGCGTGAGAGCTTGGGCTCCATCCCCGGTCCAGCAAGGAAAACAAAGAAGCTAACAAAGCAGCACAAGGTGTCTTTGTCTTCTAGTGACCCATGGCCAGGTTGGGAAGGAGGTGACTCGGTTTACAAAGGGACCAACCACCCTGCCAACACTTCAGTTCCCTTCTGCGGGGCCAGGGCCATTCCCGTAGGTTTCTGCCTCTGAAGGTGGAGGTTTGGCTCTTGGCTCATACAGTCGGTCATGAGGCTGTAGCCCCAAATTTCTCACCTACCTCGCTTTCCAGCTTTTAATGTATTTGTAGTCCTGTGCAATCATCATCACGCTAATTCCAAAACATTTTTATCACCCCCGAAAGAAACCTCTACCATTCATTACTTTCCCTCCCTGGCCTCCTAGCCCTGGGAGCCACCAATATGTCCATAATAATACTTATAAACCATGTGGCCCCTGGATCCTTATTCTTTCACTTAGTCGTTTCAGGGTTCAGCCTTATTGTAGCATATAGTAGCATTTTCTTTTTAACAGCTGCCTAGTGTTCAATCGTATGGACATACCACAATTATTTATCTGCTCGTCCCTTGCAAACCTAGCAAAGAGCGAGATTGTTCCTGCTCTTTGCTATTGTGAATGGTGTTGCTATGACTATTAATAATTTGGGGGAATGTACATAAGGAGTGGAATTTCTGGGTCATATCTTTGTTCTATGTTTAACGTATGTGTGTGTGTGTGTACATGCATGTGGAAACCCTACAGGAAGAGGTCACAGACTGTGTGTCTATACCACTCTCTACCTTACTCTCTGGAGACTGTCTCTCTCTCTGAACCTGAAGCTAGGCTGGAGACCAGCAAGCTCCAGCAGTCCCCCTGTCTCCAACTCCCACAACACTAGAGTTAAAAGCATTCAAGGTCACGCCTGACTTTTTATAAGGGCGCTGGGGATTTGAACTCAGGTCCTTGTGCTTGCGCAGAAAGCACTCTTCCACACTAAGCCATCTCTCCCAGCCATGTCTAGCTTTCTGAGAGACTGCCGGACGTTCTCCATAGCCACTTGCAGTGTCAGAGACTCGTTCCTCCACACCCTTACCAAACCAGTTATGGTGCTGTGTCCCATTGTTCTGATGGTTGTTCCGATGGTCCTGGGTGTGAAAAGGAGTCCTGCTGCTTTAGTTCATGTCTTCCTAGTGGTCGTTGTCTCCAAGCATGCATTGCCCCTCTGTGTGTGGCCCATAGAGAAACGCCTGCATAGCCTCGGCTGCTGGGTGCGTTTCCGGTGGCTGTTGTCACCAAGCAGCAGTTGCTCAGTGCCTTAAAACCGCAGGTGTGATTGTCCACAGTGCTGGAAGCTCCTTGGGAGCTTCGTCAAAAAATGTTAAGGGGGCTGCTCCTCCTTCGCAGCTGTGTCCTGCCGGAGGGTGTCCTCACTTGTCTGTCTGGCGTGGCTCTGCCAAGTGGAGCAGCTGAGGTACAGGAAATACTGTATCCAGTCCAGTAGCCACGGGCCACGTGGCTGGTGGGCGTGAACGTGAGGCTTACATCAGAGAGAGGCCACGTTTTGTTTTCATTTTAGTTATTTTAGATACAAACCTAAATAGTCGCGTGGAGCTGTTGGCTGTGGTTTCGTTCCGCTTCCTGCCAGTTTGCCAGAGCTCCATGGCTTGGGTGGAGGATGCTGAGAAGCCAGGCGGGAGTCTCCAGTTCACTCAACAGAGAACACATGCACTTGGGTCCGTGTTTAAGGGAGATTCTCTTCTAGGACTCCCTGCTTTGAGTAGACACTTCATCTTCTGTCCTTTCTGATCCCTGCCACACTCTAGATGTTGTGACATTTCTTTAAGACTAATTTTTTTAAGTTTGTTTTTGTTTTATTGTTTTTTGAGACAGGGCTTCTCTGTGTAGCCCTGACTATCTTAGAACTCACTCTGTAAACCAGACTGACCTCAAACTCATAGAGATCCACCTGTCTCTGCCTCCTGAAGGCTGGGATGAAAGGAGTGTGCCACCACTGCCCAGCTAGGATTGATTTATTTTTAATGTGTGCGTGTGTATTCATGTGTCTCTGTGCACTGTGTGCAGTGCCCATGGAGGCCAGAAGAGGGCACAAGATTTTTCTGGAATGGGTGTTGCAGACATTAGTGAGCCCCACTGGTGCCTGTTCTGCACAGCAGGAAGATGGGTTAGGGACCTAAACAGAAACCTATTTCCTGACAAGATGCTCTCGATCAAGCACGGGGTATCCTGAGGTGTTGAGACATCTCCTAATCCTGGCCTTTGCTGGAACTGCTCAGGACAGAGCTTCCCAAATGTGGCACTGTGTCTTCTCCCTATAGGAAAGCCACGCACCTTCCAGTGTGACGTCTGCCTGTTCACATCTTCCAAGTTCTCGACTTTTACCCGCCACAAGAAAATTCACAACGACGAGAGACCTCACCTGTGTCACCTGTGCCTGAAGGCTTTCCGCACTGTCACCCTCCTTCGGAACCACGTCAACACCCACACAGGTGAGGCGCCCTGGGTGACCTTCCTTCCCAGATGTGCTGCACGCCTCAGGGAGGGTGCGGGGGAACCGGTGAGTTCTCCCTTCTCCTGGGGCTTCACTGCGGTTTCTGTTGGTCAACCTAACAAATAGAAAATCCCAGGAGCTGGGGGTGGAGCTCCGTGCCTAGTGCATTGCCTAGTGCATGCAGGGTCCTGGGCTTCGTCCCCAGCACTGCAACAGGAAAGGGAATTGCAGAAGCAACAGCTCAGACGTTTGAATAATTTTCCTGTCAGTGCGTAGTTTAAAGAGTTTTGTCAGTATCCTCTTGGCATCTGCTAAACTCAATTTGTTGCCCGTGCTTTGTAAAAGTGAGGACTCAAGCATGCTAGGGAAGTTCTCCACTGCTGGGCTACATTCGCAGATCTTTACTTTCTATGTTGAGACAGGTCTAAGTTGCCCAGGTTAGTCTGGACCTGGTGAGCCTCCTGTTTCCGCCCCTGAGCAGCCAGGATGGTGCCCTTGGGCCACCAGCCGAGCTCATTTACTCCGTCAATTCCTTATTGTCGTTTATCCTGAGTTTTAGTATCCAATTTATTAATTAGGCCTCATCATGAGCGTTCAGGGACCACTGTACCTTGCTCTCCAACAAGAAGGTGGGTTCCCCTTGTGCAAGTATTTATGCTTAGTTTTGTCTTTCTTCATCTGTTTTGTTTTGGAAATAGGTCTCACTTGTAGCCCACTGATCTCCAGCCACCAATCCCCCCTGCCTTAGCCTTCTGAGAGCAGGGGTTACCAGGCTGCCCGCACCATTCCCAGCTTGGTGTTGCCCCCTCCACATGCCTTCTTGAATTTCAGCTAAAAGCACTGACTGTTACCCAGAGCGTTGTCTCGTACATCTGTGATATTTATAGTTCAAAGAACTTCTTAATTGCTGAAGCCTTTTCAGACTGCCATTTCAGAACTAAGAAGTCACTGGAAGTTTTGCAGTTAAGTCTTGTTTGAAAAGTGTAAACCATGTGATTTTTCTAGGAACCAGGCCCTACAAGTGCGGGGACTGTGACATGGCATTTGTCACCAGCGGAGAACTGGTCCGGCACAGGCGTTACAAACACACTTATGAGAAGCCCTTCAAGTGCTCCCTGTGCAAGTATGCCAGCGTCGAGGTAAGGCCCCTTCCGCCTTGTACAAGAGTGAGAAATCGCCACCCCGAGGGAGAGGCTAACCCGTTACTCAACTGTTTACCGTATTTTAAGATCTATGCCAGAAGCAAGCCACAGGCATTAGTGTCCAAACCGGATATAGGAAATTGGAGCTGGGTATGGTGGCTCACACCTGTAATCCCGGCACTCTGACAGGATGATTGCTGTGAGTTCAGGGCCAGCTTCGTCTTCATACTGACCATCAGAGGACAGCTTGAGGGAGCTAGTTCTCCCCTTCGGGAGGGTTGAACTTAGACCTCTAGGCTTGGCAGCAAGCACCTTTACCAGCCGCGTCATCTCACTGTCCCCAAACAATATTTATCTGTATTTACTTTTATCATTTTTTTAAACTGGGGGAGGTGGCATGTGCCCATGAGTACAGGTCCCTGTGGAGACCGATAAAGAGACCAGATCCCCTGGCGCTGGAGTTAAAGTGGTCAGGAGCTGTCTGACAGCCGTGCCAGGGACATGGCTTGAGTCCTCTGCAAGGGTAATCCATGTTCTTAGCTGCTGAGCCAACAATATTTAAAAGTATACAGATTGTGGATATTAGCTACAATTGAGAAATAACCCCGGGGCTGGAGAAATGGCCCACAGTCACGAACACCAGCTGCTCTGGCAGGGGATCTGGTTTGACTCCCAGCACTCATGTGGTGGCTCACAACCAAATCTCTGTAGCTCCAGTTCCAAGAGATTAGATGCCCTCTCCTCTGGCCTCTGGGCACCGGGCACAAACATGCAGGCAAAGCACTTGTATGCACAAAGTGAAAATTTAAGACCAAAGAGAGAGAGAGACCCCTCTGACTTGTTGAAAAGGCCTTCCCAGTACTTTATGCCACTGTCAGGGTCACAAACCAGAGTGTCTCCTCTAGCATAGAACTTGGGAGTTTGGACTGAAGCTGTGCCCCCAACACCACCTGGACAGACCCATAACTGATGGCTTCAAGATGTAACCCTGTCCACACACACCACAGCACCAGGGACGCCAATGGAATTATCTGCATGCTCTGCTCATGACAACTATGTGTGTGTATGTGTGTGGTGTGTCTGCGTTATGTATATATGTGTGTGTGCTACATGTGTGTGTTGTGTGGTGCGTGTGTGTGTATTCTGTGGCACTAGGGCTTGAACCCAGGGCCTCCACCATGCTAAACAACTGCTCTATCACTGACCTATGTTCTCAGCTGTGTTTTCTTTTTTGAGACAAGGTCTCACTAAGTTGCCCATGCTGGCCTTGA
The DNA here is from genome assembly GCF_037038515.1 of Microtus pennsylvanicus. NCBI lineage: Eukaryota > Metazoa > Chordata > Mammalia > Rodentia > Cricetidae > Microtus > Microtus pennsylvanicus. The sequence goes on along the minus strand of NC_134580.1, from coordinate 147,788,505 downwards.
ACTCATTCTGCAGCTCAGGCAATCCTTGAACTTGAAGTCCTCCTACCTCAGCTTCCTGAGTAGCTGGGATGACCGGCCTGGACAGCTGCTGTCAGGACCCTCGGTGAAACAAAGGCCATTTGTGGCTTCTCCAACAGTCTGTATCCGAGGTTCCACCTCACGTGAGGGCACTGACTGCTTCCTGGTCTGAGCCTGGCAGAGGCGGGTTAAGCAGGGACTCTTAACAGGAACTAAGCTAAAGGGGACAGAGCAAGCTTAACCGCGGCAGTGACGCAAGTGTGTTTCATAAATCGGGGGATTTCACAGACGGGTCGGAATTCGGTTCCAAGAACCTCTTTCCGCTGCGGCTATTTTTAAAAATAGCGTTCCCAGCTGAGGCAAAGGTTGTGACAGCAACGTGAGGGTTCAGGAGGTATCCAACAAAGGCACTCCGAGGCTCCTCGTGAGAAGGACTTACTATGGGTGTCCCACCATTCTCCCCAGAAACTCTGAGACCCTGCCCAGTGGCAGAGTGCCCATGCAGCCCAGGGATGGCCCCAAGGGCACTGCCCACGATGCCGCTGTCTTGATGGTACCTTCTGGCTAGCACTGAGATAGGATGATGGGCTATGCCCTCCCTGCCCCACCCCTTTACACGTGACCTAGCAAAGTAGATTAGACACACCAGTTTATGATGCTTTTGCATTCTGCTGAGCCCCTTGGAGGCAAGTTCGAGGCCTGCCTGAGCTATAATGTGAGCTCCGGGCCAGCCTGTACAACTTAAACATGGTCTCAGAATAAAAAGTAAAAAGAGGCTGGAAATGTAGTTCAGTGGTAGAACACTTGCCCGCCTCGAGAAGCCAGGCAGGGACGTCCTGTGTTACCAACTCTGATCTCCTACCGTTCGCCTCCTGAACCCTGGAACCTCCCACACTGCAGTGTTAAAAAAAATCTTTTTCTTTCCTTTCTGTGATACATGAAAGTTGATCCTCACAGTTCTTTAAAAAAAAATCAAGCCGAGTCGTCTGTCTCAGTCTTGCTTTACACTCTAAGTCTTCCTCTGTTCTTGAATGTCCTTCCAGGCTCCTGCGTTCCAGGGAAGCAGGTCCATTTACCCTTGCTGAGCGTAAGCAGGGCTGATGTGGGCTCCCAAGCCTCCAGTCCAGTGTGGCCGATGGCTCTGCTCCCCGGGGAACACCGAGAGAAAGGGTGGTAGGAAAGCAGGCCGCTGTGGTGAACGAGAAGTTTCACACGGGTTCCTACGTGGTGACCTTCGACCCCTAGTAGAGTTCATTCTTCCCCTTACAGCTCCCCTCTTTGTTACCTGTGTTTGTGTCTGAGACGGGAGCTCCTAACATGGCCCTGGTTGGTCCAGCACTCACTCTGTAGCCTTGGCTGGCCTGGAACTCACTGTATAGACCAGGCTGACCTCAAACTCACAGAGATCCCCTTGCCTCTGCCTACCATGTGAGTATAGCAAGACCATCATACAGGAGGCTGAGGCAGTACGATCGCTGAGAATCTGAGGCCAGTCCCTGTCTCAAAAACATCTTTAAGTCAGTAGCACACAGAATCACCCTTCAGGGCAACAGTCTTGTACTCAGTTAGCAGTGACCCGTGAGGACGCTGAGCTGGCGTTTGTCTAATGGTCCAGCTTTCCCACCTTGGAGAGCGTTCCTAGTGTGTATCTCCTCGGTGATTTAAACCTTACTGCCACCATGAGCGGACAAGGACTTGGAGATAAAAAGGGGCACATACACAGCATTGAGCAGAAGCTGTTTCTGTTTGTAAAGTGAAATTGAGGGTGGAAGTCTTCAAACTGCTGCTCATTCACCAACCCCAAAGGATCTTGTGTGTACAGCCAGTGGCAGGACTAGGAACCATCAGCAGATTGGACAGTTCTGTTTTATGGGACACCCTGACGCTGAGGTCTGGTTGAATTAAATTTTTCCTTTTGCTCTTTTGAGACAAGGTCTCTATAGCCCAGGTTAACTTTGGGTTCACGGTATGACCCAGGCTGTTCTCAAACTTGCAGCAATCCTCCTGCCGTAGTTTCCCCAAAATTGGAATTGCAGGCATGTACTAGGTTCCCTTTTTTCCCTATTCTCTTTCCGTGTTCATTTTTTGGGGGTGAGGGAGAAGAGTGTTTGAGACAAGGTCTCCTGATGTAGCCTAAGTGAACCGTGAATTACAGCAACCCTCCTGCCTCAGTTTCTTGATTTCTGGGTTGCTCATATCTTTCACAGGAAGTTGGTTAACTGAAACCCTGACCACCCTTAGGTTCCCATCGCAATAACTCTCTCCCACCTGTCCTAGGCGAGCAAGCTGAAGCGTCACATCCGCTCACACACAGGTGAGCGTCCCTTCCAGTGCTATCAATGTACTTATGCCAGCAAGGACACCTACAAGCTGAAACGCCATATGCGGATCCACTCAGGTGAGAGCTGTGCTCACACTCAGGTGAGAGGCACGCACACTCAGGTGAGAGCCACGCTCACACTCAGGCGAGAGCCCATGCTAACACTCAGGTGAGAGGCACGCACACTCAGGTGAGAGCCACGCTCACACCCAGGCGAGAGCCCATGCTCACACTCAGGTGAGAGCCGTGCACACACTCAGGCGAGAGTCATACACCCTCTCAAATGAGAGCTGTGAGCCTGCTCAGTTGGTTCATTGCGTAAAGGCTAGGCATGCCCAGGTCTCCTCACTCTACACAATCTCATGCACCCACTCTGAGCTAGTGAGGGGCCACCAGGGTTTCACATCTGAGCCCTGTGACCCTGCTGTCTGGCTTGTCTTTCCAGTCCTGTGCCATTGAGGCTAAACCTATGGAAAGGTGAAGCCCCAGCCCAGGCATCCTTTGGGAAGGACCGGGCTCATGGGGACACCATGCCCCAAGAGTCACTTGTTGTTCATGTCCCAGGTGAGAAGCCCTATGAATGCCCCACTTGCCATGCCCGCTTCACTCAGAGTGGGACCTTGAAGATCCACGTGGCACAGAAGCATGGAGAGAATGTGCCCAAACACGTGTGTCCCCACTGTGCTACCGTCATCGCAAGGAAGAGCGACCTGCGTGAGTGCCTGGTTTAATGGTGTCTCCTTGGCCACAATACAGACCTGCCCTTTGGACTCCCAAAGCTGCAGAGCCTGCCCAATTCTGAAAGGCCTGGAGAGCTTGGGAAACGTTTCTAGAAATGTTTTTACAGAGGTCCTGTCCCGCCCTCTGGAGGCCGATCTGAGTAAGTGCGGTTCAGGAGCTGCCAGCCCCCCAGTCTGCATACCTATCTGATCAAATCCATGGGTATTGTTTTTATCTCGTGTTGGATTTGCTCTTACAGATAAAGACACTGAGACTGAAAGACACAGATGAGTTTTCTGCCAGGGACAGCGGTCACGATGACAAAGCTTGGCCCTGTCTATGTCCCCTCCTCAGCCTGCCATTTGCACGCTCGGCCGGGAACTTGGGGTATAGAGGGGGAACTGAGGAACTTGCTTCAGTAAGAGGAAGCCTGTGACACAAAGTCTGCCTTCTCCTGTGGTGAGCCTTGTGACACAGGACACCCCAGGAGAGGTGAAGTTTGCAGGGGCGACTCTGTGTATGCGCTTGGGAGCCTGCAGTGCAACCAGCCCTGCAGAGAGAGGCAGACAGCCTTTAGCATAGGAGCAGCATGTGTGGAGGGCAGAGTTTATTTAGGGCAAGGAGCTATCAAGGACAGGGAGATGGCAGGGGAGCCCCTAGATCTCCAAGGACTTCCTATTTGTCCTCTTCTTTTTCCCCTCTCTGCCCCAAAAGTATGATGTTACAAGAGGCAGTAAAAGTATCAGTAAAAATAGAAGTCCTCCCAGTTGCCTCAGAAAATCCCAGAGATTTTGGAAATATCCCTGCAAGGTTAAAGGCATTTGACCAATTTTAACTTTTACCTTTCGTCTGGAACATTCTGTCAATGCCTCTGGGTTCCCGCAGTATCACCAAGCACTGCACAGTGGGACCTGTTAGGACAAAGGACCAGTAGTCAGTTGTCAAGTAGAACCTGTTTGTCGCATGCTAGAGGGGACTGATCTGCAGCCCCTGCAGGGGTTCTGTAGCTGTGTGGTGTAGTGGCATTTCAATTGTATAATAAATAAAGCTTGCCTGAGATCAGAGAGTAAAACAGTTCCACTGGTCAGCCTTACAGCCAGGCAGTGGTAACACACACCTTTAATCCCAGCCCTAGAGAGGATTATAAAACAGGAGGAGACAGCTCTCAAACACAGCCTCATTCTGAGATTCCTGGAGGCAGGATCGCCATTTCAGACTGAGGTCGAGGCTGAGCAGTGGGGCTGTTTTACTCTCCTGATCGCCAGGCAATCTTTATTTATTAAAATACAATAGATATACCACGACAGTATGGCTCTTCATCTCCCTGTAGGGAGGGAGTGGTCCCTCTGAATCGGGGGGTGCAGGGTGCTCCTCCATCATACTGGCATCTTGTTCAGCCTCTCACATGGCTACCGGGCATGACACTTCGCTAAAGGAGGAGTGTCCTAGACAGTGCCCAGTATGCACCTCTCTCAGGTCATGGGGACAAAGGGGTCTGGACTCCCAGCAGGACAACAGTCGTGTTTTTGTTACAGAAAACCCTTTAGCCTGGCTCTGAAGCCCCTGCATTGTGCTAGGGTTCTCAACGTTCACGGCCAGCCTATAGCCACGCTCTCCTGGTTGAACAGGTCTTAGACTGAGGTCTCTTGTTAGTTCCTTCACGACAGTCGTGCTCAGGTGGGGTCAGGCAGGGTGTTTGTATCCTGGGGGCACGTCCCTGGTATGGAGGCTGCTGTCTGTCGTCTCTGAGGGAGGCCGGCAAGGTGCAGAAGACAGTCTGCAGTGCCCAGAACTGCCCACCCTACCCAGGGAGTCCCTAGGCATTCACAGGGCCACAGGGCAGCATTGTCTCCTGTGTCTCCAACAGGTGTCCATCTGCGCAACCTGCACAGCCACAGCCCCGTGGAGATCAAGTGCCGATACTGTCCTGCTGCCTTCCATGAGCGCTATGCCCTCATCCAGCACCAGAGGACCCATAAGAACGAGAAGAAGTTCAAATGCAAGCAGTGCGATTACGCATGCAAGCAGGTACGGTGTGAGTGGTTGCAGAGACTGGGAAGCGGTCGTTCTTAAGAAAGAGGCTCGGGGTTGGAGAGGTGGCTCAGCTCTTAGGAGCAGTTGCCGCTCCTGCAGAGGGTCTGAGTTGGATTCCCAGAACCCACATGGTCATTCACAACTATCCATAATGCAAGGCAACTCCAGTTCTAGGGTATCTGACACCTTTCTGACTTCCCTGGTACCAGGTATATACATGGTGCATGTACATACAAGCAATAAAAACACTCCTATCTATCAAAATAAAGCAATAAATAAACATAAACTTTAAAAAGAAAGAAGGAAGCTAGAGACTGGAGAGCTGGTGCAGCAGTTGCTGTTCTATCATGAGGACAAGAGTTCAAATCCCAGCACCTGTGATGGATGGCAGGCAGCTACCTACAACTGCACCTGTGGGGGATCCAGTGCATCTCCAGAACTCCGCACACTTATATACATACAGACACGGGGCTGGGTGTGGTGGTGCACACATCAGTCCCAGCACAGACGCAGGGGATCCAGTGCATCTCCAGAACTCCGCACACTTATATACATACAGACAACACGGGGCTGGGTGTGGTGGTGCACACATCAGTCCCAGCACAGACGCAGGGGATCCAGTGCATCTCCAGAACTCCGCACACTTTATACATACAGACAACACGGGGCTGGGTGTGGTGGTGCACACATCAGTCCCAGCACAGACGCAGGGGATCCAGTGCATCTCCAGAACTCCGCACACTTACACACATACAGACACGGGGCTGGGTGTGGTGGTGCACACATCAGTCCCAGCACAGACGCAGGGGATCCAGTGCATCTCCAGAACTCCGCACACTTATATACATACAGACACGGGGCTGGGTGTGGTGGTGCACACATCAGTCCCAGCACAGACGCAGGGGATCCAGTGCATCTCCAGAACTCCGCACACTTATATACATACAGACAACACGGGGCTGGGTGTGGTGGTGCACACATCAGTCCCAGCACAGACGCAGGGGATCCAGTGCATCTCCAGAACTCCGCACACTTATATACATACAGACAACACGGGGCTGGGTGTGGTGGTGCACACATCAGTCCCAGCACAGACGCAGGGGATCCAGTGCATCTCCAGAACTCCGCACACTTATATACATACAGACAACACGGGGCTGGGTGTGGTGGTGCACACATCAGTCCCAGCACAGACGCAGGGGATCCAGTGCATCTCCAGAACTCCGCACACTTATATACATACAGACAACACGGGGCTGGGTGTGGTGGTGCACACATCAGTCCCAGCACAGACGCAGGGGATCCAGTGCATCTCCAGAACTCCGCACACTTATATACATACAGACACGGGGCTGGGTGTGGTGGTGCACACATCAGTCCCAGCACAGACGCAGGGGATCCAGTGCATCTCCAGAACTCCGCACACTTATATACATACAGACAACACGGGGCTGGGTGTGGTGGTGCACACATCAGTCCCAGCACAGAGGCAGGGGATCCAGTGCATCTCCAGAACTCCGCACACTTATATACATACAGACAACACGGGGCTGGGTGTGGTGGTGCACACATCAGTCCCAGCACAGACGCAGGGGATCCAGTGCATCTCCAGAACTCCGCACACTTATATACATACAGACACGGGGCTGGGTGTGGTGGTGCACACTTCAGTCCCAGCACAGAGGCAGGTGAGTCTCTGGGTCTACAGTCAGTTGTGAGCTGCCATGTGGGTACTGAGAACTGAACCCGGGTCCTCTGAAGAGCAGCGAGTGCTCTTAGCTGCTGTGCCATCTCTCCAGCCCCATTATCTTTTTTAGTTTTTTTATGTATATGTATATTTTGTGTGCGTGTGTGTCTGTGCACCTGGTGTGTAGTGCCTACAAAGGTCAGGAGAGGCCATTAGATCCCCTGGAACTGGAGTCAGAGGCAGGGGTGAGCTGTCACACAGGTGGTGGGAATTGAACCCAGGTCTCTTAGGATAAGTCAGTACTCTTAACAGTTGAGCCATCTCTCCAGTTCATAGCATTATTTCCTGATGTACCGGCTTTCTTTTTTTTTTTATTTATTTATTAAAGATTTCTGTCTCTTCCCCGTCGCCGCCTCCCATTTCCCTCCCCCTCCCCCAATTAAGTCTCCCCCCAGCCCGAAAAGCAATCAGGGTTCCCTGTCCTGTGGGAAGTCCAAGGAACCCCCACCTCCATCCAGGTCTAGTAAGTTGAGCATCCAATCTGCCTAGGCTCCCACAAAGCCAGTGCGTGCAGTAGGATCAGAAACCCATTGCCATTGTTCTTGAGTTCTCAGTAGTCCTCATTGTCCACTATGTTCAGAGAGCTTTCTTTTTACTTTTCAAATCGTGCATCAGTGCCTCGCTTCCTGTTTCTCACCGTGAATACGGCTGTGTCTCATCCACAGCCAGAAGCACTTTGATCCAAGTGTGCCTCAGAGCTGTCTCACTAGTGGACGCTGGAGGCAGGAGTTCACATCACTGCCTCTCAGAGTGCAGGCTAGATTGGGGCTGGGGAGACTGCTCAGCAGTTGAGAGTACTCGCTGCTCTTATAGAGGACCAGAATTGCTTCCCAACACCTGCCTAACTCTAGCCCCAGGGGAGCGGACACCCTCTAGTCTCTGGTAGCCCCACCCAGGTGTGCATACACACACATACATAATTCATCATCATCTTCTACAAAGTATGGGCCTTAGAGAATTTCTGCTTGTTTTGCTTTTGGTTTTTTGGGCACGTCTCTTGTAGCCCAGGCTGGCCTACAACTCCGCATATAGCCAAGGATAACCCTGATGCCCTAGCATGCAACAGGCCCTGGCTCTGATGAGGGCCACACCGCTCTTGGGAGAGGAAAGCACAGGAATATACGCACAGTTCTGGGGAACCCTTCCACCCCAGGTCAGCCGTGTCCTTACTTTCCCCCCAGGAGCGCTGCTTGAAGGCACACATGTTCACACACACGGGAGAGAAGCCATTCTCCTGCCTCGACTGCAACAAGCACTTCCGGCAGAAGCAGCAGCTCATGGTGCACCTGAGGAAGTACCATGACCCGAGTTTCGTCCCCAATGTGCACCTTTGCCTCAAGTGTGGCAAAGACTTTTCCCGCCGGGTAAGCACCCCTCTGTCTCAAGGGTTACCAACACTTCAAACAATGGCCTCCACCTCTGGGGAAGGTTCCCACTAGTTTTGGGGTTCAGGAAAGTCAAGCATTTTATAAACATACGCTGTCCCTCAAAAGACAGAAAGGAAGCCCAGACACAGACTTTTGAGAATGGAACCCAGGCCAGGTGTGGGCCAGGCAGACTCACCCCTGGGCCTCCTATTTTTTTGTTTGTGTTTGTTTTTGAGACCAGCTCCAGCTAAACTGTCCATTCTGGCCTTGAACTTCTGCTCAGGGTTCAGTCTGAATAGGTGGGTCAGTCTAGACCACCAGGCCAGACCCATAGTCTGTTAGTCTTGTTCTTTAGTGGGTATGAAATTGCCCCAAGCCAGGCAGTGATGGCGCACACCTTTAGTTCCAGCACTCAGGAGGCAGAGGCAGATAGATGTCTGTGAGTTCGAGGGCAGCCTGGTTTACAGGGTGAGTTTCAGGACACGCTCCAAAGCTACACTGAGAAACCCTGTCTCAAAAAACCGAGAGAGAGAGAGAGAGAGAGAGAGAGAGAGAGAGAGAGAGAGAGAGAGAGAGAGAGAGAAATTGTCCCATGGTTACTTATTACTGCTATTTTGGTTTTTAACCCCTTTCATTTTGGTAAAACAACTGTGTTGTACCAGGCCCAGGTCTGGGGAGCACCAGGGCAGATTGTCCACACACTATGTTAAAAACAGTTTGAGAAATTCTTTGACTGCAAAGACCTGGCTAGCCTGGAACTAGTACATCACCCAGGCTGGCCTTGAACTCAGGGAGATCCACCTGTTCTGCCTCCCAAGTGCAGGGATTAAAGGTTTATGTGCCACAAACTGGGTGGAACCTAGCTTTTAAAGTGTGATTGTTGACAGTTGTCCTGTGAACTAAATGCCGGCGTCTTCACAGCGTGGTTTCCCTTCTCGGGCGTTTCCAGGGTGTAAAATCTGTCAGTGCATCCCACATTCATTTTGTATTCTGCCAGTTGGGGTATTCGTTTTCTAAACCTCAGAATGCCAGGCTCAGCAGATGTACATCACATCACATGGGAGATGTGAGCCTGGAACTGGGGAGCAGCGTGGCTGGGTGGCTATTGAAAATGGGAGCACAGCTGGATACTTGAATCCGCTTACCTTTTGGAAGATTAAGAGAAAGGTCACAGGTGCAGGGCTCATAGGGACACCGGATCAGACTGACCTTTGGATTACAGAAGAGTTAGTAACAGCATAGATGGACAGATAGCGTGATGGGGCTCTGCTAAGACAGAGGGGGACCCCTTCTTACAGATCTCAGAGGAGGGAGATGTCCCACAGCAGGAGCCTGTGGGCCAGTTTTCTCTAATGTGGGGGAAGAGGCACATCTAACTGAGATGTCCCCACCCGCGGTGGCCTTCGGTGGCAGACTGTCTGTTGGGTGTCTGTCTCTGTGGAGCAAGGAGTCCCAGGACCAGCTACAGGGATGAAGGACTAATCTGGGATTCTCACCTTTCTGGAGTCCCGGCACTAGGAGTCTGTTCCAGACTCACAGATTTGGTCTCTGGTAGGATGCTAAACGAGGCTGGGACGCTGCAGGCACATGCCACTGTCTCCGTGTCCAGAGGAGCCTAAATGTGCCACGCTCAGCATCTTTGGCCTGCTTTTAAAAGGCTGACATAGCTGTATTCATGTGTATTAGCTCAGCGTACGGACCAGAAGTTCTCAGCTCTAATCTTTATGCATGGCATGCGTGTGAGTTGCTGTTTCCCACACAGCTGGGGAAACAGCCTGCGGCTTGTCTCGGATGCTCAGAGGACTCCTGACCCCTCCACCACCACGACGGAAAACAAACTTTATTTCACACATAACCAGGAGCAGCACATTTTCTTTGTAAACATTACAAACGCTCCCAGCTTCTCAGGCAGCTTCTGCTACAGCTTGGCAGCAGACGTGGATAGACCACTTATCAGCAAATGTTGGGGAAAAATAATCTCAGTGTCCCCCACAGGAACACATGAACTAAGTTAAAGTCACTTGCCAAGCAATATATACATACATACATATATATATATAATATATACACATATACACGTATACACACACACACACACATACATATATATAGTATGTCAGAACTCACACTGGGCTAGTGAGCAGGCTCAACCAAGATAGCCTCTGTCTTTTAGCCCTGACATAGGTGGTAACTACGTCTTATTGTGTTGGTGGGAGATGTACCCTGAGTCCCACACTCAATAACCCCAGCATCTCATCCCATTGGTGGGAGATGTACCCTGAATGTCAAACTCAATGACGCCATCCAGTTGGAAGGAGCCAGATTGGTTGCTGCCCCAATTCCATAATAGCATTTGAGGTTATCTCTTCCATGGATCCATCTAAAAGACCACAAAAGTGCATCAGTAATTTTATTTATGTGGCCTCCAAGACAGGGCAAAAGTCACCAGTATTACACACAGTAGATGTGGGGATAGAGGGATATTACACACAGTAGACGTCAGGATAGAGGACATTACACACAGTAGACGTCAGGATAGAGGGATTACACACAGTAGACATCAGGATAGAGACATTACACACAGTAGACGTCAGGATAGAGGGATTACACACAGTAGACATCAGGATAGAGACATTACACACAGTAGATGTGGGGATAGAGACATTACACACAGTAGACGTCAGGATAGAGGGATTACACACAGTAGACGTCAGGATAGAGACATTACACACAGTAGACATCAGGATAGAGACATTACACACAGTAGATGTGGGGATAGAGACATTACACACAGTAGACGTCAGGATAGAGGGATTACACACAGTAGACATCAGGATAGAGACATTACACACAGTAGATGTGGGGATAGAGACATTACACACAGTAGACGTCAGGATAGAGGGATTACACACAGTAGACGTCAGGATAGAGACATTACACACAGTAGACGTCAGGATAGAGGGATTACACACAGTAGACGTCAGGATAGAGGACATTACACACAGTAGACATCAGGATAGAGACATTACACACAGTAGACGTCAGGATAGAGGGATTACACACAGTAGACGTCAGGATAGAGACATTACACACAGTAGACGTCAGGATAGAGGGATTACACACAGTAGACGTCAGGATAGAGGACATTACACACAGTAGACGTCAGGATAGAGGGATTACACACAGTAGACGTCAGGATAGAGGACATTACACACAGTTGATGTCAGGATAGAGGGATTACACACAGTAGACGTCAGGATACATTACTCAACATCTACAATCGCTGCTCATCTCCTGGCTCCCCCTCGCTTTCTTTTGTCCACAGGAATCTTTCGAACTCTTGGATAGCTGTTGACCAGAATCAGAGTGAGTTCCCTCCAAGATGGGGAGAAAAGAGAAATCTAAAAAGCTTTTAATTTAGGTTAAAACAATAGTGGGCCTTTTTCTCTTGCCTGTAGGTAGATGCTGCCATGAACCTAGGTCTCAAGTACGATATTTGGGCAGGATTTTCTTTCTTTTTTAGTTTTGTTTGTTCTTTTTTTTTATTTTTGTTTCTTTGTTTGTTTTGAGACAGGGTTTCTCTGTGTAGCTTTGGAACCTGTCCTGGAGTTAGCTCTTGTATACCAGGCTGACTTTGAACTCACAGAAATCTGCCTGCTTCTGCCTCCCAAGTACTGCGATTAAAGGAGTGTACCAGCACCGCCTGGCTGTGTCTAAACAGCATCACCTCTGGATTTGAGCCTGATGCCCAGGGGGTTTGAATATCGGACTGGTGAGGAGAGCAGACTGAGAAAGCCATGGGGAGCAAGCCAGGAAGCAGCACCCCTCCATGGCCTCTGTGTCAGCTCCTGCCTCCAGGTCCCTGCTGGGGTTCCTGCCCTGACTTCTCTCAGTGATGGAGTGTGTGACCTGAGGCTGTAGGCTGGAGTCAACCCTCTCCTCCCCAAGTTGCTCTTGGTCATGTTGTTTACCACAGCAATAGAAACCCTAAGACAGATACCAAGTTAGGCCAGCATGGGCGGTGGTGGTGGTGGAGGAGGAGGAGGAGGAAGAGGAGGAGGAGGAGGAGGAGGAGGAGGAGGAGGAGGAGGAGGAGGCAGTACATGGGGCCCAGGGATATAGGCCCTTAAAGCAAACAAACAAACAAAAAACTAAAACAGTTAAACAAAGGAAAACATTCCTTGCTTGCACAGCAAGAAATGGGGTCCATTTGTCTTAGCACAAACTATAACTGGATGCCAAGCGGTATTCTCTTTAAGTCAGCGTCTCATCCACTCTCTTACTCAACCTCCAGGATGACCCAGCCACCAACGAGTACTTAGCCAGGGAGATTTAAAGTCCAAGATGAGCCCCAAACTATTTTCCATGTCACACGAAGGAACACACAAGCTGAAAGTAACCTTGCAAGGCAATTCTTCTTCTAAAAACGGGTGCACCAGAACCCAACCTGGGCTAGAAAGCACACCCAGCCAAGATGGGTTCGTTATACCTGATCGTCTTGGTTATGGCTTTGCTCAACATCTTTCCTCAGCTGAGATTACAGACATGAGCCACCATGCCCAGCCTGTGTCTCTGAGCTCTGAGGTGCTGCAAACTGTGTCCTGAGCTCAGGAAAGCAGCCGCGTGGCAGACCTCTGCATGATGGCAGCAGGCCTCTGCAGGAGAGTGGGCATAGCAATGGATGGTACATTGCATTTCTGGCTTAGTGCCAGGTCTCATTTTACAGAGTAGAAGCATCATGTAAAGATAAATTTATTTTAAAAATAAAAACAAGTTAGGTTTGCACTAGTCCCTTTAAAAGGTCATTTGGGGGACCCAGAGAGAAACCTCAACAGTGAAGTACATGTATTACTCTTGTAGAGAACCTGACTTGGGTTCCCAGTACCCACATCAATTGACTCACAGCCAACAGCAACTCCAGCTCCAGGAGATGTGACACCCCCTTCTGACCTCCAGAGATACCTTCACCTACCCCCTCACACACACATACACACATGCACACACACACACACACACACACACACACGTAGCATACTCATGATGTGGGATTCTCCTCTGTGTGCTATGAATACGTCTTATTACCATTGGTTAATAAAGAAGCTGCTTTGGCCTATGACAGGGTAGAATATAATAGGTAGGTGGGAAAACTAAACTGAATGCAGGGAGAAAGAAGGCAGAGTCCAGCAGATGCCGTATAGGTGCTGAAGGAAAAAAATGGCAGAACCTTACTGGTAAGCCACAGCCTCATGGTAATGCGCAGATTAATAGAAATGAGTTAATTTAAGATGTAAGAGCAAGCTAGGCATACACCTGAGCCATCAGCCAAACAGTGCTATAATTAATATAGTTTCTGTGTGATTGCTCAGGTCTGCGTGGCTGGGAAACAGCACGGTCTCCATTTACATACACATATATAACATAACATACACAAACACACACACACAGAGACACAAACATACACAGAGAGACACACACGCAGAGAGACACACAAACACACACACAGAGACACAAACATACACAGAGAGACACACACACACAGAGACACACAAACACACACACAGAGACACAAACATACACAGAGAGACACACACGCAGAGAGACACACAAACACACACACAGAGACACAAACAGACACACACACACAGAGACACAAACACACATTTTTAAGGTCATTTTGGTTTGGGTTTGTTTTTTGGTTTTGGCCCCAACTCTTAAAAGTACTTATTATCTACTATCTTCCTGAAGCCCACTTTTTAAAAGATGTATGTAATTATTATTTTTTTTTTTTTGGTTTTTCGAGACAGGGTTTCTCTGTGGTTTTGGAGCCTGTCCTGGAACTAGCTCTTGTAGACCAGGCTGGTCTCGAACTCACAGAGATCCGCCTGCCTCTGCCTCCCGAGTGCTGGGATTAAAGGCGTGCGCCACCACCGCCCGGCATAAGATGTATGTAATTATTGATGTGCTTCGCAGTGTGTCAGAGAGTGTAGCGTGTGCCGCAGCATACATGCAGAGCTCAGAGCACAATTCGCAGGAGCCAGTTCTCTCCGTCCACCATGTGGGTCCACAGGTTTCAACTCAGGCCAGCAGTGACAAGTCCCTTCACCTGTTGAAGCGAGTCAGACTCCATGGAAGCCCATCTCCTAACCACAGTTGCCAATTACACATGAGGACACTGATGCTCACTGGTGGCCTGTATCGTCTCCCACAGAGTAACCTGCAGAGACACAGGAAGAAGTGTGACCCCGAGCACAAGAAGTTGGCCACCTCCGTAAAGGGAAGAGCGGTGCAGAAGAAGCCGACCGTGGAGGAAGGACCAGGATGGGACAACGGTACATCCTTTCTGACCTCTTTGTTCTAATCTGGCAGTGGTTTTCCCATGGTTAACCCCAGCTGGAAAGTCAGTGAGGGTGGGGCCGTTGTAGCCCGGTCACTGAGGGGCTTGGTAACTGTGTCAGAGTGGCGACTGCATTAAGGTAAGTCACCCCTCTGCACGGTCACCCACACTCAACCCCAAACTCAAGCGCTTACCTGCTGAGCTATCTCCAGGGTCATGTCTAGTGACTTTTTTTTTTTTGACAGGGTTTCTCTGTAGCTTTGGAGCCTGTCCCTGAACTAGCTCTTGTAGACCAGGGTGGCCTCGAACTCAACAAAATCCGCCTGCCTCTGCCTCCCGAGTGCCGGGATTAAAGGCATGCACCACCACTGCCCTGTGTCTAGTGACATTTTTGATTGCCACAGACATCTCATGGGCAAGAAGCTGCTTGCCTCCTATGGTGCCCACAGCGCCTCCATAAAGGAGTCCCTATCCCCTTTGCCCAAGTTGAGCAGCCCTGACTCGAGGCAGGAGACTGACAGCCAGTATTCCAGAATCAGATTGTTTCAGCAACCATTTCAAAACATACTTTCTGGTTTCCCGACCTGGATGTCTCGGCTTTCTCTCACATTTCCTCACTCTGTGTGGTTTCTCCTAGATACTGCTGGCCAGGAGAGCAACACCTGGAAGGAGGCGCAGTGCCCCGAGGAGCTAGCTCTCGGCCACCACAGTGGCGATTGTGCAGCCAGGAGCGAGAGCCAGGATGAAGGCCTGACCTGCGAGATGATCTTCAACATGATGGATAAGTGACAGGCTGCTCCATGCTGTGGCCTCTAGGGAAGAAACCAGTTAGAAACAAGATCACCAAGGTGATAGCCATGTTCCCAGAGTTTGTTGTAGTGTGTAGAAACGTTTGAAAAAAAAAACCACAACTTTTTTCTGAAGACTGGAGTCAGAGCTTGGAGTGAGGGCACACCTCAGCCCCATGGGTTCACCCTCTAGGCACTGGCAGGGTGGCCCACCGTGAGCCAGGGACAGGTTTTAGGAAATATTTATTTCCAAAGATGCTTAGCCCAGCTAGCGCCTTGGTGGTTAGAACAAAAACACTTGAGTTGCTGTATCCACCCTTGATAGTTCTGACACTATGATGTTTTAAACCCCGAGGATGAATTGTACACCCTTTTCACGCCAATGAATTTTCCACCATGTTTAAAGCTACCAAAATGCTTTTAATGAATTCTAAACTCAACCCAAAGATCCTAATGCTATAAAAAGAGGGAATGGTAGAAAGCAATAAGGATCCCGTTTGATTAGAAAAATGATTATATATATAATAGATTTTACTTTGGCATAGAGCAAGTCTCGCCTTTACAGTCCCCCCCCCACTTTTGCAGACCTGTGGATTGAACCCAGGGCCTGGTATAAGCTAGGCTACACCCCAAGCCTCCATTCCACTTTTTTTTTACATTAAATTGCCCTGGCTGTGCTTGAACTCACTCTGCAGCCCAGCCACACTCTGAACTGGCCATCCTCTTACGTCAGTATTCCAAGTAGCCGAATGATTGGCCTTCGCCACTAGGCCTGGTTTGTATTTTCCTTTAACTACAATCTTTGCTAGCTATGAAATTGCCCTGGCATTGTTACTAGAATTATTTTTATTCTAGTGTGACACACTGTTTCTAGCATTAAGAAGGTAGAAGCCACAGGATGGGGAGTTCAAGCTCACCCTCATCTACAGATCAAATTCTAGGCTAGCCTGAGCTACGTGAGATTCTCTCTCAAAAAAAAATACATTATCTATATAATTTCTTAGCATTTTAGTTTCTGATCCTTTTGTTAGAAGCATTTATTTACATTTTTAAATGATTGGCTGTGAGAAGAAATCTGAAAATTTGATAATGAAATGTGTATTTGTGAAGAATTCAAACTTCTTGTAATTCTCGCTAGTTAGGGAGAATGTCTTTTTCCAGCCCTCATTCTGGCGCTCGGTGTCTGGGGTCTTTCTGTGCAGCTGAGATTAGCCAGGATCCGTCTGCAGGAGCTTTGCCTAGCGTAGGTCTGCTGTGGACTGCTGTGGAGCCCTACACTGCCATTTCCCCGGATCACCCAGAAGCCCCAAGTTCAAATTCTTAAAGTGTTGATCTGTTCAAAACATCCCACGTGTGAAGGAAGTCCTTGGTGTGGTGTGGTCATGGGAGAAGCTGGGTCACTTTGTTCTCTCCCTGCCTCAGATGAATTCCGTCCATATGTGACATGCAACAGGATTTAAACTCTGTGGTCAGCTGTATGCTGTTATTGTTATTTTTGACTGTTGTAAAAGACTTTTGCATAATTCAATAAAATGAAATGATATTTTAAAAAGCTTTCTTTGTAGTAGAGATTAAACCCAGGGCCTCAGGCATACCAGGCAAGGCTGTGCCACCGGGTACGCCACAGCCATCTTTATACTTTCTATTTTGAGCTGTCCTGGAACTAGCTCTGCAGACCAGGCTGGCCTTGAACTCACAGAGATCTACCTGCCTCTGCCTCCCAAGCACTGGGATTGAAGGTGTGAGCCACCACCGCCCATCTTGGTTTTGTTTTTAATGTCTTGTTGGACCAGAGAGATGGCTCAGTGGGTAAAGGCACTAGCTACCATGCCTGATGACTCGAGGTCAATCCCCAGGACCCACACTGTAGAAGAACACCAACATCTGATATGTTGTCCCTCAACTTCCACATGGCATTGTAGCACACACACACACACACACACACACACACACACACGCAGACACACATATGATGTTTTCGGAAAACTTTAATGTCTTCTTGAGTGACAGGGGCAGGAAGGATGGTTCAGTAGATAAAATGTCTGCTGCACAAACATGGAGACTTTGGCTCCCCAGGACCTGAGTAAAAGACAAGGCGTGGCACGTCTGTAACCGCAGTGCTGCGGGGTGTGGGAGCACACGCCTGTAACCACAGTGCTGCGGGGTGTGGGAGCACACGTCTATAACCGCAGTGCTGCGGGGTGTGGGAGCACACGCCTGTAACCACAGTGTTGCGGGGTGTGGGAGCACACGTCTATAACCGCAGTGCTGCGGGGTGTGGGAGCACACGCCTGTAACCACAGTGCTGCGGGGTGTGGGAGCACACATCTATAACCGCAGTGCTGCGGGGTGTGGGAGCACACGCCTGTAACCACAGTGCTGCGGGGTGTGGGAGCACACGTCTATAACCGCAGTGCTGCGGGGTGTGGGAGCACACGTCTATAACCGCAGTGCTGCGGGGTGTGGGAGCACACGTCTTTAACCGCAGTGCTGCAGGGTGTGGGAGCACACGTCTGTAACCACAGTGCTGCGGCGTGTGGGAGCACACGTCTGTAACCGCAGTGCTGCAGGGTGTGGGAGCACACGCCTGTAACCGCAGTGCTGCGGGGTGTGGGAGCACACGCCTGTAACCGCAATGCTGTGGGTCAGAGGCAGTTGGCTCCCACACGGCTGAATTAGTGGCTCGTGGGTACAAAGACCTCTCTTGATAAGATGAAGTGAAGCGAGATAGAGAAAAGCGCTCAGTGTGGACCTCTGACCTCCACACTCATGCACACGCAGAGGTGTCATCTGTAGTGAGGATTTAGAGGACCTGGCGTCCTGTGCTCTGTGGCTGGAGATGGACCAGGCTTTGTCTTGGGAAGACAGTGAGCAGTTCCCCAGAACCCCTAATGTGAAATTCCCAGGCGGTTCAGCAGCTGGGCTCCTCCCCAGATGAACTAGAACTGGGATTCCCGAGACAGATTTGTGCACACACATTCAGACAGTATCCCAACAGCCAAAGATGGAAGCCAAACTCCATCAGGAGGTGAAGAGAAAAACAGTGAGGTCCGTTCGTGCAATGGATCACTATGCAGTCCTAAAAAGGAAGTGTGCTCCATCCTAGGTAAACACTGAGCTCCGCCGAGCGGTGTGGTGGGAGTTCCCCACGGGAGTCAGCATCCTGGAGAAGGACAGGAGAACTGTGGTCAGCCGAGCCAGGGAGCAGAGCGAGATGGTGTTTAATGCGATGTTTCCAACACCGCTGAACAGCTTTTCACTATGAAGAGTTTTAGAATGGACGGTGACCTAAAAGTGTGGCTTTCCTAACACCCCAGAACTGTACATTTAAAACAGCCATCGTGATTATTTTAACCAGCGACCAGAGAGATGGTGCAGCAGATAAAGGTGCTTGCTGCCAAGCCTGACGACTCAAATTCTGTCCCCAGAAGAGAAGCAAGGCTGTCCCACAAAGTGTGCTGTGAGCACCGTGCGTATCCCATGACACGCATGAGTCTCAGTCCATACACACAAAGAACCATGTGCATACCATGACACACGTGAATGTGTGTCCATACAACCAAGTAATTGTCGCTTTAAAGGAGAACCCACAACGAGAACTCTTCTGTGCACAGTACAGCCATTTGATGCTTTTAGTGTAAGAACAGATAATGCTGGCGGGATTGCGCAGTGGTCAGAGCACCAGCTGCTCATGCAAGAGAGCCCAGGCTCGGTTCCCAGCACCCACATGGCAACTCACAACTGTTAGTAACTCCAGTTCCAGGGGACCTCACACCCTCTTCGTGCCTCCTGGGACGTTGCACACACATGGTGCACAGACATACGCACAGGCAAAACTCTCACATAAATAAAAATAAACCCTTTTAAAGAATGTACATACAGGACTAATCCCAGCACTCTTGGGAGGCAGAGGCAGGCAGATCTCTGTGAGTTTGAGGCCAGCCTGGTCTACAGAGCGAGTTCCTGGATAGCTAGGGCTGACAGTGAAACCTTTTTTTAAAAAAACAAAAACAAACAAGAAAGAACATACAAGACAAAGAACATGTTCTTACGATGCTAGCCTATGGGGCTGGGGCTGCCACTCGGTAGGAGTGTTTGTCTAGCACGAAGCCCCAAGTTTGATCCCCAGCATAGACTAAATTGAGTGCAGTGGTTTGGGCGTGTAATCCCTATGTTGTAGAGACAAGAGGCTCTGGGTTCAAGGCCATCCGAAGCCACATAATGAGTTTGAGGACAACTTAGACTACATGAGACCCTGTCTCAGATAAATTAAATTAAAATAAAATAAAGCTTGTTAGGTCTCCAAAGAGTTGTCAAAACCTCATTGTAAACAGACTTTTAAATCAGGTAACAAAGTTCGGCTTGGGTGTCTTGCATCGACTCTGCTCTGGGTTGAACCCCACCACACATCTGGAGATTACACAGCCTGTGCGTCCTGGAATGCGAGGGAGGACTTCGGTCCTTTGGGCTCTCAGGTAGCAGCAGTGAGTGCCCACAGTGTCCACTAGAGGGCAGACGTCTCCTTCTCAAGCGTCCATACAGGATTCAAGGCTTTTCAATAAGCACACACAGTACTAAGCCTTGGCAGCTTACTTTGCGTGGCACCCAAAGAGAGAGCAAAAGAGAAAGGAGGGTGTGGCTGCCTAGTTGGGATGTGTGGAGAACCTGCTGGTGAGGATGCGAGGGTGAGGAGCTGCCTGGGAAGGAGTGCTTTGCTAAGACAGTTTGGAGATTCGGAGACACAGCAAGCATGGCTTCAACACCTCTGGCCCGCTTAATGCCTGGTTTGCCAGGAGACAGTACCTAAATTACAACTTGGGTCGATGGTGGCTGTCACCAATAAAGAACCCTGGAAAAAACCTGAGATCTAGAAGAAGCATGCTTACATGGCAACAAGCTCTGTGCAGAGACCCATCAGTGGCAGGCAGAGCTGTGGGCATCCACAGTGGCAAGAATGGCTTCATTCCGAGATCTTGTCTACAGGGTAAACATTCAGCTCTTCTGATGCCCTTGACAGTCCTCAGGGACAGCCCCTGTCAGAGTTGTCCTGTGTTGTCCCTGAAGGCCACTGTTACTGCTACTTAAGTTTACTGACGAACGTCTTGGCTCTCACTCCCTCTCCCCAGCCTTTCTTGGGAGTTGACTTGCAGCTGAGTGCCTGGTGTGAGGAGCTTACAGAAGCTGCCCCATCGTTTCTGCGATGTGGTTGTCATTAGAAACCTGGTCACCTCCAGTCCTTTTTGAAACCCTCACAACCTAATGTTTCAAAAGTGTCCTTATCAGCCTGGCTCAGTGGTTCAAGCCTTTAAACCCAGCACTCGAGAGGGAGAGGCAGGCAGATCTCTGTGAATTCAAGGCCAGCCTGGGCTACAGAGTGAGTTCTAGGACAGCCAAGGCTACACTGAGTGAGAGACCTTGTCTCAAAACAACCAAACAGAAAATCCCAAACAAACAAAAAGTTCTTGCCTCTACTTCTGCCCAGGGCAGAGGACAGAGCAGGAGGTCCACTGTGGTGCCCACAACAGAAAGTGCCACAGAAATCTACTGTGGACAGAAACTGGCCAAGAGACACCATAGAAACAGCTCTAGTGACTAACTATCGTGGAGCTGAAGAGGCGGCTCCACGGTTATGAACACTGGCTGCTTTGCCAGAGGACCCAGATTCAAAGCCCAGCACCCATATGACAGCTCACAACTGTCTGGAACTCCAGTTCCAGGTCATCTTATTCCCTCTTCTGATCTCCACAGACACCAGGCACACACATGGTACACAGACATACAAGCAGGCAAAACATAAAATAAAAACACACATTAAAAAAAAGCTTTAAAAAAATAGTACTCTTATGGGCAGCTGAGGGAGCTCCTAGAGGGTGGCCTGCCACGGATGTCATTTCTTGTTAATGGCTGTAAGCGTGCAGTCCAAGAGCGATTAAAAGACTTTTCAGATAATGACTATAATTACATTCTAAGCTCTGAACAATGAAAAGCAGTGAAACAGGGCTGGGATGTGGGTAACTCGACGGCAGAGAGCACGCCTGCTTAGCCTAACATACGCTATGGCCAGTTCCGTCCCCAGCACTAAATGATGATAATCACAACCGAGGCAATAAAAATGAGAGGAGCCCAGGCCTTCACTGGGGGCTCCTTGAACCTTGAACCTCATGCCTGGTGCAAAGCCAGTTCCCTAACTGAGAGCTGTGTCATCTGAGAACAAAAGTAACTGGCCTGCCTGTGACTCTCGACCACGTGGAGGTTAAAGGCGTCTCCTAGACAGAATAATTTGTCTTAAATCAGGGGGCAGGGGTCACGGGACATTTAAACCTTTTTGGTTTCAAGTTTTCCAATTTCAGATGAAACACACACTAACTTTGATAAGCAAACACAAAACACGGCGTGAGGGTTGAACATCACCATGTCCCGCCATCCTCCCCACGTTGTCCTGCAGCCTCCCCTCCCCCATGCCCTGTCAAGTCACCTCCTACATCTCTACCCCTGCCAGACTCTGGTGTCCGTGCACGCGGGGTTAGCTTTGCTGTCCCAGGGACCACAGGGGCGTGGTGTCTAAGTCACTCATGGCCATTCATCACCCAGGCTTCCCCACCGTCAGCAGAGTCCTGCCAGCCATAGCTCACTCACGGGAGCCTGTTCATTCATCGCGCCTGACTCTTGAGATTTCTAAATTTGGTCAGTGTACAGGGCTGTGCAGGGTGCCTGCGAGCTAAAAATACCAGGCAGGTCTGGGGCGGAGGCTGCACACAGCACGGGTGGGGGACGGTGAGTAAAATCTCTGGGATTCAAAGTGTTCATTCTCTCCCATAGCCTTCTCTGTCTAGATGGCATCTACACTGTGGGACAGCAAGCCATGGCTGTCCTAAGTGAGCTACAGACGATCCCTTTCCTAACGAGCAGGTATTGATTCAATAACTCCCAGATCTGAACTGCATCTGGGCGTCACCAGCTCTGAGATTTACCTTCAGTTTGTTTATTTAAAAAAATCAGTAGCTTATATCTCAGCCCAGGAAACAAATGTGAAGAAAATGAGGCAGGAGGATTATGAGTTTGAGGGCAACCTGAGCTACGCATTAGCAGTCGGCAGAGTGCTTGCCTAGAATGCACAAAGTCCCAGGCTCCATCCCTATCATCGAATAAACCGAACGTCGTGGCCAGGCCTGTAATCTCAGCACTTGGGAGGAAGAGCAGAGGAATCAGGGGTTCGAGGTCATCCTTGGCTACATAGTAAGTTTGGAGCCAACCTGGGTGACATAGACTCTGTTTCAAAAAAGAAAGACAGGAAGGATGTTTATTTTAAAGATAAAATGGCACAACCCAAGTCTGCTTGGAAAGCTGGTGTCGCCTGTTTGCAGGGACAGCAGCTGAGTGGATGATGCCCTCAACAGGGTTGGTGAACTTTGTCCTTGCTGCTGGTGACTGTGACAGGCCAGGTGCTTCTGCAGCGCTCTCCAGTGTCACCTCGCTGACCTAGAGACACAATCGTGTCCCTACCTCCAGTGAGCCTTGTCACCCTCTCGCTTTGTCCGGGGATGGGTGGGGGTGGGTGCAGGTGCAGGAGGTCAGAGGTCAACCTCACGTGTCTCCTCATGAGCTGCCCATCACTGTTTGTTCAGTTCCTTTTAAATCCTTCACAAACTATTATGTTTTTATTTCTTCTTATTTATGAGTGTGTGTGTGTGTGTGTGTGTGTGCGTGTGTACCATGTGTGCAGGATCCTTGGAGGGCAGAAGAGATACCCAGATACTCTGGGACTGCTGTGAGCTGCCTACCGATGTTGGTGCTGGGAACTGAACCTGGGTCCCCTGCAAGAGCAGCAAGTGCTCTTGGTTTGCCTCGGCTCCCAGGGTTTTTCCACTCATACTAAGGGTCAATTCAGGTCACTGTGCTTGCAAGCCAGTCACACTGCTGGCTGTCTTATTAGAGTTTCCATTGCTGTGAAGAGACACCATGACCACAGCAACTCTTATAAAGGAAAACATTTAATTGGGACTGGCTTACAGTTCAAAGGCTTAGTCTATTATAGTCATGGCAGAAAGCATGGCAGCATGCAGGCCAATGTGGTGCTGAAGAAGTAAATTCCAGGTCCCAGTTAGAGACTCAGTCTCAAAAATAAGGCGGGCACTTAGGAAGGCAGAGGCAGGCCCGGCCTCCAGTTTCAGGTCAGCCAGAGCTACATAATGAGAGACCCTGTCTTTTAAAAGGGGAGAGGGGTGTAAAATTATATGAATACCAAATGTCTTTGATATTAAAGCAAGTGTCTTTTTGATTTATTATCAGTAAATGCTCATTTGCATACCTATCATATATATACTTGTATACACCCAGTTATGGAAACATTTTTCAGGCAAAAAGCTGTCTTGAGCAGAAAACGATTAAGAAATTCCACTGTACAGAATGAGAAGGAGACACAGCCACCGCCAGGTGACCTGAGGGCTGTGTGGAGGGCACATGACATGGCTCATGAGGCCCCAGACATGGAAGGAGAGCTTCTGTCTCCGCAGGATCTACAGCGGTATCAGGTAACACCCGCTGGAGCTGCCCGCTGTGTTGATTCCTTCTCTATTGCCATGACCAAACACCATGGCCAAAGTAACAAATAAAAGAAAGCATTTAATTTGGGGGCTCATGTTCCAGGGGTTAGAATCCTCATCCACCACAGAGGGGGAGAATGGCAGCGGGTAGACAGGCCCAGTGCTGGAGCGGGAGGGGAGGGGGGAAGGAGGGGGAGGGGAGAGAGAGCCTTATGAGAGCCTGAAAATTGGCTTTTGAAACCTCAAAGTTCATACCCAGTGACACACTTCCTCCACCAGGGCCACAGTTCTACTACCTGGGGACCGAGTACTCAAAGAAGAGCCTGTGGGGCCATTATCATTCACATCCTTGAGCTAATGTGGCCCGGACGCAGTCAGGGCACAGGGTCAGGGGAGCAACACCACCTCAGAAGGGCTCCCTGGTCTGCACGGTCACCTCTATTTCCTTTTCTCTCTTTCTCAGCTCTCTCAGTGACCTGCCCTTCCTGGCCCCTGGAGGGAGCTCCCAGCCAGTAAAACATTCCTGATAAAGGCTCCAAGTATGTCAATCCTCAGAATCTACAGCTGCCGTGATGGGCAAGCTTGGGTAGACATTAGGATTCCCCAGAGAAGGTTAAAGAAAAACCCTCTCCCTTCCTCCTTCCCTTCTTCTCCCTCTCTCTCCCTCTCTCTCTCTCTCTCTCTCTCTCTCTCTCTCTCTCTCTCTCTCTCTCCCTCTGTATGTGTGTGAGAGTACACACAGGTCAGAAAGGAATGGGTTCTCTTCTTTTTTTCTTCCCTTGAGCCAGAGTCACACAATGTAGCTCTAGCTGTCCCAAACAGCTAGACCTCGAACTCATGGAGGTCCGCCTGCCTTTGCTTCCCCTGCACTGGGATTAAAGGTGTGTGCCTCTTCTTACACTAGGTGGAACCCAGGGACAGAATGCAGGTCATTAGTCTTGGCACCAAGGGTCTCTACCTGCTGAACCATTTCGCCAGTCCATGTAACTCAGGCTGGCCTCAAACTTTTATGTAGCTGAGGCTACCCTTGAACTCCCAATCTTCCTTCCTCCATTTCCTGAGTGCTGGGATGACAGGTAAACACTACTCAGGAACCTTTAGAGAATGCCAATGGCCAGCTACTCTAGAAGGCGGGGTGGTGCCTAGCTTAGGGCTAACAGAACTCCCAAGGGGGAGGGAGAAGAAGAGAGGGAGAGAGAATGAGGGAGGGAGGGAGGGAGGGAGGGAGGGAGGGAGGGAGGGAGGGAGGGAGGGAGGGAGGGATGTAGTCATTCAGATAGACTGACACCAGGCTGTGAGCCCACCTCCGCTCCACAGAGGAAGACAGGCAAACCCAGACATTGCAAAACCATCAAGTCAATGAAACTCAGTGGTGGCTGCACACATCCGCTTCCTGCTCAGGCGACTGCTAGACCTTCCCAGGGGCTTTCGGCACTCAGGGCAGACCATTCAGGAACAAGCAAGAGCTTCCTCAACCACTGTGGGGGACATACAGCACCCTTCTTCAGACCCTAGACTCTCAGTTTTGCTGAGCTAAGGGACACATCTGAGACCCTCTGGGGCTCATTCCTTTCTGTTCTTCGTCTGAAAGCCGTAGAACTGATGCTTAGGTTCCATAGCTCATGTTGAGCAAGTCATGCAGCCAATGGATGCAACAAATGCAGGCAGGGCAGAGACAGTGTAAGTGCCATTCACAGGAGCACGGGAGTAGGACACAGAGCTAGCCCTCAGTCCAGCCTAGTCTCCTGGCAGAAACAGGACCTAAAGTGTACACAGAGAGTCTGGCGGACAAACGGTGCATATGCTTCAGGGGAAAATAAGAGGTGACTGAGCCGGGCTTGGTGGTGCATTCCTTAAATCCCAGCACTCGGGAGGCAGAGGCAGGAAGATCTCTGTGAGTTTGAGGCCAGCCTGGTCGACAGAGCGAGTTCCAGAACAGCCAGAACTACACAGAGAAATTCTGTCTTGAACAACAACAACAAAATAGAATAGGTGACTCTAGAAAAGATAAAATTGGGAGATGGAGGGGGCAGGGGAGGATCCAGCAGATGCAAAGGCCCTGAAGTGTGCATTGGAATGGGTGGGATGCTCACCATACCACAGTGCCCTGAGGTCAAGGGTGGGGGATGGGCGGCCTCACAAATAATGGGGCTCATGGGGCTGAGTAACTCATGGTGTCCGGGAGATTGACATGGAATCCTGTGCTAGCAGGAACGTCAATGCTTGCTGGAAACCCCTTCTGTAGCTCCTGGAGGCCTCAGTCTCCCCTGCACTGACTGCTTTGGGCTTCTCTTTGCCTCCCTCAGGACTGTCTCCCTGCGACTGCCCGAGAAGCAGGGCAGGCAGGAGCCTTCTATTCTTGTAGAATTCTGACAGCAGGCCTGAGGAACCAGAAGAGCCCTGGAATCCTTCAGCAGCTAGCCAGAGCCCTGGGGAAGATGGCACCAAAGGATTTTTAAAAGCCCCAGGAATGTCCTTGCTGGCAGCTGAATGGGAACAGTCAGGGCAGCCCGGGCAGCTATAAATAGCTCATCCCATGCAGGTGATGGGCAGGGCAGGCAGCCTTCAAAGAGGAAGCAACTCCTCCCATCCTCCCCTACCAATGGGTTGTCCTCCTCCAGAGCCCAGAGCCCATTTCCCTGATATTTGCCTGGCTGTTGCTGGAGTCTTAGTCAAAGTACATGCAAAGCCAAACCTGGGATTAACCCTTGGTGGCATGGCCCTAAAGAATCCTGTCCAAATGGAGACAGCTCAGGAGAGAGGGCTGCTGTTCTTCCCTCTCTCGGAAGTATATGACTCTCCTACCATCTACAGGCAATGTTAGGGACTGGTCCTAAGTGATAGAGGTGTGGTGTTTGTTTGTCTTTGTTAATTTTTTGTGTTTTGAGATGGGGCTTCTCTGTGTAACACTGACTATCCTGGAACTTGATTTGTAGACCAAGCTGGCCTCGAGCTCAGAGATCCGCCTGCCTCTGCCTCATGAGTGCTGGAATTAAAGGTGTGCGCTACCATTGCCCAGTTGAGAACCCAGGTCTTTTACCAGCTGTCAGTGCCAAGGGAGTGTTAAACATCTAGATGTCTGTCCACGGTGACAAGAACATTGAGTGTGGGGTAGAGCTTGAAGGAGGGCCGTTCCTGAATGTTCTTTTCAGTATGTTTGGCATAGCCTCGATCAAACATTCACCAGCAGAGTCTGCATGAGAACCAGTGGGCATGAAGAATGGAAGGAACAGAACTTCACAGTTTGCATGACCACAGAATGTTCCACGAGCTTCCGCACACAGGCATCTGAAGTCATGAACCAAGAGAGGTTCATGGTTGACCTTGAGTGGGTGGTGAGGAGCTTGGAGCAATGGCTTCTGGGGTCCTGGTTTGTCTCTGTCTTTCAGTTTGGGCCTTGGCTACCTGGGTATGCTCA
This sequence comes from Microtus pennsylvanicus, assembly GCF_037038515.1. NCBI lineage: Eukaryota > Metazoa > Chordata > Mammalia > Rodentia > Cricetidae > Microtus > Microtus pennsylvanicus. The sequence continues at coordinate 147,761,216 of NC_134580.1, read as the reverse complement.
CTGGCACTAAGTATCACACACTTCTCTGAACGTCTGTTTTGAACTTCAATAGACTGGGTGGGAAGCCGTATGGTAAGGGTGCTTGCTGCCAAGCCTGATGACCCAGGTTTGACCTCAGAATACACAAAGTAGGAGAGAATAAATTTCCCCAGCTTCCCCCAACACTGTCTTTAACATCGCCTCTGATCTCCACATGTGACTGTGCACATTCACTTGAGTACATAATACACAGGCAGGTAGACAGATAGACACACACACACACACACACAGAGAGAGAGAGAGAGAGAGAGAGAGAGAGAGAGAGAGAGAGAGAGAGAGAGAGAGAGAATAAATGTAGCAAAAAAAATAATTTTAAAGCAATCAGGCAGGGGATGGAGGGGCGTGTCCAAGAAGCAGGTTACAGACTATAAGTAACACAGGGACCACCTAGTTAAACTTGAATTTAACAAAACTGTTGAGCTAGGCACATAGCTCAGTTGGTTCGGTGACTGCCTAGCATATATAAAGCTTTTGGTTAGATCTTGAGCCCTTCATGAAACCAGGAGTGGTGGCACATACCTGTAGTCCCAGCTCACCAGATCAGGAGTTCAAAGCCAGCCTCAGTTATATAGTGAGTGTAAGGCCATTCTGGGCTAACATGAGACCTTGTTGCAGAAAGAAAAAAAGAAAGAAAGAAAGAAAGAAAGAAAGAAAAGAAGGAAGAAAGAAAGGAAGGAAGGAAAGAAGGAAAAGCGCGCTATAATACTGTACTGAAAATAGCCTGGTATTGGCATAAGAACAGACAGGAGGACCAATGGAACTAAACAGAAGACCTGGATATCAATCCACACATCTTCAAACACCTGATCTTTGATAAAGAAGCAAAAAATAGCAAATGGAAAGAAGAAAGCATATTTAACAAGTGGTGCTGGCATAACTGGATGTCAACATGTAGAAAAATGAAAATAGACCCATATCTATCACCATGCACAAAACTCAAGTCCAAATGGATCAAAGGCCTCAACATAAAGTCAGCCACACTGAACCTTATAGAAGAGAAAGTGGGAAGTACACTTGAACACATTGGCACAGGGAACCACTTCCTAAATATAACCCCAGCAGCACAGACACTGAGAGAAACAATTAATAAATGGGACCTCCTGAAACTGAAAATCTTCTGTAAAGCAAAGGACATGGTCAACAAGACAAAGCAACAGCCCACAGAATGGGAAAAGATCTTCACTAACCCCACATCAGACAGAGGTCTGATCTCCAAAATATAGAAAGAACTCAAGAAATTGGACACCAAAAGATCACATAATCCAATAAAAAAAAAATGAAGTACAGACCTAAACAGAGAACTCTCAACAGAGGAATCTAAAATGGCTGAAAGATACTTAAGGAAATGTTCAACATCCTTAGTCATCAGAGAAATGCAAATCAAAACAACTCTGAGATTCCATCTTACACCTATAAGAATGGCCAAGATCAAAAACACTGATGACAACTTATGCTGGAGAGGTTGTGGGGGAAAGTGAACACTTCTGCATTGCTGGTGGGAATGCAAGCTGGTACAACCCCTTTGGATATCAGTGTGGCAACTTCTCAGTAAATTAGGAAACAACCTTCCTCAAGACCCACCCAGTGATACCACTTTGGGGTATATATCCAAAGGATGCTCAATCATGCCACAAGGACATGTGCTCAACTATGTTCATAGAAGCTTTGTTTGTCATAGCCAGAACCTGGAAATGCACCTTGATCAAAGAATGAATAAGGAAAATGTGGTACATTTACACAATGGAGTACTACACAGCAGAAAAAAATAATGACAGCTTGAATTTTGCAGGAAAATGGATGGAGCTAGAAAACATTATTTTGGAGGCTGGAGAGATGGCTCAGCAGTTAAGAACACTGACTGTTCTTCCAGAGGTCCTGAGTTCAATTCCCAACAACCACATGGTGGCTCATAACCATCTGTAATGAGATCTGGTGCCCTCTTCTGGGGTGCAGGTATGCACACAGGCAGAACACTGTATACATAATTAATAAATAAATCTTTTTTTAAAAAAAGAAAAGAAAACATTATTTTGAGTGAGTTTGAGTGAGGTAACCCAGACACAGAAAGACAATTATCACATGTACTCACTCATAGATGGTTTTTAAACATAAAGCAAAGAAAGCCAGCCTACAAACCACAATCCCAGAGAAGTTAGACAACAATGCGGACACTAAGAAAGGCTTACATAGATATAATCTACATGGGAAGTAGAAAGTAGAAAAAGACAAGATCTCCTGAGTAAATTGGGAGCATGGGGACTTTGAGGGAGGGTTGGAGGGGGAGCGGAGAGGCAGGGAGGGGAGCAGATAAAAATGTAGAGCTCAATAAATATCAATAAAATGAAAGAAAGAAAGAAAGAAAGAAAGAAAGAAAGAAAGAAAGGAAGGAAGGAAGAAGAAAGAAAAGAAAAGAAGATAAATGTTGAACTTTTCCCTAGTGGAAGCATATCCCAAATATTGCCAAATGTCCCCTGGGGAACAAAACCAGCCACTAGTAGCCACCACTGGGTTGTCAAAAAGACTGAATGAAATTCCTGTGTGAACTCAAAGACTGTCAATGCTGAGGGTTCCGAGTGTGAGCCCTGATGGGTGCTGAAACCTGGGGCATGGAAAACAGTCTCAGACTTGGCTGCTCCTGAGAAGGTGCAGGGCCACTGTATGTGTGGTTTGTCCTACAGGTCGAGAAGCAATGCCCCGTGGTCTCCTCTTTGCTTGCTGAGCTCCAGGGGCAGGTGTGTGCTGTCTGTCCCTTTCCTGCACACCTGGGAGCTGGGGAGAACAGCATATACCTTGGGTTTGCAAGTCAAATCACTGAACTTCCAGCCTAGAGCAGCTATCTGCTCTGGGAGACAGCAGTCTGCGGGAGGCGGGCTGTGGGCCGGGCAAGACCCGGCTGCGCTGGCCTATGCTGTCTTTAGCATCTGCTGGTTTGCGCTCAGGAACTTTTGAGATTTTTCACTTTGGTGTTTTATTTATTTATTTGCTTTGTTCTGGTTTGTAAAGACAAGATCTTACTAGACAATACAAACTGACCTTGAACTCAAAATAATCCTCCTGCCTCAGTCTCCCATGTGTGGTTACAGCCTGTACCACCACACCCTGCTATTATTATTACCATCACTATTTCTATTATTATTATTTTATTCTTAAGTGTTGAGTCAGGTTTCTCCTTCCACTCTGGGTTGTCAGGGGGATCAAACAGAACTCGCGTACAATCAATTTTACATACTGAGTCTCCTTGCCAAGCTGCTATTTGCTCTGTCTTTTCATTCAAATAGTGTTTACCTTGCGCTATAGCAACTGAGAGGATGACCTCACCTGAGGCAACGACCTCCCCCTTTCCCAGTTCCTCCCTATGGCTCAAGAATGGCTGTATGGCCTGATGTCACAGACCCTGCCTCAGAAAAGCACTGTCCTGCATGCAAACTCCACTTCCACCTGGGGATGTTTCTCGGGTGGTAGAGTGTTTGCCCCGCACCCATAGAACCCTAGGTTTGCTCCCCAGGAACACACAAACCAGCCATGGTAGCACAACGTAATCCAAGCGCTCAGAAGTAATGCAGGAGGATTTGAAGTTCAAGATCATCTTCAGTTACTATAAGACCTTGTCTGGGTTGGGGGTGGGGGCAGGGATGACCCGATTATGTTGGTTCTGGTAGGGTATGCAGGAGGACAGCCAAGGCTTTGACCTCAGAATCAGTCATAAGTGGGACATTTGGATCACCTCCCCACCCACTGCAAGGCTCAGGGAACATCCAGGAACAGGGGGTGGAAAGATAAGAGACAGAGATCAGGAAGGATGAGGATGGCACTGTCTTCTGAAGGTGGCGGGACCGCTGGCTGAACTCACAGCAGCTGTGAACGCCTGCCTGAGATCAAGGCGGTACCTTAGATTGCCAAGCTCAGGGGAAGACTGGCAGAGGCAGCTAGGCCCCAGCCCAGTGTTCTGAGGCAGGGGGAGAACTCACAACTGGAGCTCAGTGTGTGCAGAGTAGAGTCTAAAGTCCCCTCTCATAGCGACCCAGGTGGGCACCTGTGCGTGTCATTGACCCCGGCTAGAGGCAGTGTCCCCTTGTGTCACACCCAAGGTAAAGGAAGGGAGCATTCCAAACATGATGCAGTCACAACTGACGCTGTACAATATTTGGAGGGAAGAACATGAGCTTCCAAGGGACACGCACCTCTGGGTGACCTTCCTACAAGAACCTCAGAAGGAAGTTCCAAGTGTAAGTCTGGCCTCGGGCTCAGGGGAGACAGACTGAGAGGGGTCAGGGGAGACAGCTTCAGTGGTGGATGACTGGGGCTCAGGGGAGACAGCTTCAGTGGTGGGTGACTGGGGGCTCAGGGGAGACAGCTTCAGTGGTGGGTGACTGAGGGGGTCAGCTTTCTATACAGTCTTCAGAAGCTGGGAGTCGGGCCTCTCCTGGGATAGCTCTGCAAATGGATCTCTGGACCAGACAGCTGCAGATTCTTCCTGGATGAGTAGGGCTACCAAACCTCCCCAAAGGGGGTCTTAGGAGGTGACCCCTTTTATAGTCAGTCTCCTACATTGGCACAGGCTTACTTGTCTGGAGAAACGGCTGCAGGGCCGCAACACTGGTGTCTCCACACCATCGGCACCCCCAGACTCTTCCCAGCACCCAGTGCAGCCAGCCACATCGTCCCCTCCCTTTGCAGATCAGTGGTTGGCATACAGAGAGAATTCATCGGCAGGTCTGTCACCCACCAGGCGGTTGCTAACCTGCCCTCTTCCCTCTCAGCCGAAGCCCCACACACTTCATGGATTCCTCCCTCCTGTGACTGAAAGCTCAGGACAGCACACCCATGCCAACTCTGTGTCTTTCTACACGGTCCTGGGGTAGGAGAAGCATCTAGCAGGTCAGACCACAGTGTGTGGCTCATGGGTGTGGCCAGAGTGGATTTCAGCAAGAAATCGGTTAAGCCAGAGTGCAGATGTCACAAAAGCTTCCTCAAAAGCCATGTAGCAATGAAGGCTGAGCTGGGGTGTGGCACACCCCCCCCCCAAAGACAGGATCCTGAGAGGCATTGGAGACATAAAAACAGACATGTTAGCATACAGCTGTGCTCAGTTTTATCTCCACTTGACACAAGCTAGAATCATCTAGGAGGGAGCCTCAATTGAGAAAATGCCTCCTTAAGATCCGGCTGTAGGTATTTCTTAATTAGTGATTGACAGGAAGGGCCCAGCCAGTTGTGGTCGATGTTATCTGTGGGGTGGTGAATCTCTTAAAGAAGAGCACACTAGGGGCTGGAGAGATGGCTCAGTAGTTAAGAGCATTGCCTGATCTTCCAAAGGTCCTGAGTTCAATTCCCAGCAACCACATGGTGGCTCACAACCATCTGTAATGAGGTCTGGCGCCCTCTTCTGGCCTGCAAGCATACATGCAAACAGAATATTGTAGACATAATAAATAAATATTTAAAAAAATAAAAATAAATAAAAAAAGAAGAGCAGGCTGAGCAAGCTGTGGGGAACAAGCCAGTAAGCAGCACCCTCCCATGGCCTCTGCATCAGCTCCTTCCTCCAGGTTCCTGCCCTGCTTGAGTTCCTGTCCCGACTTCCTTAACTGTGATGTGGAAGAATAAGTCAAAAAAAAACATTTCTTTCCCAGCTTACCTTTCGGTCATGGTGTTGCTTCACAGTAACCCTAACTAATACAACTGAAAATCCCATCACTTGGAAGGTGGAGGCAGAAGGACCAGGAGTTCAAAGTCATCCTTGGGTACATAGCAAATTTGAGGTCAGCCTGGGCCACAACGAAGCCTGTCCAAAAATAAATAAATAAATCGGTGGAGCTGGTAAAGGCACCTTCCACCAAGTCGGATGTCCTGAAAGCCGACGCTCACAAGTTGTCTGTCCTCTGACATCTCCATGTACCCTGTGACAATCGTATACACAGATATGTACATTTAATTCAGGTTTAAGATGACATCAGGTGAAGCTGGAACTTCACTTTTCCCTGCTTCTTTCCAAATCCCACAGCCCTCTAGGACCCACAAAAAGCATCAGACAGACCCAAGCTGTAGAGTACATTACAACTTCCTGAGCTGTGCTCCCCAGAATACTTAAGATCACTGAGCTGTGCTCCCCAGAATGCTCAAGATCACTGAGCTGTGCTCCCCAGCATGCTCAAGATCACTAAGCTGTGCTCCCCAGCATGGTCAAGATCACTAAGCTGTGCTCCCCAGAATGCTCAAGATCACTGAGCTGTGCTCCCCAGAATGCCCAAGATCATTGAGCTGTGCTCCCCAGAATACTCAAGATCACTGAGCTGTGCTCCCCAGCATTCTCAAGATCACTGAGCTGTGCTCCCCAGAATACTCAAGATCACTGAGCTGTGCTCCCCAGAATACTCAAGATCACTGAGCTGTGCTCCCCAGCATGCTCAAGATCACTGAGCTGTGCTCCCCAGAATACTCAAGATCACTGAGCTGTGCTCCCCAGCATGCTCAAGATCACTGAGCTGTGCTCCCCAGCATGCTCAAGATCACTGAGCTGTGCTTCCCAGCATGCTCAAGATCACTGAGCTGTGCTCCCCAGAATGCTCAAGATCACTGAGCTGTGCTCCCCAGCATGGTCAAGATCATTACAAGCGAAGGACGATGAAGAAGCCATCACAGACTCAGGAGCCTGAAGAGTCAAGGTGGCCATGGGATGGACAATCTCAGCGGGACCCTATGATAGTTGCCTCCTGGATTTTTCAACACAATGCCTGACACAGGTGACTTAAGACAAGGAAGGGCTTGTTGTGGCTCACAGTGCGAGAGTCCAGTCCATCACGGTGGGGAGGGCAGAGCAGCAGGAGTACGAGGCAGCTGGTCACGTGGCATCCACAGTCAGGAAGCAGGGAGAGATGGCTGCTGGTGTGAGCTCCCTGCCTCCTTTTTATTCTGTTGGGAACCCCAGCCCACAGAATGATGCTGCCTGCATTTACGGCGGGTTTATCCTGCCTCAGTTAAAACAATCTAGACGCTCCCTCCCAGACAGGTCCAGAGCTTTCTCTCTTACATGATTCTAGATCCTCCAGTGACCATCAGCGTTAACCGTCCAGACCCTACAGGAATTCTTGGGGACCAGTTCTCTATGTCAAGCCTGGTACTCCATCTCCTTTGTCTTTAAATTTCTGTTACCCTTTGTTGTGTGTGTGATGTGTGATGGGCACTCAAGTACCATGGAACACGTGTGGAGGTCAGAGGACAGCTTGTGGGAGACAGCTCTCTCTCTCCACCATCTGAGTCCCGAGGACCAAACTCAGGTTGTCGAACTGTAGACAAGTGCCCTCATCCACTGAGCCATCTTGCTGGCCCTGGAACTCCACATCCATTCATGAACTCACGGTGACTTCTCGGCTGGGACAAGTCACATAGGATGGTAACACTGGGGGGTGCTCACCAGACCCAGGGAGAGGCTCTTGGCACTTTCCTCTGCTGGTGCTGAAACTTTCAAAGTTCAAGGACCAACCGAAGCAACACACACACACACACACACACGCAGAGAGAGAGAGAGAGAGAGAGAGAGAGAGAGAGAGAGAGCGAGCGAGCGAGCTGGGGCGGGAGGCTTCTCCAGAGAATGGAAGAAAGCCCTCATTACATCAGTGCAAACACCTTGTAGGATTTGTTTGCTCTGTTAGGAGTCTTTTGAAAGGGTCTTCACAGACGCTGGGAGACCACCTCTGAGGAGGAGTCCTGAACTGGGGATTCTCTAGACAGCGCCATGACACCACTGGTCTGAACATCCTGGGTCCCAGAACCCATTCTCTCATCCCAGCAAGTGGGAACTTACACTGAAGAGGAAACTGAGTCAGCCATGAGGACTTATGCCTGGGATCCCAGAATTGGAGAGGCTGAGGCAAGAGAATTTTCATGAGCTTGAGGTTAGCCTGGGCTATATATGGAACAGTCCTGATTCCATAGCTAGATACTGTCTCAGGAGTGTGTCTGTGTCTGTGTCTGTGTGTGTGTGTGTGTGTGTGTGTGTGTGTGTGTGAGAGAGAGAGAGAGAGAGAGAGAGAGAGAGAGAGAGAGAGAGAGAGAGAGAGAGAGAGGAGGTTGACCAATGAAGGCTTCGAGGCCCTCAGTGGCATCCACCAGTTTCTGAAACAGGGCTCAAAAGCCTTCCTTCCTCATACCGAGTCAACAATCCCACCCCACTGCTCCCAAGCTCTGTCACAACAAGGAGACCAGAGCTGAGATCAATGAGGAGAACACCTGTAGGTGAGCACAGCCTCAGGAGATTGCAGAAGAGGTTGGCAGACCCTGTTCTCCAGAGGTCAGGTGCAGCCTGGGAATCTGCCAGAACAAGCCCTGGGTGGCCCAGGCAGCTGTCCTCTGAGCCTCCTCTATAGGACACATGAACTCTGGCTGAACAGCCTTGTCTCTCAAAGTGCCAAAATAGTGTCTCCTGTGCTACCTGGCAGCTGACAAGGAAAGCAGTTCCTTGGAAGGGATAGCCACATGGTCCAGGGACACCAGGATGTCTCCAGAGGATAGGGATGGATCAGGAAGAACCTCCCATGAGCAGACCCTTTAGCAAGGCTCCTGGGCCTCCAGCCTCATTGGTGTACCTCATAGGCCTCTTCCTCTTGTAGCCTGGAAGTGACTTTAGAAAGCGCCTGAGAACCCAGCCTGGACATAGCAGCCCCTGGAGATCCTGTGACTTTACTGTGCCAGCCTAGATGATGGACATGTGCCGAGGCCTGACCAGTCCCAGCGCTAACCACAAGCGGATCCATGGGGGCCCAATTTCCCCATGATCTTGGGACTTATTCTTTCTCAGACACAAAGCAAGCATGCAGGACTTGTGGTTGAGGGGTCAGATGTAGACACAACATGGAGGAACCTTCACCATGGTGGGACCCGAGGCTGTGGTGAGAATCCAACTCTGTGGCCGGGGTATGGCGTTTGCACATTGGTGCATGAACCTCCCACCTGGGCTCTCCATCTATACAATATAATCACTGCTGTCATCCAAGCCACTGTGACGAGACCCCAAGTGTGAACCATGCAATGTGTGGCTGTCTGGGCTGTCTTTCTTGTCGCCATTACAAGACAACTTGAAGAGGAGCTTCAAGTTGTTTAGGTTTCTGGTTTCAGCAAGTTTTGTCCTTGGAGCCTGGACATGGTGAGGCAGAAGCTTGTGGCAGAGGTGGCTCTCGACAGGAAGCCAAGAGAGGGAGGAAGGGGACGGTCCAGGGATTTTTGGGAGACAGGAAATGGGGGAGTCCACACTTCCAGTAACCTACTTCCTCTGGCCAGGTCCCATCTAAGTTTCAAGAACCTCCCAAGATAGTGTCACCAAGTGTTTCACTGATGATCATGTCTGCGGGTGACATTCCAGATTCGATGAGAGTCCCAAGGTGGCTCACAGGAAGAACAGAGTGAATGAGCTATCCCAGGAACACTGCCTCACAGAGACACCCACTGGGAGAGGCAGGGGCTCCTGGATGCCTGTAGGGTACTCTGGGCTCTTCCCTGACAGGGTTTGGGGGTCAGACTTGGTGCCAGGACCACTGCGTGGCTTTCGGGGTGGGAAACAAAACTGGAGGACTTCACTCAAGAGAATTCATAATATTGTAGTCAGAGCAGCCACCCAGAGCCTCTTCAGAGGACGAGAACGCCCCGATCACAGGCCTACCCCTTCAGAATGGGATCTCCCCTGCAGACGCCTTCACCAGCAGCCTGGCTCTCAGGACAACTCTATCTAGAGGTCAGAGTGGCCCGCAGCAGTGTGGAAAGACGGGGGGGGGGGGGGGCCTCTGGGAACGGTCAAGTTGTCGTCAGGCAGCTACCAGAGATAAAGTCATCATCAGCCAGCAGACGGCCAACCGCCTGGTGCTCACTGTGAGACCCCATAGCACTTGGGAGATGGTCCTAAGGTCACCCTGGGATGAGTCCCTCAGGCCAGAGTAAAGGGAGTCTGTCACATAACAAGGAGAGGGCAGGAGGTGGGGTGGCAGGAGGACCAGGGAGCAGCAAGCCAGAGCCAACAACTTCTCACCTCATGCCTGAACTTCCTGAGATGGCTTATTTGCATAGTGCCCAGACTGTGGGGTGACTACAGACAGGCGGGCCCACTGGTCACCTGCATTTCACATCATGCAAAAACTCTAAACAGTCACTGTGCCCAGCCAGGGGCCATCTCCACACTGCTCCACCTAAGCTCACACCTAGGCTTGGTCTGTGACACGCTACCTAAGTGTCTATGTATCTATAGCGGAGGAGCCTGGGGGTCTGACAGGAACCTTCTCCCTGGGCTCAAGAAGCTGATAAACAGCAACAGTCGCCACGGAATCCAGGCTTGGGTCCCTCAGGTCACTTAGTCTTGAGAGCTTTGGATAAGTCAGATTCTCTCCCTGCCAAGGCCAGTAAGGCTCATGACCTGGACTGCAGCCCTGGTGGCTGGTGGGGAGATGGGGTGCAAACCCCACAGAGGCACCTGGGTGACACAGACCCAGCGACACAGTAGAACACACCAACTTGCTTTTCTACGTCAAAGAAGATTCCATTTCTCAAAGGGGAAGGCGGGTTCAGCCCCCACTCCTTTGTATGGAAACAGAATCTTACAGGGCAGTGGTGGCACACACCTTTAATCTCAGCACTGGGGAGACAGAGGCAGGCGGAGCTCTGTGAGTTCAAGGCCAGCCTTGAGCAAGTTCAGAGCAAGTTTCAGGAAAGCCTCCAAAGCTATGCAAGAAACCCTGTCTCAAAAAACAAAAACACAAAAACAAACAAACCAAAAAGAAAGGAAGGAAGGAAGGAAGGAAGGAAGGAAGGAAGGAAGGAAGGAAGGAAGAAAGAGGACCTTTGTGGGTGCCATTAAGGTAACTAAATCCGATGCTGGTGTTGAGAGAGAAATGGGTTGTCTGAGACACAGAGACACAGGAGAAACCTAGTAACCACTGAGTGGAAGACATGCTGCCACAAGCCATAGGATGCCTAGGGCACCAGCAGCCAGCACAGCTAGACTGTCCCTGGGCCAGCCTTCCTCTGCCGACTCAGAAGGAGCCAGCCCTGCTCACACCTCAGTTGCAGATTTTAGTTTCTGATGCTTTGAGCTACATGCTGGTGCTTCACCAGGAAGGGATCTCCACTCCTTCCCTTCACTCCCAGACCACTGCCTTGCTCCGCAGCCAGCTTTCCACCCCAACAGTGAGACAATGAACAAGATTAGCCACACCAAAGCTGGACACTGGCTCCTCATGATGAAACCAGAACCCAAGAGAACAGCGCCCAGTGCCAGTGGCTTACACAGCGGCTGTGGAGGGCATGGACAGTGGGTGTGGACATCAGTAAGGTCAGGCTTTGTGCAGTTCCCTCCCTGCCCCCGGCTGAGGGATCAGTATCCCTGGTACCTAGCTCCTACCTCTGAGTCACACGGGGTGGCCGGGATCCTCCACAGAAGCTGATGCTCTCGTGAGGACACACGCCCAGGAAGGACTTGTTACTTGCAGTGGCCGTTTGATTCACACCACTCACCTGTGCTAAAGGCTGTCCACTGTGCTGGCGTCTTGGCCATACAGCCATCACCCCCCACAGAGGTCAAGGCACATCAGAGCCCCAGGCTACAGCTATCCTGGCAGGACTGTAGACATTCTAAAGAGACCCAGTCCCTCCCTGGGCTTTCAGACTTGAAACAGTGCATCTCAAGAAACTGGGATTGCTCCAGGAATCTCATGCTGGAGAAAAGAAAGGCCGAAGCGTGTAGCCAACCAGGACGGGGACTTGTCCCCCAGGAAGATTCCGAACAGCTTGGCAGACCACCCTGCAGGAGACAGCGGAGCCCGTCAGCGATGGGTCAGTGACAGGCAGGACATGCATCCTTAGCTAAGCAGACCTCCTGCCCTCTACTGAAACCTAACCCTCATGTCAGGACCTTGGAATTGAACTTGGTGTGTGTGAGGAATCCACTGGACCTCTTCATTTGTTCCTCTTCCCAGTGTGACCATGCTGAATAACACTCCTCTCCCTGCTTTTTGCTGGTTGTTTCTTTAATTGGTGTGTTGAGAATGAATGGGCTAGCCTGGCTTAGTCAATGCTGCCAGGGTCCAGACAGTCCAGTAACTCCAGTAAGAAATCCTGCCCCTCTCTCCTGGCTTCAGCCTGCTTCCGTGACCACATCCAAACTCTCCTGTCCATCCCAAGTCCCTTGCTTGAGGCTGGCTTTCTGCTCCCCATCGCCCTTAGAGTCTCAGTGGAAATACACCCCAGCCACCACTCCTTCTGATTTATCCCTGCTCATGGGCAAAGTCAGTCCAGAATGTCGGCAGAACACACACACACACACACACACATTATCGGCCGCTGCTAAGAAGACCAGCTGTGAGGTTTAAAAATAGTACCCGCAGGCTGCCGAAGATGCCAGGCCCCTGGCTCAGAGAAGCCACACCAAGGAGGGGTCATCATTGTCCTGGAGAGCAGCTGCTGTCATGCGCTCAGAGTCCTCTGGTGGGGCAAAGGACTCCTGGCCTGTATAGGGCTGAGTGGCAGCTGGCGAGTCACACAGAGCCAGGACCCTGGGTACACAAGGAGGCCCAGGCCCCCTCGCCACTTCCCTGGCTTCTATCCGCTCCGACCTCCCCTCCGAACCTTCTCCCATCTGTTACCTATCATCAAAAGGCTGTGTGTACACTGTAGAGCACTGTCCTCATGAGCTGTGATCTCACGCTGGTGATCTCACTCCTGGAGCCTCAGTTTCCGCATCTGTCAGGTCCCCTCCCCTGTGTTCCCCACATGAATGGGGCAACCGGAAACTGGGGCACCAGCACCTGTCCTTTCTTCTGCTAGGTTTAAGCTCCAGGTTAACCAGGCACCTGCAGTTCTCTCTCCCCTCCCCCCTAAGCCACTGGAAGGCCTGTCTGTGAACCTCTGACTCTCACAGACTCCCCAGGGGCCCTGATTCCAAGGGAAGGACAAGTGCTGGTCTCACTTCCCCCAAGGAACCTCAGGACGTGGTTCTAGGCGGAGGCACAGCCCTCCACTGTGTATAGTAAGTGCACCTTAAATAGACGAGTTCCTCCTTCCTCACAGGCTCAGAGGAGCACAGACTCACCTCAGAATTCCATCTCCTCCTCCTGCCCCGGAACCAGGGATGATCATGGGATACGGACCTCTGAGACTATAAGGAAGGTCTCCACTCTACCTGGTAGACCCGAGCGCTCCTCAGAGCACCCACCTGCTGCTAATGTCCACAACATTAATAGTTCTTCAAGAGAATCTCTTAAGCGAAAGGATGGTATCTTCCCTGCTGAATTCTACACCTGAGATGTCTCAGCTTAAAACTTTAATTTGTGAGTATGTGCATGTGTGCACACATGCATGAGCCTGAATAAAATTCATGTGTACCACATGCGTGAAGGAGCCCAAAGAGGCCAAAAGAAGGTACCGGATCCCCGGGAACTGGAGTTACATACAGTGTAAACATACAGGGTAAACGGTCAGTAATATGGGTGCTGGGAACTGAAACCTGGTCCTCTGCAGAAGCAGCAAGTGTTCTTCAGCAATGAGTGTCTCTTCAGCCCCTTTTACATCATCTTTGACTGTGGTTTGCTGTTTCTGGAGTTTTTAGAAAACTTTTAGATGATCTTGTATAGCCCAGGCTGGCCTTGAAGTCGTTGGATGGCAAAGGATGACTTTGAACTTCTGAACCTCCTGCCTCCACCTCCTGAGGTTGGGATTACTGATGTGTGCCACTACAACAGGTTTTATGTGGTACTAGGGGTCTGTCTTAGTTAGGGTTTCTATTCCTGACCAGCGCAACTCTTTTTTTGTTTGTTTGTTTGTTTGTTTGTTGCTGTTCTTGTTTCAAGACAGGGTTTCTCAGTGCTATGGACCTAGTCATGGAACTCGCTTTGTAGACCAGGCTGGCCTTGAACACCTGCCGCTGCCTCCCAAGTGCTGGGATTAAAGGCACGCACCACCACCACCCAGCAAACACAGCAATTCTTATAAAGGAAGACATTTACTTGAGTAGGCAGCTTACAGGTTCAGAGGCTCAATCCATCATCATCATGGTGGGGAGTGGGGAGCATGGCAGTGTGCAGGCAGACGTGGGGGGGGCACATGGCGGTGTGCAGGCAGACGTGGGGGGGTGGTGCATGGCGGTGTGCAGGCAGACGTGGGGGGGCACATGGCGGTGTGCAGGCAGACGTGGGGGGGGGCACATGGCGGTGTGCAGGCAGACGTGGGGGGGGTGGTGCATGGCGGTGTGCAGGCAGACATGGGGGGGGTGCATGGCGGTGTGCAGGCAGACGTGGGGGGGTGGTGCATGGCGGTGTGCAGGCAGACGTGGGGGGGGGCACATGGCGGTGTGCAGGCAGACGTGGGGGGGGTGCATGGCGGTGTGCAGGCAGATGTGGTGCTGGAGAAGGAGCTGCTGCTCCCTGTTGATATGCAGGCAACAGGAAGTAGACTGACATTCACACTGAGCCTGAGCGAGAAGCTTGAGAGAAAGAGACCTCAAAAGCTGCCCCCACAGTGGTATACTTCCTCCAGCAAGGCCACGCCTCCTAAGAGGCCACTCCCTTTGGGAGCCATCTTCTTTCAAACCACCACAGTTACGCACGCCAGGCGAGCCTGCTACCATCAAAGCCACATCTGTAGCCATTTCCTTGCTTCTTTAAAAAGCATGGGAGAGAAGGAAGCCCCCCCCCCCCCGTACTGCTCTGCCCCCTGCTCCCGTCCCTCTCTCTGCTCCCTCAGCAACCCTCTCACCCCATCTAAGGGCAGATGGTGGAGATATAGCCAGGGCCTGTGCTCCAGGTGCCCCTGCTCACAGCCCAGCTAACTGAAGAACCCTAGTCTGACACCCCACCCCACCCCTCATCCAGACTCACCCCATGGGGAGTGTCTGATGCATGGCCACGTGTTAGCGCCTAGAACAGTGTGCACACACATCAGCAGGACCCAGAAGGTGCGTGGGAAGTACAACTGAAAGAGCCGGTGGCAATTGTTCCCATTTGACAGACTTTAAACTGAGGCTAGTTGGAGAGGATCAGAGTCCAACTCTTGGATCTAGAGGGAACCCAAGTTTGGGGGTAAAAAATCCCACCCAAGTTTGCAAAGGCAAAGCCTGAACCGAGTTTCACGGGGAAATGGCACCAGGCTTGCTTTCTCCTATCTCTTCTGGCTAGCTTTCACAGTCAGCAGCCTTCCAGGTCAAAGGCTGGATCATGTGCTGTGTGGTCCCAAATAACACATACAACCTCTCTGAGCCTTGGTCTCCACATCTATAGCACAGAAAACAGAGCTGTTTGTACCTGGGCACAGGTACCCCAGATCATTCAATCCCCGCCCCCCACCTCCCCACCCCGTAGCTCCCAGCAGCAACTCTGGCTCAAAGCCTTCCGTTAAATACATCTTCTCTGACTCATTGACTGAAAGAACAGTTCATTTGTGAGCACAGAAGTGCCTCCAGAGGCACTGGGGTGCAGTCTTGGGAACCACCTTTGTCCCCTCCTCTTTAAAGGGTGCTGGGAAGACAGCAGACTCTGGCCAGACACTTTCATTGTTGCTTTGTCTTGGTTTTTTTTTTTTTTTAAATCAAGGTTTCTCTGTGTAGCCCTGGCTGTCCTAGAACTCACTCTGTAGACCAGGCTGGCCTCGAACTCGCAGAGATCCACCTGCCTCTGCCTCCCAAGTGCTGGGACTAAAGGCCTGTGTCACCACCGCCTGACCTGGCCAGGCACTTCTGCAGAGCCCAGGGCTAGAGCCCACTCACAGATCCTTCTCCTGCTTAGAAACCAAAGTGAGTGGTGGCACCATACCTTCCCCTCCAGTGAAAGCAGAGGGCAAGCCCCTGCCTCAGTCAGGGACTGGCAAGAGTCACCACCCAGAGCTAGTCCCACTGGTGGGAACGCGTCTTGCCGTCCTCCAGCTTCTCCGTGCTCACGCTCCCCAAACCCTGGGACCCTGTAGCCCAGGTCACTCTGCCCTGTTGTCAGGGAGCAGGTGTCATGCCAGCCACTTCTGAATAGAATCCATGAGGCTCCCAGGGGATATAGCTGTGCTGGGAGGAGGAGCTACTGTCAATCATAGGCATTTAGAAAAAAAGCAGGGTCTCCTCGAGGGGAAGGAGCTCACCACGGAGCCCCTAAGGAAGGTGCCTAGAAGGCAAGGCACGGCAGGACTGATGTTTTTTAAAAAGGCATGAACCCTTCCTCTAGACTACCAGACTAGTGAGACAATGAACCCTGAGAAACTGAAATTATCCCCGGAATGCATGCTGGGAGAAGGGAAAGGCTGAAGCCTGGGGCAGCCAGAGAGGGAGCTCTTCTCCCAGGAGGATAGTCCACACAGCCTCGCAGCCTGTTAGATTAGACCCCCTTGCAGGGAGACAGGAGCTGATCAGTGGTGGGTCAGTGACGGGCAGGACAAGGACACACCCTGACGAGATTGCTTAGCTGCGCATCCTCTGCCCTGTGTTAAACCTAATGTCCATGCCAGGATCCTGACGATGGATTGGGGGTCCCTAGACCTCTGTGTTTGTTCTTCCCAATGTGGCTGCATTGACTAAACCTCCTTTTCCTAGGATTCATTATGACTTGACTCTTTAATTGTCCTGTTAAGGGCAGGTGGCGGAGCCTGGCTCGTTAGGCCCCAGGCTCTGCCCTAACAATTCCACAGTGGCCCCCCTGCCCCTCCTGGCCTCCAGGACTCAGCTCTGTCTGATGTATCAGGACACGCCAGTGTTCCCAGTCTCAGACACCTCATACACAATACAGTGCCCTCCACTTTGGCTGGAGCGCAGAAGACCGCTGGCCTCCTGCACTGGGACATAGTGGCCAGGGGACACTCTTAGTGCCCAGCTGCCTCTAAGCTAGGAAGGCACAGGGTCATTTTACGGATACTTGCAGGCCATACTCGCTATGCGGGAGGCCTACAGTGGAGTCCATGGTGACCAGCATGCTTGGCACAGATCACCCTAAAATCCAAGACCAGGGCCAGAGGGTCTGAAGGGCTGGACCAGACCACACACATGCATATACATGCACACACACATGCATACACATGCACACACACACACACGCAGGTTCACACATATACACACACAAACACACATACATGACACACACAGGTTCACAAATACACATGCGCACAGGTCACAGACATACACATATACACACAGACACACACAGGTCACACAGACAGACACACACAGACATAGACACACACAGGTCACACAGATATACACACAGATGCACACAGACACACACAGGTTCATATACACAGACATATACATACACACAGGTCACACAGATGTCCACAGATACACACACATGTCAAACACACACAGACACACACATAGATCAAGCGTACATAGACACATACATGCACACAGGTCAGACAGACACAGACACAGACATGCACACACAGAAGTCAGGCATACATAGACACACATGCACACACACAGGTCAGATGTACACAGACACACACGTGCACACACACATAGGTTTACACAGGCAGTAAGACAGCAAGACCACTGCCACCCACACACTTCCTACTATAGGAGTGTCAAGAGATGTGACGTGTCTCTCTAGCACCCTGTGACCATGAGATAGTTGGAGGGTGGTAAAGAGACATGGAGGGTGATCTGTAACAGGAAAGTCCCTGCACCCTCAGCTCCCGGGAAAAGGGGATCCCTCCCTCTGCTGGCTTCTTAGTTTTAGATCTACCCATTGTAAGGAAGGTAAAACTGAAGATCCAGGAAGCAGAGTTGCCTGCAGGCAGGAAATTCCATGCCCAAAGAAACTCTTGATACACACCTGGCCCCAAGGCCCCACAGGCCCCACCTAGGACCTGTGGGTGGGTCTTCCTCACTGGCCCAAACTGGCTGATGACCAGTGTCTTCTCCAGCTGTCACCAGAGACCTCAGTCTGCCCTGTTACAGTCCTTTGGCAAACCTTGCCCCTAGTCCCTGCAGTCAAGACACTGGGAATTGGCTAACCCACAGGAGCATTCACTCCTATTCCAGGGCATGTGGGAGCAGGGGCCCGTGTGTGCTTGGGGTGGCGGGGGGTCATCAGGCATCCCTGCTGCAGCCAGGACCCCAGGACCCTTGCACCTCCCTGCTCTCAGGGCTCCAGTGGAACGTTCCAAAGCTTCTAACTGGAAGTTCCTCTAAAAGGGACATAATAGCGCTGGGAGTCACTGCAGTGGGGGCTCTTGGAACCAGTAGTGAGCAGATCTCTGCCTGGTGAGTACCGGAGGCAGGGTGAGCAGCTGCAGAGCCTGGCCAGGCTCCGCTGCTCGGGCCTTATTTGGTAAGAGCCTGCGCTGGCCTGGTCACTGGAACTCCAGAAAGCCCTGAATTGACCCCAGTGCTACCAGAAGGGCAGCCATCCCCACCCACCAGGCCAGGGGCGGGCGTATTCGGAGGTGGGAGCTCCAGGGTCAGATGGGTCCCTCGGGACTCCATCCCAAACCTGGACAGGGATTCCCTGGCCTTTGCCTATATAAGGCTGAGGAGAGACACGGGCGCCAGGCAGACCCACAGCCCCGGAGGTATTGTCTTAAGTGGGTGCTTGGCACTGGACACTGAGGCCTTGGATTCTCGTAAAGACCTGGCAGGGAAATTGTTTGACAGTTTGACAGTGTGCTGGAGTCTCCTCTCACGGGAAGCCGCCTCAGCAAGTGCAGCCCCAGGCAGAGGGTATGGACGTGGCTTTGGCTACCAGGACCCTCCTGCGAGGGCAAGGGCTGATGTGCCTCCGTCCTCATAGAAAAGGAGTTCTCAGGAGAACAGGTGTGGTAGCTGTGCCTGAGCTTCCGAACCCCGAGTTCAAGAGCAAGCTGGCCACACCGGCGGACTTACCTTTGCCACCTTGTTCGTGTCTCAGGAAGACCCCCAAGCTCCTCGGGAACCCTGATAAAGGGGAGCTGGGGCCAGAAGGAAAGGGTTTGTTTTTTATTGTTTGGTTCTGGGAATTGAACGCAGAGCTGTGCGCAGGCTAGCCAAGGACTTCACCTGGGCGTTTACCGACCTTCTGAACAAGCACACTGAGTGTCCTGTGCTTAGGTCTGAACCTGGGACAGTCACAGCAACCCAGCCTGATAGACACGCTTCAAATAAGGCCACAGGGAAGCACCCCCCCCCCCATTTAGGTGACTTTTGTTTTGTTTTTCAAGACAGGATTTCTCTGTGTAACCCTGGCTGTCCTGAAACTCACTCTGTAGACCAGGCTGGCCTATAACTCACAGAGACCCACCTGCCTCTGCCTCCCAAGTGCTGGGATTAAAGGCGTGTGCCACCACCGCCTGCCTCACATAGGTACCTTTTAAGCTGAGACACCAAAATAAGTAGGGGCCAGACCTAGGAAAAGGGGCTGGTGTTCCAGGCAGAAGACACAGCCCTGAGGCAGAGAAAGCCAGGACCAGTATAGTCCAGCTTGGGGTTCAGTGTGGTCCTGTTTGGTGAGCTGGATGAGCAGGGGACAGGGAGACAGAGGCACAGGCGCCGTGGGGTCTGTCCAGGATTTGGGTGTCTCTGGGAGCGGTGGGAAGCAGGGGGCCTAGCAATGTCATCAGACTGTGCACTCCGTGTCTTCCATCCTCTGGGTTCTGAGTGGTTTCTCATGATTTCCCTCACTCCTAAGAGGGTGACCTTATCTCCACTTCGCCAAAGAGGAACCGGAGGCCCCAGAAGGGGTGAGATGGAATACAGACACTTCCCTCTGCCATCTGGTGTCAAGGCCAGGCCAGGAACAGAGGCTGCTGGTGGCAGTACTGGTTGAGCTGGGCGGCTGCAGGTGGGGGCAGGGTCTACTCCCACCTCCTGCTCCCCCTTTGCCCCCCCCCATCAGTCTCCTTCAACTGCCTAACAACCTGCTGGGACATCTCTCAAGAAACTCTCTGTTCAGGGCAAACAAAACATTTGTCACCTGTCCTGGCCAGCGGGGCTGGAGCTTATGGGAAGGGAGGAGATAGCCAGGCTCCTGGCCTGGGAAAGAGACCGAGTGGCTGCCTATCATCTCTGGCTGCAGATGTGGCTGCCCACAGTGACAGTGAATGCAAGAGGTACAGACCCAGGGCTTGGCCACAGCACATGTTGCCTAGGCGCAGAGTTAGAGTCCCTAAACCTGCTTTTGAGACCCAAAGCTCATGGCTTGAAGCACACTTGTGCCCCCTGGGCCCCAGGCAGGCAGGCCATATTTTATCTTTTGTTTTTTTTTTTTTTTTTTTTGCTTTTTCGAGACAGGGTTCCTCTGTGGCTTTGGAGCCTGTCCTGGAACTAGCTCTTGTAGACCAGGCTGGTCTCGAACTCACAGAGATCCGTCTGCCTCTGCCTCCCGAGTGCTAGGATTAAAGGCGTGCGCCACCACCGCCCAGCAGGCAGGCCATATTTTAAAGGGCACAGAAGTAAGTAGCCAGGGTTTCTGGGCACCAGGCAGCCAGTGCATCTTGGTGAGAAGGGCCTGCTACTGTGTGAACACAGAGAACAAAGTCCAGACAGCTTGGCACAGCAGGTCACACAGCTTATAGTTCTTGAATGAAGATTTGGGCCTCCAGCTTTTGACACTGACCAGTAGGAGGCATCACATCACGGGTTTAATAGTCCCCCAAGGGCTCCATCTAGTAAGGGTCGCCAGAACAGACCCCTGTGGGCACAATGCCTGCTACCCACCAGACACTTGCTGGGCACTGTGTGTGTGTCACAGTGACAGTGGAGAACAGAACAGCTGAGCCCAGTCTGAGGCTGCGCTCTGAATAGAAGAAGCATCACATTTGGGGAGGGGAGAGAAATGAGGGTTGGTGCTCTGTCTCAGAGAGTGCATTGGTAAGGAAAGTCTACAGGGGCACTGCACCTATCCCACCCCATGCGTCCTAAGGCAGCTTTAGCAGCACCGATGGTGGGGGTGGCATCTGGGCCACAGGGCTGCCATAGTGGTGAGGTTAAACTTGTCACCCCCAGTCCCCCAACCACCTGCATGGCCCATCATAGCCTTGCTGTACCTGCCTGGGGCTGAAACACAGAGCGTGAGCCCCACCCACCAACGTCAGAACTGCCAAAGTGTGTGTGTGTCGGGGGGGGGGGGTTGTGGTGTGGGACAGGGCATGTTGAGGGGACAAATGTCCAGGCTGCCTCTCCTTGATTCTCCTCAACCACCCCCCATCCACCAGTGTTCTGACTGCCTGTGGCCAGGTCACCTGTGGGAGGTGACCAGGCCCTCAGATGACTCTGGGGAGCAGGCATGGATTCTCACCTTGGCCTAGTGCAGCTGGAAATGGGGGGCCCTCACCCCAGGCAGCCTACCCCCTCCATGAAGAAAGCTCCCCAGCAAGACAGGAGCAAGGATTGTTTTGGAGGGTGTTATCAGAGCTGATGCCTTGGTGGCTCAGCTGTGTGGGAAGGTTTGCTGGAAAAGGGAAGAAGGGAAGAAATGAGAGGAAGGAAAGGGGAAGAGGGAGAGAAGGGAGAGAGAAGAGGGGAGAGGAGAAGGAGAGGAGAGGAGATGGGGGAGAAGGGGAGAGAAGAGAGAGAAGAAGGAAAAGGAGAGAGGAGGAGAGGGGAGGAGAGGGGAGGAGAGGGGGAAGAAAGGAGAGGGGAAGAGGAGAGGAGGGGGAAGGGGAGGGCAGGGGAGGAGAGGAGAAAAGAGGGGAGGTGTTCCAACCACTCAGTCTCAGAAAACAGCAGCAGGGGTGGGGGAAGTGGAGTTCCACTGCCTGGGGGCCAGAGCCTGGGCTGGCTTCAGCCACAGTTCTCAACCTTGACCCCCGGAAGGAATCTTTAGGGCATTGGCCCAACTCCTTCAGCTCTCACTCTGGTTTTGTTTGACCTCAGCGTGCTTTAGAGGAAATTCTCCAGCACCAGTGTGAACCGTCCCCACCTGTCCTCTTTGCGAGAGGCTGGGGAGCCCACTAGAGAGAGTGTGCCCTATACTAGAGGACCTCAAGTTTCACAGGGCCTTCAGGCTCTGGGGTCTGGCACCCCACTCTTCTCCTGTGTGAACAACCCCTACAGCCCAGACACTGACTGGGTTTGAGAGTCACACAGCTGTCTGCTCCCCAGTGTGAAGGATGTGAATGTGGTTCCATGGTGAACACAGAGAGCTGCCTGGCCAGTGACTGGGCCCAGACCCTCTGAAGCCACCAAAGGCAAGTCTCCAGGGACAGCGATGCCCACGTTCTGGAGCCGCAGGCCAGAGTATGCCTGTGGGAGCATGCTTGCTTTTGCTGCCAAACAGAAAAGAAAAAGGCCCCTTTGTTTCCAGGTGTCTCCTGGTGACAACACCCTCTCAGAGATATCTGTATCGCTCTAGTGTAGGACTCTGTGTCAGGAGGACCCGTGGGACTGCCTGGTTCAAACCCCAGCTCCACCATGTCACTTGGTCATCGGCAGAATGGGGCTCTCGGGACACAAACCACAAGGCTAAAGGGACCTTGACGCGGGGCTGGGGACGTGGTTAAATGATAAACTGCTTGCCTGGCACGCGTGAAGCTCTGGACTTAATCCCCAGTACCGCAAATACCCATAATCCCAGCACAGGAGAAGCAGGTGTATGCGTGACATCAGAAGTTCAAGGTCATCCTCAGCTACTCATCAAGTTCAAGGCCAACCTGAACTACAGGAGATCTTGTCTCAAAAAACGGAAAAGAAGATAAATAATTATGGACCACTAGTAACTGACCAGGCCAGCACTTTAAACAGTGTGGGTGCCATAGAAACGCTCTGAGGTTTTCATGTGCTTCCCCTGCTGGCTTGTCTTGTCTTGTCGTGTGTGTGTGTGTGTGTGTGTGTGTGTGTGTGTGTGTGTGTGTGTGTAAACACATATGTGAAGGTCACAGAGGCCTGCAGTGAGACCGTCTGGTAACTGTGCCCCAGGGATCCGTGTGATTCCACCCCTGGCTTTTTACATGAGACCGGGGATTCAAACCCAGATCCTCATGGTGGTGCAGCATGCGCTTCGCTGACCAAGCCATCTCCTCGCCCCTACCCCTCCTGTTTCTGTAAAGCATCACTCAGAACACTGCTGCTCCTGAGTTGCCCCCTCGGCTGGGACACTTGCCACACGGTGACGAACTAGGCCAGACAGAGCTGGGACCCTTTATGGCACCTGTCTGATTCTGACAGGGGGAGCCTCAAAATCTGGCTTGTAAGTCTGTGATTGTCAACACTTTCACTTCTGATGTGAGCAGCATGGGGTGGGGTTTGGTTGGCATCCTTCCCAGTGGTACCCTCTTCGAAGCGACAGAAGAGCTATCGCTGTCTCTTCCTCCAGCGTGTACAGCTAGTTTGCCTCCATCATTTCTCGTGTGACCTCTGGGGTCACGTCTCCCGATGTCATGGGTCAGGGTCCCTTGTAAAGAGATTTCATTAGATTTTTATTACAATAATTTGTTTTCGCTGCAGGGCATATAGTGATGAGAGAACCTCCAACAGGCCATTTGGTGGCCAGTGTCTCAACCCCCTGAAGGAAAGGTCTTCTGGGCAGGACTGCAGCAGCCAAGGCGCCAAGGACCCACCCCAACCCCCCAGCCACCACACCATCCAGAGGCCCCTCAGACCCTGCGACTGGGGCAAAGGAAGTGTCCTCTGCTCTTGGATCAGCAAATCCAGTGGGACAAGAGTGTCAGGCGCTTTTCCTGAATCCAGGGACTGCCACTCATCTCCAGGAAGTCCCGCAGGCCAGAGACCAGAGCAGGCCACTCCTCCACATATGCCTGTGCCTGTGGACACACCTGCTCCCTGTGGGGTGCCCGTGCTGATTGGACCAGTGTCCCTGTCTTGGCAGCCACCGGTACTCAGGTGAGGAGCCCATGGCTTTCATGGGTGAGCACCATCTACATGGGTCCTGCACGCCCTGGATCCCCACAGACCCATACATACTGGTCCTGCTCAGCAGCACCTGGGATACAGCAGGGACAATGGTGACGACACCCTGTCAGCTACCAGCCAGCATAGCCCGCAGTCACTCTGACCCTTTCCCCACCCCTGCCCCCTTTTCTGTTCAGAGGTGACTTTACCTTCACAGACCCCAGGACTCTGCAGGCTCTACCTGCCTGTATCCTGGAACTCAGGAGTTCCTGAAACCAGCCTTCTCCACCCCAGCTTTTCCTGTATTGGGTACTGTCCTGGCCCCTGCAAGGGGTTTGTGTCCCCGACCTCCAGCAGCTGAACATCTCCAGACTTCACTGGTGTCAAGGAGTGACTTCCCTGGACTACCGCAAACACCCCCAGTCTCTCTGCTCCTCCCTCCCGCTGTAACCCTTACGTAACCCAGCGGAGCGGCCACCCATGGCTGCCTCCTCTTGTGGTGGTAGAGTGGCTCCTTCTCCACATGTGGACTCTCTCTTGTCCTGGCGATCCACAGAGGCTTTTCCAGGATGTACCTGCCTGTCTGCAGCTTGTTGCCGGATTTTCAGGCAGGCCCCGCCACACTACAGCTCTGTGCCCTCGGCCCCAAGCTCCTCCCACACACTCAGGGGTCCCTATCTTTTTAAAAACATGTATTTCTTTACTTGTTGGATAGGTCAAGCCACGATGTGCCATGTGGAGCCAGGATAGCATTCGGGCACCCCTTCCCTCCTTTCACCAGTGGGTCCTGGGATCAAACTCAGGAAGTTAGGCTTGATGGCAAGTGCCTTTGCCAGCAGAGCCATCTCGCCCACTCCCCGTAACACCAGGTTTCCTATAGGCCGACTGGCTTCAAACTTGCTGTTGCCAACGATGACTGACATTCTGACCCTCCTGCCTCCCCAGTGCTGCGGTTCTAGCAATGAAGCATGTCTGACCATCATAGGGAATTGAACCCTGGGGCCTCATGCATGCTGGGTAAGCACCCTATCAACTGAGCCACATTTCCAGCCCCTGGCTTTTTCTTAAATTGCCATTTGCGCTTTAAATTTCCACTTCCCCCACAATGCTCAGGCCTCACAAGGACAGGGGCTCTACCCGCCTTAATCTTCTACCGTGGGTCTACCACAACATGGGGCTAGAAGACCCTCAGGAGACATGGGGTCTCTGGGGGAAGGGATGAGCTGGCAGCACCCCCTCTGTTGAGAAGGACACCGCCCTACGCGTGGCTGTGGAGAGGAGGAGTGCCCGCTTGGTGCTTTGTGAAGCCTGCAGAAGAACTTGCAGGTGCTTCTGGCCTAGGCGTGAGAGGAAGCAGGTGGAGACCTTCAGCTCAGGAAGCAGCCGCAGGCCCAGCCACACCCGGACTCTGAGCCTGAGAGGCTGTCGCTCTAAATATAGCCACAGGTTGTGCAAGGAAGTGGTGGCTTTGATTACCCCAGGGCGGCTCAGCCCTGCAGCGCATTCTCAGCCCCGGGAAAGAAAATGGGGAAATGAACTCCTCCAGTTGGGGCCTCTACACAAGAGGAGGCCCACAGCAAGCCGGAGGTTGAAGACTCTGAGGACCTGAATATGGAGTTCCAGCAGTCAGCCAGACACAGTGACTTTTTATCCCAGGACTCCGGAGGCAGAGGCAGGCAGATATCTGAGTTCAAGGCCAGCCTAGTCTATGAGTGAGTTCCAGGACAGCCACCAGGGAAACACATAGAAAGAAACCATGTTTGGAGAAACAAAACAAAAAAGAATTCCAGAAGTCAACAGTATTGGCTGTGATGGTTGCCAACATAGAGGTTTTTGTGTCCAAAGTGTCCTCCTCCAGCAAAACAAACAAACCCAGCAGTGCTGGTGACAATGTCCTTAGGTCAACCACCTCAGGCAGGGCATCTAGTTCAGGTCAATCGGAAGAGCCTGTGTTAGGTCCAGGGCCCCCACCCTGCTGACTGTCATGTCAAATCTGCTTGCTTTTCCATCATTTTGCTCCCTCCATCCAGAGACAGCCTTGGTAGTCTTACCCCCAATAAATCTTCAACCATGGGAGGGTCCAGTTCAGCAATTTCCTCCGTTCCAAAGGCAAGATCCTTTTATTTATTTTTGAAGATTCATTATTGTTGAGACAAGCAGTCCTGGATGGCCTGGAACTTACTACGTAGCCCAGGCTGGCCTTGAATTAGCAGAGATTTGTCAGTCTCTGCTTCCTGAGAGCTGGTTTTAAAGGTGTGAGCCATCACAGCTGGCCTTTTCCTTTTCATTGTATGAGTATTAGTGTTTCTCTCTGTGTGCGCATGTATGTACACTTGTATGCAGGTGCCCTTCGGGTCCAGAAGAGGGTGTCAGATCCTCCAGAACTGGAGTTACAGGTAGGTGGGAGTTGCCCAATTTGAGTTCTGGGAACTGAGCCTGGGTCCTCTGCAAGACTGAGTATCTCTCCAGTCCCAAGGTTCATTCTATCTATCTATCTATCTATCTATCTATCTATCTATCTATCTATCTATCTAGATTTGTTTGTTTATTTATTTAAGATTTATTTATTATATATACAGTGTTCTGTCTGCATGTATCTCATTATAGATGATTGTGAGTCATATGGTTGCTGGGAATTGAACTCAGGACCTCTGAAAGAGTAGCCAGTGTTCTTAACCTCTGAGCCAACTCTCCAGCTCCCCAAGATTCCTTTTATAAGAGATATTTTCAAATAAGAATGCTAAAACAGAATGAGATGTGCTTAGGGCCTAAGCATACATGATCTTCAAGTATAACCTGACTCCTTTACAAGGAGCCAACTCACAACATACCGGGACTCTCACAGACAACTCTACAAACTGCTTACAATACATGCACTCCCCCCTTTCCCAGCAGTCCCTGTGGCCCGGGGCTTCACCTCAGCAGTGACAATCCCATCAATAGAGTCTCAGGCTCCACCTTGGTGCCACTTAAGTCACTCCGACACCCTTTGAGAGGGACCATCAAAAGCCCCCAAACCCTATCCATGGCTGCTGTCAACACACTTCATCAAGGGGCTGGAGAGATGACTCAGTGGTTAAGAGCACTGGCTGCTCTTCCAGAGGACCGGGGTTCTGTTCTTGGCACCTACATGGTGACTGACAACCATGCCTAACTCCAGTTCCAGGGGATCCAACACCCTTGTCTACACTCACTCAGGCTCACACATACATATAAATAAAAATAAATAAATATACCTAAAAAAGTTGAACGGACATCATCGTGTCTGTCTCTTGAGAAACACACACCCACACATTGGGGGATGTATTCTGCTTTTCCTAACCACCCCTTGGCTCTCATTATCCCCTGTGCTGATATCTATGTTAAAATCCCGTAATAAACTCCAGCTTTGTGTTTTCCTGGCTCATCCTGGATGGAGGAAGGTAGCCAGCCCTGACTGTCCACAGCAGGGGAACAAGAGGAAGCAAGGGCCTGGCGTGGAACTCCTCAGGTGACTCAGAGGAGGAGGAGTCAGAAGGGGAGGCCTGAGCTCCCACGCTCCACTCAGGAGCTCAGAGAAGTTTCCAGCACTCTGCTGGGGGCCATGCCATATGCTCAGCCTGAACTAAACAACGCCCTACACTGGTGTCAGGCAAGAAGCCCCCAGAGAGTCTGTGCAACCGTTTATCCGGATGTTCACAGCAGACACAGTGAGCCCTGACTGCAGGAGGGGCGCGTGCCGGAATCAACACCACATCACAGGCTTACACCCTCTACCACTCATGATCCAGGACATGTGTGTAGTCGCATGAAGTCACAGGTACACAAAGCACGCAGCTGTGTTCCGAAGGACCAGCCAACGCGGTGACTTTGAGAAGACTGTCTGCCTGCAACAGAAGACGGGAGTCCTGCTCAGTGAGTCACCTCGTGCATGGCACCCACCTCCTGATTCTTGGTCCCCTCTCTGTGAGTGGGAAGAGGTTGCCTTGAGAGTCTAAGCAAGGAAAGGAGGTGGCGTCCAGCCCAGCCACACAGAGCCCCTGGGCTGGCACTGAGTTCGCTGGCCTGGAGAGGGATGTACTCCCCCCAGCTGGTAGAAGGTTGCTGGGTCAAGAGGATCCCAGGCAGGCCGGGGGGTGGGGGGTGGGGGGCAGGCCTCCTTCCTGAGGACTTGTGGGGGCTGGGGGAGTGGCATGTTCAGTGGTTGGTTCCTGGCCTGTGTCCTCAGGTCACCCAGGGCGGTACCAAGCAGGCTGGCCTATACCCAAGAGCTTGTCCCAGTCTTGCCTGTGACGCAGACGGTGGGCAGTGGCCTCTTGGGGAGGGAAAGTCCCCAGCTAGGTCTTCAGTGCTTTTTATCTGCATGAAGCAAGGTTACGAAGGGACCTTCCTCTATCAGCTGGGAGGGGTGTTCAGAGGGCTGGAGTGAGCAGGGACCCCAGGTTTAGGCAATACATTCCCAACAGCTGGAGGGAAGCTCTATCCAGAGCAAGCGCGGAGTCCTTTGGGAACTGTCATCTCTCTGGGCTTTCTCCTGGGTCCCTGGGAAACCAGAGCCACATTGTGTCACATACATCACTTCCGGCTGGGCCCCACTGAGTCTCCAGGCTTCGTGGCTCCCCTTACTAAGCAGCAGCCACAGAGGACTTCCCTCCTGTTCTCTCTCACTGCCTCTGCACCCCAGAACTTCCTCATTGCTGAGCCCTTGCCTGGAATGCTGTTCCCTTTGGAAGCCAGGCTCTGCTCTCCAGGGCCTGCTGGAGGCTGTTTAGGGTCAAGTCCTGGCCCCAGGTTTGTATATGTGACTTGATGTTCTTTTGACCAAAAGAGCCTAAACACCAGGCTCCAGTGGAGCTGGGCCTCTCCCAGGTGGCAAGAACACACCCTGATACCCTTCTTCCTGGCCGCAGAACAGGCGAGGTCACCCCCTGCTGACCCACCCCCCTCAGTTGAGCAGTTGACTAGTAGATCTCTAACTTGTTGAGCAGTTAGCTAGTAGATCCCCAAGGGACCTGGAGAGGTGTGTGTGGTCAGAACCGAGGAAGTAGAGAAGGAAAGGAGATTCTGGTTAACAGCAGGGAGAGAGCAGAAGGTGAGAAACAGGGGGCGGGGGCGGCATGCCAGGGATGAGGACAGAGTGTGCAAAAGTACTGAGCCAGAGGCAGGGCTGCTGGCCCGGGAGAACTCAACACCTCACCGTGGTATCTGTGGGCTGAAATTAAAGTGTGGTCCCAGGAGTGACACACACCGCCTTTCCCACTAGGACCGTATGTTGTTCGCTACATTGCTGGCAAAATTTGAATGTAATAGATCGTCAATGTGTAGCATCCAGGAACTGACCACTGCCTCCCGGGGTGCATTGCTGCAGGAAGAGCTGGCCATGAAGCAGGCTGAGTTCTTTAGGCACCTGAAGGCCTTGGTGTGGGCATAGGTGTCCTGTGCTGGGAACAGCTGGCATGAGTAAGCAAGAGAGGGGAGGAACACCCCAAGAGTCCCTCGAGGATGTTTGTGGCCTGTAAAATAAGGGTACAAGATTTTTAAGGCCCAGGGAGGGTCCTGTTCAACCTGATCAGGGAAATAATGAATCTAGTATGGCCCAGCACGTTTCCCCCTGCTCGTGTGTGCCCACGGTCTGCCACAGACATCACATAGTAGGTGCTGCTGAGATCCCCTGCTCGTGTGCGCCCACGGTCTGCCACAGACATCACACAGTAGGTGCTGCTGAGATCCCCTGCTTGTGTGTGCCCATGCTCTCTGCCACAGACATCACACAGTAGGTGCTGCTGAGATCCCCTGCTCGTGTGTGCCCATGCTCTCTGCCACAGACATCACACAGTAGGTATTGCTGAGATCCCCTGCTCGTGTGTGCCCATGCTCTCTGCCACAGACATCACATAGTAGGTGCTGCTCAGATCCCCTGCTCGTGTGTGCCCACGGTCTGCCATAGACATCACACAGTAGGTGCTGCTGAGATCCTCATGCTCTGTCAGACATCACACAGTAGGTGCTGCTGAGATCCCCTGCTCCTGTGTGTCCACAGTCTGCCACAGACATCACACAGTAGGTGCTGCTGAGATCCCCTGCTCGTGTGTGCCCATGCTCTCTGCCACAGACATCACACAGTAGGTGCTGCTGAGATCCATGTCAGATAGATGAACTACACAGAGCTGTCCCGTGGTCCTGTCCACAGTAAAAAACAAACTTCACCTCCATCCCAGGATGGTAACTAAGCCCACAGGACCTGGGAATGGCAGTCCTGACTGTGAAGGAGGAGCTGATGTGGTCTGCACTAAGCACGTGGGGTCAAGAGGCCACAGAGGACCAGGAGCAGGGGTCTCTTCCAGAAACAGCTGACCTTGATCTGTACCAGAGAAAATGCTCTGTGCTCTAGCTCGTTCCGTTGCTGTGACAAAACACTCCGACCAGAATCAGTCTGGGAGAAAGTAAGTTACTTATTCATTATTATTATTGTTATTGTTATTATTATTATTATTATTAGAGACAAGACTTCTCCATGTATCCCTGGCTGTCCTGGAACTCTTTATGTAGATCAGGCTGGCCTCAAACTCACAGAGATCCACTTGCCTCTGCCTCCCTAGTGCTGAGATTAAAGGTGTGGCCAAGAATTTGACCCTGGAGTGCTGGCTCAGTGGTTCAGAGCACTTGCTGCTCTTGCAAGGTCCCAGATTCATTTCCAAGGACCCACATGGCAGATCACAACCATCTGTAACTCCAAGTCCAGGGGATCTGATGCCCTCCTCTGACCTCTGCAGGCATTACACTCACACAATGCACATACACACAGGCAGGCAAAATTTTCATAGACATTAAATCTGAAACAATGAAAAGAATGAAGAGATGTGCATGCCTTCCTTTGAGCTACCAGAGTATAATTCCCTGGGAAATGAGAGTTGGGAAAGAGAGCCTGGTTATGTACATTAACATGGGAGCTGTGCTGGCCTTCCCAGGTCCCTGCAACTCCTAGCACACGACAGCAAGGCAACATTCTACAGCAGAGAGAAGTGGGAAGCTTGCATGCCTCGGGTCACTTTTTCTGGAAGGGTTACTCAGGAAGCAGGAGAGTAGCTACCTACCGTGGGTCAGGGGCTTGCTGTGCTCACAACTGACCAGGCCTGGACCCTGATCCACAAGATGGAGGCTAGGATTCAGTCCGGAGCCCTCTGGAAGACACAGACTCATTGATTTGTCCTTGTGGGGACCCCAGGCTGTGGCCCAAGTGGGGCCACACCATACTGGAGCTCCTCTTCACTGAACTGTGACCACAGATGAGAGCCGCTTTGAAGCCGAGCTGGTGTTGGTTTGAAATATAAGGGCCACTGACTGGGCCAGAGAAGCTTAGCAGTCACGATCTGTGCTCTGCTGTGAGGACTGGAGTCCAGATGCCAGCACTTACACCGTGGGGCTCCAGCTCTTGGGGATCTGATGCCCTCTTCTGACCACTGTGCACTCCTAAACACTCACATGTACACACACACACACACACACACACACACACACAATTAAACCTAAGAATGTCACTCGATAGTCATGTGCAGTGGCTTGGGACTCCCAGCTGTCTGGGAGGCAGGAGGATTACTGTTTCAAAGCTGTTCTGGACTATACAGCAAGACTTGTGTCAAAAAACAAAAATGTGGGTGGTGGCTCTGTAGCAGAGTACTTGCCTAGTGGGCGGGAGGCCCAAGTATCATCTGCAGTGCTGAGAAGAGGAAGGGGCAGGGAGGCAGGTCAGTTAGCAGAGGGCTCGTCCAGCAGGCATGAAGCCTGTTTCAGATCCCCAGCACAGTATAAACCAGTATGGCGCCCTACACCCTAGTCCCAGCCTAGGGAGGGGGAAATGGGAAGAACAGACATTCAAGGTCATTGATCGCCCTCTGCTACAGTTTGAGGCTAGCCTGGGCTACAGAAGACTGTCTCTAAACAAAAACAAAAACACTAAAAAGGAAGAAAAAGAACAAAAGAGAAGGAAAAAGTTGGGTGTGCTGGTTCACACTGGAACCCTAGTGTCTGAGGCAGAAAGATCACTAGAGGCCAACCTGGGCTACATGTGTGTTCCAGGACAGCCTGAGCTACATAGTGAGCTCTTGTCTCACAAAAATAAGGGCCGGAGGGGAGGGGGGCAGAGAAGGAAGGCAGTTTAAATTTGAAAAGCTGATGGCCACCGCAGCTCTGGCCTCAAGAATGGCCAGATCCAACCATTTCATTTTTTCTCGACTTCCCTAGCTGGCCACCTCTTGAGATTCTGGCTCGGTCTCCCTGTGGTCACGGTGCTTCAGGAGGGCACTGCACTGCCAGGAGAGTCTATGGAAAGAGCCGCAGGCCACTGTTCCCATTAATCCTCCCAAGCTGTGTCCCCAGGGTTCCTTTAGGCTAGGAACCTGTATCTGAGCCCAGCCTCTGGGGTTCCGATCAGCCTGGCCTGGTCACACAGTGACAGGGAGACCTGTTGGTGACAGGTAGATTAAGATTCTGCTGGGAAAGAGGACAGACGCCCTGTTTTGCCTTTTGGGTACTGACAATGTGCTGAGTAGGCTAAGCCCGGTCTCCTATGTTCCAGGGCCCCAAAGGATGGCTCAGAAGCTCCAGGGAACCCAACTGTGCCAGCCATAGTCCAGCCTCCCATCCAGGACTGAGTGGGCGCCACTGCCCAGGGAGGCTGCTGGCTCCTCTGCGCTCCACGGGGACAAAATAAATAAACCTGATAAACTGGTATTTATGCCACAGCCTGGGGCAGCCACAAGTCACTGGGCAAATATGGTCAAAACTCAAGTCCACAAAGAGCCAGGCTGTCACACAGGGAGCCCACTGCATCTCCCATGGGCCACCTCTGACCTCTCTCAGGACACTCCCGGGAGCAGAGAGTCGACTTGCTACCCACTGAGCAGCCATTCTCCCTCGCCCCCCACCCCAGCCTCTAAGTTCTTTGCAAGTGAAGCCCCACTGGAGACTGACTTGTCATGAGGGGCCGGAAACACCCTACATCCACTAAGCTTAAGGTTCAGGATGGAAAGAGAGAGCAACTGAAGGGACTCAGGACCACACCAAGAAGCTTGCTCAGCAGTGGGAAGGAGAGGGTAGGAACCACTGGGGAGGGGCACTGAGCGCAGAGCTAAGCACATATACAAAGGTGCTGTGGGCAAGGGGTGCTTTGGCGAGGTGCCGTCCTCCACAGAGCACCAAGTGTGTTCCATACGGGGCACTGGGTACTAGAATGACAAAAGTCTCTTCCTCTCTACTGGGGTCACAGGGTCCAGCTGAGTCTGCTCCCCAATATGCCCTCGGGCTCCTAGGCTTCCCAGTGCAGGTGACTTGGTATAAAGAAGGGCTGGCTGAGACCTCTCCCAGCCCCTCCTCGAGCCCACCACTAAGAAGCTGGTGTCCACCCACCCTGAGCCAGGATCACTCTGCAGGTAGTCTGGGTGGGCTCAGGTGATGATAGTTTTGTGTGGGAGACTGTCTGAGATCCACCCCATCCCAACGCAGTGTTCCCACGCACAGAGCAGGCTGTGCCTGCTTCCCAGACAAAGCTGGATATGGGTGTGACATGCCACCTGCCTGCCACACCCGGGCCCTAGGTCCTCACCCCAGCTTCTGTAGCTCAGGGCTAGAAAGTGCCACCCTATTGTTATTGTTGTTTTTGACCCTCAACCAACCCTTCAGCCTGGCCTGTCATTACCCTCCATAATTTTTTTTAATTTCATGTGCACTAGTGTTTTGCCTGCTTGTAAGCCTGTGTGAGGGCATCAGAAACCCTGGAACTTGAGTGACAGACAGTCGTGAGCTGTCATGTGGTGATGTGGGATTCCCCTATGTATGCAGTGAATACCATTGGTGAATAAAGAAACTGCCTCGGCCTGTTCATAGGGCAAAACTTAGATAGGTTGGGAAAACTAAACTGAATGCTGGGAGAAAGAAGGGCGGAATCAGAGAGAAACCATTGAGCCACCTCCGGAGACAGATGTGCCGAAACTTTGCTGGCAGGCCACGATTAATGGAGATGGGTTAAATTAAGATGTAAGAGTTGGCAAATAAGAAGGTAGAGATAATGGGCCAAGCAGTGATTTAAATAATATGGTTTCCTTGTGATTATTTAGAGGCTGAGCAGCTAGGAACTTACAGGGGCCTCCTCACAATGTGGTGCTGGGAATTGAACTCAGGTCCTCTGGAAGAGCAGTTAGGCCATCTCTCCAGCCCCAGCTCCCCTAAGATGACCTCTTTATTCCAGGTGACTTTCCCGCCAGTCACAGGGGACACCCCCTGCTCCTCCAGCCCTACCTCAGGACGTTTGCAAGTGCACTGCCTGCACTCCTCACTGGCTACTACCCAGAAGTGAGCAGCAAGCTCCTCTCCCCATCTCTGTCCTTCCCTCCTTCCCGGCACTTACCTCCTCTTGACAAGGTTCTGGGTCATCCTCTCAGGAAAGCACAGCGCTCTTCCAGGAGATGGCACATTCTTCCGGGGACTTTGAACACACTGCCACACTGTGCGTGCTTAGGGATGATGTCTGTTGCTCTTCGCTCCTGAAGGCTAATGTGATGTATTCTCCACAGAACTGGAAGCTGCCCTTGGGTGACTCTGGGTCTCATCACCTGAAGTCAGTGGTCAAGAGGGCCCACCGCTTCACTGAGCCAGCCCTCGGCCTCACACAGATGTGATCAGCTGGCTAGTAAGAGATGGGAAAAGGCAGCCTTCCCTGAACAGCTATGCAAAATCTGGCTGCAGGAGGGGCTCAGCCAAGCTGGTGTGTGTATGTGTGTGTGTGGGGGGGGGTGTCCTTGTAAGTTCTGCTAGAGAGGCAGAAGGCAGAGGCCTGCAGATCATGCTGGAAGCGCAAGGGAGGAAAAAATTAACCCTAAACAAGAAATCACTGTCTAGAAGTGAGCCATTTGGGTTGGCCACCAAGAGGGATCTGTGTGCACAGGATACATGTGTGTGGTGCTGGAGATGCAATCCAGGGCTTTGCCACACCCATTCTAACACTGAAGTGCATCCGAAGCCCTCCAAGGTGGGGGTTCTAAGATATTTTATGACTTTTGTGTACTGTCTCCTCATTCTAGAAGGTTCTTTTCTGTCCTCCCCCTCCAGCTATATGTTTCAGTTTCTATATAAGGAACTCCCCCAAACTTAGTGTTTGTGGCTTAGTGTTGCACACTCCTTTGACTCAGCACAGGACCTGACCCTACGTACAACTCCTGTGTCCTGTGTGGTAGGAGGCTGAGGCAGGAAGATCTTAAATTCCAGGACATAGCCTGGGATACAGAGAAAAGTTGTTTCAGAAACCTAAGAAAGTAAACAGTCAGTGTCTTCTCTCACTACGCACAGATGTGTGCAAAAATTGCAAACATCACCCCATTGCTTCTCTATCAGAGTATGATTAGCAGAGGCAGGTGGATCTCTGTGAGTTTGAGCCAGCCTGGTCTACAAGAGCTAGTTCCAGGATAAGCACCAAAGCTACAGAGAAACCTTATCTTGAAAAAACAAAAACAAAAAGAAAGTTGTACAGAGTGTGATCATCTGTGTTGCAATTGACATGTATTCATTTATTGATTTACTCACATTTCCTCCGAGACAGGGTTTCCACTCGGAAATAGACGGGCTCCAAACTCCAGACCTGTCTCAGGCTCTTGAGTGCTGAGATTATAGGCTTAAGCTACAATACCCAGATTCTAGCAGGACTATTTGTATCTATAATTTTGAATACCTCTATTCTTAAAACCCCTCTAAAAATGCCTCCATTGCCAGTCAGGGGCCAGCAGGTGGCACCCAGGGTCTTGCTGGAGCTGGGGATGGTGGTAGGGGCTCCCCATCTCGGCTCTCAGCCCCTCTTCCCAGAGCACCCAGGGATAGAATAACAGGCTGATAAGCAAAGCCTGACTCTTATCAGCAGCCCCAGGAGGTACTGGAAGGGCAGATGCCACCGCCACCACTGCCTGAGGTGACACCCAGACAGGGAGCTCTGGGCAGCTGTATCTAGACATCCAACCTGTTGCCTGGGGTCCTCGTTCAGTGTTTACACGTCTGAGGAAAAACACCAGTGTGACTCAGCAGGCAGAGAGGGCCATGTGTGGGGGTGACGCCCAGCTGGCTGTGGGTGAGGTGGAAGAGATGGGGCAGTGACCTGGTTCTGCAGTCTTATGTGGCCAGATTCAAGGTGCTTGGGTTAAATCCAGCCCAGCCACTCCAGCACTCTGGCGGCATCTAAACACAACTGGATCTCTCAGCCTGAGCTGCCTATTTGGCACAGGGAGGGTCAACCCGCCACGGGGTGCCAGGGTCTCAGGGAGATGTCAGATGCGGAACCTATGAGCTCCCAGGCTCCAACGACAGCCTGAGTTCTGGAGCTGGTGGTGTGGCTGTCATAGCTGGAAATGGGGGTCCTTTCCCTGGTGAGCAGAGGCTTGAGCTCAAAGGGTTAGGTCACAGGAACTGGGGTGTTATTCTTCCTCTGTTGACTCTGTCTTTCCTGGGGCTCCAGAGCTGAATGCCTACCTCACATCTGCCCCCACTGTCTGCCAATTCTCCCCTGTTTAGGAACTTGGCAATGAGCCAGTTTATAGGAGATTTAACTGTGGTTGGGTCAGTTCTCCAAGGGCCAGGATAGCTGCTGGAACTCTAGTCATCATGTCCAAGATCTGGAGTGGTAGAGCCCAAGATAGTCTGAGCAGCGGCCATTCCACTGCATCCCGGCTGCAGTTGGTCCTTGGGAGAGGCATGGCAGGGGACTGGCTGAGATGCTCTACCTGGTACTTGTGGACGCCAGCTGGCCAGTGGGAAGCCTGAATGAAATCACTTGCTCTGTCCCTAAGCCAGTTCCCCTCGAGAGGGCTGTCTGTCACACTGCCTGGGAGGGGTCTCAATGAGAAGCTGAGGCAGCTGGAAGAAGAGCCAAGGGCAGCTACTCTCCCAACCCTGCCCTCAGGATCACGGGGATCTATCCCTGAGGACCAGTCTCTAGTGTAAAGGGAAGCGGTTGGTCACCAAGACCGTTTGGTTCCCAGCTCTCCTTGCCTACCCACTGGCAGAGACCTCTTCCTCCCCCAGACACTCAGGGTTATCTGTTCCTAGCCTGTTTCCCCCAGAGAAGTCCCTCTTCCTCCTGGAGTTCCAGAAGGCTCATGTGGTTCTTGTGACCCAGACAGGGCCTACATGCATGCCAGTGACTCACACACCTCAAGGCTCAAAAGCCTCACAGCAGTGGGTGCCCAGGGATGGGGGTCCCACTGAACAGGATATCCTCAGGGTAGGGGAGACGTGGAGACTATGCAGTCGGTCATGTGGCAACTGGACCTTAGTTAAGCTTTGGGCTCTGGGCAAATATGGTAGATGAGGCTCAACTGAATGGCCCATACAGGACAGCGCTGGGCTCAGCATGACTCTCATCTGGGCTGCTGCCCCACTGCACTTAGGCCAGAAGGAAAAGCTGCAGCAGGGAGTGACAGCTGGCTGCCCCTGCACAGAGAAGGTCCAGCCCAGGGCCTGAGGTCCCCTCCTCTTTGTCCAGCCACCCAGCCACCTTCCCCCCCCCCCCCCCCACACACACACAGCTTCTCCCTCAAGTGACTCCAGCTCAAAACTGTAGCTGCATCTCTGTTCCAGAGGCCGTGGAACATAACACCTAACACCTAACACAGATGACACACACACGGACCCTCTTCACGCTACCCAGTATGCCTGGCTCTGGGGTGTACGTGTGCACATGTACATGTGTGCGTTGCTTTGCAGACATCTGCAAGTGTGCATTTGAGCCGAGTCAGGTGTGGTTGTGTAATTGTGAAAGTGTATCCTGCGTGTGGAGTTTGTGTGTATCCCTGTGACTGGCCTGCTGAACCTTTATGTAGAGGGCGAGCACACTAACGTGTATGCAGTCTGTAAGCATTTGTTTACACGGGAGTGTGCCTGGCCATCGGGCTGGATGGAACCTGTGCCTCTCTCTGGGTCACACTGTGCACCAGGTCTGTGCTGACAGCTAGGAACAGATTTCTGTGGCAGAAATCCTGTCCTTGGGAGGTGAAGCAGTGAAAATCCCTGTCTTGGGACAGTGTGGCTCTCCTAACCAGACCTTTCACCATGCTGCACAAGGGACAATGAACAGCTTGCCACCTGGACCTGGGGACATCCCATGGAAACTGTCCTGTAGCAAGAGCAGTGGTTACCACTGCAATTACTGACGGCAGTGTGGCTCTGCTGACTGCATTCGGCCCGCCGTGTCCTTGGCACAGAACAGCACCTATTGCTCTCCTAGGTTTGCCCTGTTTAGAGCCCTCAATCCTAAGACCCAGGAGGGCATTATCCAGACCAAGGGGCCTTCCTGAGGGCCTGCCCCTGTGGCTGCCACCAGCTGATAGAGACAGGAAGTATGCTGGCTTCACGTGGCCTTCCTGATAACCCTGGCAGTGCCCGCCACCCCTCCCTGGCCCCACACTCTTATCAGCAGCAACAGATGTCAGTTGTGGGTTAGGAGCCCCCATGTTGACCTTCTGACCCTTTAGTGTTTGCAAACTGACACTTGGAGGTAGAGGCCTGGGATGAAAGCAAACCCAGCCCTGACAGCGCAGCTGGGCCTGGGTCACAGACGCTCCAGGCGCATCTCACAAACTAAGTGGAAACCAGAACGGGGCTTTGGGGAACCTAGGTACAGTGCAAGAAATCCACCCAGGTCCACTTCTAAAGGCTTGAGCACGGGGGCCAAAAGTGAACCCCGCCCAGGCCTGGCTGCACCTACCTTGTGGGTTAGGGTCCTCTGGTTCAGACTGCTGGGCCATACTGGGGCTGGCCCTGCTTGTCTCTGAAGCTAACAGATCAATCAGCAGAGGCTGAAGCAGGGTAAGGGTTTGATAAACAGCGGTCAGAAACCCTGGACACAGGACCACAATGGCCACTGAGAGAAAAATCTTGGACAGACTTTCTCTTTAAAGAAAACAAGTTTTATTTTTATAATCAGAATATTCTAATAAAAATATTATTATAACATTACTCCCTCTGTCCTCTGGGCTGAGGAGCAGGCATGCTGCTGAGGGCCTTCACACTGGCTCCCTGAGGTAGGTGTGGAAGGACCCACTGCCCAGCCTGCGGGCAGCCCACGCTGCCAGAGATGCCCACTGCACCCCTTCCAGACATGGGCGGGACTTCTCCCTCTGTGCTGTCAGGTCATGTTCCCAGACTGGCACGCAGGTGACTACAGGAGGGTGGATGGGCAGGCACAGAGCCTGCCTAGAGGGTGCAGGGCCAGGAAGAAGGCCTCAATGGCACAGCAACAGACACCTGAGAATTCGCCCTGACGGGCACCTCTGCAGGTAAGGTGGGCAGCATCAGACAGACAGGGGCCCAGGGCCCTGCAGGGCTGTGGTCTGGCGATGGCCACCCCATGGGAAAGGGGGTAGCTCCAGGCATCCCATCAGTGACATTGTCACAGAGAAATACTGTCATTGTCTCCAAAGGGAGCTACTGACCAAAGCCAGTCTCTAAGTAAAAAACAGACTTGGAGTTCTTGGTGATGATGGTCTTGCCTTCATAGTAGAACAATCCCAACAGGACATGGCACAGTGCTTCGACTGAAGGGCAATGGGCGGGGTTCCCAGAGAGGAAGGCAGACGTCTGTACACGTCCCAGAGTAAGGCACCTGGCATGGAGCGGCTGCAGAGATTCCCAAGAGTGTACCCTTACTTCTCATGGCCTTCCTCAAGGCACAGCAGGGCCTGGGCTGGAGAAGATGCTGTCTGGTGCCCTTGGCAAGTGGGCCCAGGGGCCTGAGGAGACCCAAGTGCTGGTGGCTCCCGAGGCTGGCAGGCGGTGGCTGTGGCCCTAGGCAGGACGCGCCTCACTGCATCCTGTCAGGCTGTAGCTGAGGCGCCTGGTACTGCAGGAAAGTGGTGCCTGCAGGGGCAGCGGCAGACAAGGCTGGGGGCATGGCAGCTGGGTAGCCATAGCCCACGAAGCTGGTGGCTGTGGCAGGCGAGGCGGCGTACGGGTACTGGTCATAGGCGGCTGGAGGGTACTGGGCATAGGCTGGGCTGCTTGGTGTATACTCAAGGTAGGGCGAGGACAGTGACGGGACAGGGGTGGCAGGTATCACCACGCTGGGCTGCACGATGGCTGGCGGGTAGATGTAGTGGGGAGTCAGCCTGTGGGCCAAGCAGAGTGTCAGGGGCTGTAGGAGAAAGGAACGCAATGGCGGCAGAGTGGGGGAGGCCAAGGGACCCGTGCCCTGCCCATCTATAACCCCATCTCCAAGACAGTTTCAGCAACATGCCACCTGTACTCTGACACCAGGGCCTTTGCACGAGCAGTGCCATTGCTTTACACGCCAAACACCTGTTCTCAGTGTCTTCCTCCTCAACCCAGGCCCACCCGCATCTCCCACCAATACCCACTGAACAGTGTTTAAAGGCGCGGCCTTTGTTTAAACAGGGAATCTCAAGACTGTGAGGAGAGAGACGGTAACAACTCAAGGCAGGCTTCAGAAAAACCATGGGGGCAGTGCAGCTCACATGCCAGATACCTACCCCTCCCAGTGACACCCACGCTCCTTAGCCACCCACCAGCTCCTGAACAGCAGGAGCTCCTCCCTCATGGAGTCCTTACTCAACTCTTGCCAGGGAAGGCTGGGCAGCAGGGTTGCAGGTACACCCACTGCAGGATGGAGGGCACAGGGTGCTGGTGCGCTTGGTTTGTGCCCTGCTAAGTAACAAGATGCTCCAGGGGCCTTATCTAATGTCCCATCAGCACAGCCATTTTAAAGTCAGGAGGGCTGAGTGCCCTGTGCCAGGTGACCACATAGGTCCTGCAGCTTGTAATTGGAGGGCACCTGGAGACCCGAGCTCCCACCCCACACCCTCAGAAACTTGGGCACCAGCTGCGGCTCCCTCAGGAAGCACAGCACGACTACAGGGGAAACTGAGGCTGGGCAGCCTCTCTGGACCTCAGCCATGTCTACAGCAGTGCCCACACTGTGCACTAAACACCTGCAGAGGGGCTGCTGGTGGCATCTTGCAGTACACAGCAAGGGGGGTGCCACCAAGGGTGTCAGCATGCAGCTCACTCGCTCTCATGGTGTGTCTAAGCTGTGCTCTGGGCCAGCTGCAGCCTCAGCTTCCCATAACATCTTTGAGGCAGGCCTAGCACACAGCCTAACTCCAGAGAGAGGCTCTGCTCCAAAAGAAAAGGCTTAGCTGCTCCCCAGTGCTGCTGCTCTGCCCATACCCAGCCCTAGGGTGGGCACATCTCTGGAGAGAACACACCCAGCAAGACACACTCAGTGAGTTCCA
This sequence comes from Microtus pennsylvanicus, assembly GCF_037038515.1. Taxonomy (NCBI): domain Eukaryota; kingdom Metazoa; phylum Chordata; class Mammalia; order Rodentia; family Cricetidae; genus Microtus; species Microtus pennsylvanicus. The sequence continues at coordinate 147,720,146 of NC_134580.1, read as the reverse complement.
GCAGCTTGTGTGAGATCACAAATAACCAAAGTCACCCAAGGACCAGGGAATGGCATCCAATCCCACCCCAAGCAGGCTCCTGCCCATAGTAACACCTCTGAAAGATGAAACTGACGGGTGAGCTGCAGACTCTGGGCCTAGCCCACCTAACACGCACAGGTCCAAGAGATGACGGCTTCCCAAGGAGGATGGTGCAGAGAGCGCCTAGCAGAGACAGAGGGAAGAGGTGGGGTCTACTTGTGGGGTCTGAAGTCTTTGAAAGGCTTGAGGAGCACACGTGCGCGATTAAAGACAATTCTAGTTGCTGGGCAGTGGTGGTGCATGCCTTTAATCCCAATACAGAGCAGGGGCAGGAGGACCTCTGTGAGTCCAAGGCCAGTCTGGGCAGTGAGTTCCACGACAGTCAGGGCTACACAGAGAAACCTTATCCACCCCCGAACCCAAAAAAAAGCTCTAGTCACCAAAGTAGCATCCCAATACCTGCCGCAAGTTGCAAACGGACATGTGGCATGTGTGGCCTGTGTGGTTGAGCATTGACCAGCCATGCAGTGGGAGGCAGAGAGGCAAGCAGCAAGTATCACTGATGAATTCAAGTGATATGCATGCGCAAACAGGCCAGAGATGGGTGCCGGTCATCTTTCTGGGTCACTCTCCACCTTATAGATTGAGGATGGGACTCTTACTTGAACCCAGACCTCATAGATCTATAGCCTCACTCTGGGGACCCTGTCAGTCTTTCGCACGCTGGGATCCAAACTGTGGCCATCACATGTGCAGCAAGCACTGACTACCTCTTCATCTCCACAGCCCCAGCAGCAGCCCCAGCAGCAGCGTCTGATAGCACAGGTACCAAAGGGACATGGGTGAGGCTGGGGCAGAGCTAGGAAAGCTACTGGAGTGCACACAGGGAGGCACAGCTAACACAGGTATGACCCTGCATGCTGTTTGGAGAGCTTCTGCACCCAGCTGCCCTCTCCATTTTCAAAGGGCAGGGGCAGCTGACCAGACATTGCCAGGACACCAATCACCAGCAGTGGTCAGCATCCTGTATACCACAGGGCGACAGATGTGCAGTTATGAGGCCAAACAGCCTTTGGCAGGAGCCCCAGGTAGCGTCTGCCCTACCTCCTTGACTGGAATGGCGCTGCTGTGGATTCTAATCCTACCTCTGGGCTGCACGATACTTCCTCAGATTCCTGCCAGGACAGAGTCATGAACAGAACACATGGCTGAGTTCTGCAGGAAGAGGTGGAGGACAGAAACCCAGAGCTCAGGAGAGGCTGCAGGAAAGTGGAGCCCGGGCAGGCCGCAGGGAGGATGCCCAGGCAGGAGTACACACGACAGGACTGGGAGGCAGGGCTTCCCCTTACCACTCAGCTGGCCCACAGATCCCTACACCCTGCTCAGACCAAAGCCTGAACAGCAGTGGATCCCACAGCACCCAACACTCCTCACCTGCCTCAGCCTGGGGTCCAGGGCCATTTCCTGCACTGTCCCCCAGCCTGGCCTGACCTTCCTGAAACCAGAGCTCTGGTAGAGGGTGCTGCTGGATGCCTGCTCCCCACCGGGCAAGACGGAGGCCTTGCTAGATCAGGTGTCCCTACCTGGGTGTCAGGCGGGAAGCCCCACCTGGCCCCTGGGACTCAAGCACTGAGGCTCCAAGAGAGTTATGCTTTTAACTTCCCGAAACATGGGTGGGACACCCTTACCCAATCCCTCTAGGGGTGGCGTTTGCTAACACTGAGGTTCCCTGCTCTGCCCACCTGGAGGACCTGCCCAATCCTGTACACCCTAAATGCTCCGGGTCTCTGCATGCTCACCTGTACTTTCCTTGAGGTCTCTGCCAGGCACTACTGTGGTGCCTAACACAAGACAGGTGAAAACGACTCAGACTATCCAGTCACCTGCTTATGCCACACGCCCCTGGAACCACAGTTCTAACAATCCTTTAATACCAGTGCTCAGGAAGCAGAAGCAGAAGTGGATCTCTGAGTTCAAGGCCAGCCTAGTCTACAAAACAAGTTCCAGGACAGCTAAGGCTACTCTGAGAGGACTCCACACTACGGCCAACACCACAGACATCCCGGTTAAAAGCAGCAGAAGCTGGGACGGGGCCTGCACACCAGAGAACACTCTGGCACACGGATCACTCTACTTTAAAAATCCCACCTGAGTTCTAGCCCTACGCCAAGTCCATGGGTGACCCTGGTCCCAGAGTGCACACTGCTGCAAGCAATGTGGAAGTGCCATGTTGTCCAGAGACATCCCCAGTGCTGCTCAGACTCAAATGCCAGCCACCATTCAACCACTCTCATGTCCAGCCTAGCAAGGGTACCGGCCTCCTAACCTCCTACCCCAGCAGTACGGGGCCCTGAAGGACTCAATGCCTCCACGTCCCAGCATGCCCACCTACCCAAAGCTTTCCAAAGCCACTGTCACTCTCCCCCACTTCCTACCTCTGGGCCAGCAGACTCCACTTGGCCTAGCCCACTAAATCCCTCATATACCACTTAAAGACTTCAAGACTACACTACTCCAGGGACCAGAACCAGGGACTAACACCATCCCACTGGACTGAGAAGCAAATCCAAACTGCTCCTGGGGCTTCCGACATGAGAGCCCACACCCACCTCTCCACCCTGGATGATCCTGCTGTCCCCAAACTGCAGCCACCCCGAGGTGCTGACACCTGGGGTACATGCAAAAAGGTTTCTTCCCCCCAGCATCATCTTGCAGGCCCCTCCTGCCCCTTTTATTTTCCACACCAAAGCACCCTATCCTTTTATTTGTATGAACCTTCATGGCCACGCAGGCTGAGTTTCCTTGCTCCATTGTCCCTAAAGGCCCAGAATAGCATCTGTGGACATCTGAGCACCCCGGGGCAAGCCAGAAGGCCCAGGCATGAGACAGCAGATAGAGCAGCAGCCTCAGACACCAGCAGGGACAGGAGACACAGATCTGCCTGTCAAGTTCACAGCAGACAGTCTGACCTGCCATCCTTGGTCGACTGCCTGCTTTAGTCCTGTGGCATCCTTAGATCTTCACCCCTGTGGCCCAAGGGGAGGTCAAGTGAACAGACACCTTTCATGCTCCGCCTGTCCAGCCTTACGTGCTGAAATCTAAAGGTGGGGTAACCCACTCTCTCCAGAGTGCTCTGCCACCAGCTTTTTCGGGTTCACTCCCATCCAGGCCTTGGCTGAGAGCAGATGCCACTGTCTCACACCGAGGGTTCCATCTCCGCATTCTTTTCAGGGAATCTTCTGCCCTTTCTCAAGCCAGGGTGGCCGGGGACAATTAAACCCACCCTAAGTAGCAGCAGTAGCAGCAGCAGCAACAGAAAAAGAAGAAGAGTTCCTAGGCCAGAGGCCACCAAAGGAGTCTAAATTCTGGAGCTTTGGGGACCCTCTTGCCAGGGAGACCTATGTGACGCTAGGGGAAGGATGGCTCAAGCTCTCAGCTTCCTAGTGGTGTCTGGTTTGGGGTAACACTGAGCTATCAAGCTACAGAGGCTGAAGGGAAGAGCCCAGAGTGGGCTGCTATGGGTGCCGGCCAGGGCTGACAGCTGGGTCTGTAGGGTGGGGCCAGGAGAACCTGACCCACTGGGAGGGAAGAGGTGGCCTCTCCTCCCATCAAGTTCAGAGTCAGGCCAACAAATAAACAGCCAGATGCACTTGGCTGACTTGGCCTAGGGTCCAGATCTCACTGCCTGTTTCCCCACTGTAAACTAAGGGTACCACTGGCACATCTGGGATGCTGGCTACCCCCAGAAGAGAGATGGGAGCTCTGCAGCGGCATCTGAGACATCCATCTCCCCACCCTGAGCACACAGCTACTGTGGCTACTACTAAGGAGGGTTCAAAGTGAGCGGTGTCAATGCAGGCCCTGCCCCCGTGTGTGAAGCCCAGCTTTCAGAAAACTCACTGGCCACAGCCCAGGAGGGCCCATTTCCCGAACATGAAGCCACACTGAAAATAAAAACGAAAAAGGCAAATGAGCCCATTTCACTTTTTTCTTTCTCCCTGGGGGCCTTATGCCTGGGTGCTGGAGGCAAGCCTGGCAACTTACCAGCAGCCCCAGCGTTGGGGCGGGGTGGTGATGTGATTCGTGTGTGGCAGCCTGGCAGGCCTCCTGGGAATCCCCTGTGAGGGGGACACCAGGCTCTCTGGGGTGCACAGCAGCTGGGTGAGTGTAGGCAGAGAGAAGACACACCACAGTGGGAGCCAGCTAAGAACCTGCCCAAATTCCACCTTAGGCCTGCTAGCTGCAGTCTTAAGTTGTTCGGCATTCTTCCTCTAAGGTCAAGTCCATCTACTGTCCACCCTGGAATCGTAGCCCTCCTCCTCAGGTCTAGTGGTCCAGGTGATTCTGTCTCAGGCTAGATGGCAGCTGTCCCAAGGGAAGGCCTTCTGGCTCAATGCAGTGGTAGAGGGATGCCCTCAAAACAAACCTGAATCCCAGCACTTGGAAAGCAAGGGATTGCTTGTAGTCCAGGAGTAGAGAGCTTATCTAGCACGCATTAGGCTGGGTTCAAGTCCCAGCTCCAGAGAAGCAAGAGGCAGAGGCAGGGACCCAGGAGTTCACAGTCTGCTGGGCTCCATATGCTGAGCTAGAAGACCCTGCCTGGTTTAACAAGAAAAAAGACGCAATGGTGCATGACTTTACCCTAGCACTTAGGAAGCTCACTGGTGGTTCAAGACCAACCTGGGCTGCATGACAAGACCTTGTTTCAGAAAAAGGACCCACACACTGCTGGGCTCTGGCCTCTGTTCCCATATCACCACCACCCCACAGTCCCTTCCTCTACAGCTTTTATACCAACCCTGCATGGTTCTTTCTGTCTCCCTTGCTGCAAGTCTCCTGGGAGAGGACACTGTGGTCACACCAGTGGAGCTAGGGCCCCTGACCTGACACAAAGGGAGGATCAGAATCACTCTGCAGACTCCCAGCCTGTTCCCAGCTGACACCAAGTCTACAGGAGGGTTGGGGGAAGGGAGCAAGGCCACTCTCCCAAGGGATGCCTCAATTCCTGAGCCACGATCTGGGGGCCAGAGGCCACCTGGTGGACCTCCGTGCCATGGACACATCTCTGGGGCTAACTGAGCTATGGACCCTCAGCCTCAGGCTTCAGAAGCGCTACCATGGGCACCTGGCAATAACTGAACTCTGAAAGGAACCCAAGAGCGCCCGAGGCTAGCTTCTTGTCCCAGCAGACAAACAACAGGTGCAGCAGCACACCCTCGGGGAGGGTCAGACAGACAGCCCACGCCTGCCTCCAGACAGGCTGCCAAACAGGAAGTGATGACAGGGGAAGCAAGTAGGGCCACCCCCAAGATAACCCACAGGTGGTGGGGTGAGCATGCTCACACCTGCTGCTCTGGGCCTGGCTTAGTGCCTACAGTACTTCCAACTCCTCGCTGCCACACCCCTAGAGAGGCCTCCTGAACCAGAGCGTGCGACACACCTGCCCCTCCTACAGCCTCACACCGGCCTCACCTTTCACTGCCCTCAGTGAAATTAGGGCAAATCCCTCTGTAGGGCCGGGCCAATCCCTTCCCAACCTCCCCTCACTGGCTGGCTACACTTGTCTGTGCAGGAAAGAGGCTGGCACAGTGTGGGACTCTATGGGGACCCAGACATTATGGTGCTCATTTACACCGTAACACATGCGGCTCAACTGGCCAGTCAGATAACACAGCACCTTTCATTCCTGAGAAGCACCCCCAGTAGCACCCTGTCTAACTGCAGTGGTCCTGGCCACACTGGGCACTGGGTTGGGGATGTCTGTCTCACCCCCCCCCATCTCTAGTCCACAGGTCTGGTGACATGAAATCAGGACAAACATCACCATATGGGTACCAGGTTCATACCACAGAAAACACAGTCTCTAAAATGAAGGCTATGGGAAAGAAAACCCAAGCCAGAGAGAGGATGCCCAACTGTTGTTGGTCTCGGGGACATGAGTTCACTCATCCAAAAACTGTCACGTGAGCAAGGGAGGTGCTGGGAAGAGAGGGATAGGCCTGGGTGGTCCTAGGGAGAAGGCAGGCCTGCAGTCTATGTGGCCCCAAGCTTAGGCCTGTTGTTGGATCATCCAGGACAAACCCCAAGGCTCTCCATGGCCTTGGGATCAACACACTCCACACACCTTGCTCAGTCAGTCCTTAACGTGGACTTGTCCCTGTCACCTTGAATGCTGCTGTCCGGAGGTGCAGCCTGACACCCAGCAGGTTTGGGACTCTGGCTTGACCTCAGCCCCTAGGGCCTGGCCTGGCCCTATTTTGGGGAGAAAGGATCAGAGTGTCTGGGCATCTTTCCACAGCAATGTTCCCCTTAAGAACAGGGAGAACAGCCTGTTGGAGCAACAGCCCTTCAAATATAGCTCAGGAGAGGTTCCAAGGGCTGTCAGGCCAGAGACACACCTCCGCTCTCCATCAGCCGTAGGCTGAGTGTGGGCAGACACCCTTGACCCTGGGAAGTCCTGACAAACATAACCAGGGTGGGGTAATCTCAGCCCTCCCCTCCCATCTGCACTGCTAACTGTGTCCCAGGGCTGGAAAAGACCCCATTGCTGGAAGGTCCTGGGCCACTTATCCCCAGCAGGGATTACCAACACAAGCCTGAAGGCTGGCAAAAACTATTGCAATGGTTGAGGAAAGCTTCACCAGACACCAAGCCTGTCCCACAGATTCGGTTACATGACGGACAGGCACAGGCTGTACAAGGCCCGGTCAACAAGCAGGCATGGGGGCAAGCATCGTGTTCTCAAGAGTCTTCATAAGCTGACGGGTAGTTCTGACCAGACAGGTGAGGACCCCAACAGTGGTTTGGCTCATAGGCGGGTTGTGGGGGTCTTAAATGTCAAGGGTCCAGAAGCCCTAGGAAAAAGTACAGTCACACAGGCGCCTGCAGGCTCTGAGCTGCCAGGGTTCCAGCTCCCACCAGGCCCTCAGCCAGGGTAGCTCAAGGCTGACTGACAAAACCAACGGCTGAGTCAGGCCCAGCCAGGCCAGCCTGATTGTTTGCAAAAACAAAGGGAGCCGCTGACAGCCCAACTCTGCCTCCCAGCTGGGAGGGCAGGGCACTTATAGCAATGGCCCAGGCAGTGAGGCCTGGTTACACACGGGGGTCTGTCTCTGTCTCACTCACACACACACAGTTTGGTAAAGGCAAGAAGTGGGATGTTCCTCAAAGGAACGCAAGGACCAATGGCACTGCAGGTCGGCCAGTCCCTCTGCCCACCTGTCCATTTGGGTCTACACTCCTTGGCACCCTCCAAACACTTTGTAGTCAAAGTGGTAGACGACCAGTCTGCTAATCTAGTTACAAACTACTGTGGCCTGACACCAGATACCCCCGAGTATCAGGGCTCCCAGAACATGCACACCCCCAAAGACAGCAAGCGTGGCCCTGAGTTTACAGGTCCACACCTCACCCCCTGGGTAAGTCATTAGCCATCTATGAGGACAGGAAGAGGGCCTTTTCCAGAGACTAGGGCATGCTGTCTATAAGTAGTAGTGCCCCCATTTTCCAGATGAGGAAAGGCAACCAAAGCGGGGACAGTCGGAGAGTAACAGAGGGCCGCAGAGGCTGGAAGGCACTAGTGACTGCGAGGCAGTTATGTGTCAGAGGCATGGGAACCCCTGTCCCAGTGTAAGCATCTCTCATCTCAGCCCAGCATCAGCCTGAAACCCAGGACCCAGGAGCACAGCAAGCTACCAAAGAGAGGGGCACCCTCCTCACATAGCTGGCAGGGGAGAAGCTACCGCACAGATACCAAGGCTACGATGTTCCCAAACCTCTTCCAGACAGCCTAGAACACATAGGGAACAGATCCCAGGCCAAAAAATGTGATCTGGCACTATCTGCCATGGTAGCACCCCAAGTACGTCCCCAGGAGACCAGTGACAACACACGAGAAAACTTAAGTTGGGGCCCAGAACACAGCTCCCCACAGATATGCCCCTGCGTGGCTTACACCAATCCCCAAGGAGAGTTGTGGAGAATCCCAGTGGCATCCTACAGAACAAGCACACACTTAGAGCATGCAGCACTGTTTCCAGCTATCTGACCCACTATGCTGGCCAAACTCAGCTCTCACCCCAACATACACCCACCCCACTCCACCGTTCAGCTCCAACCCCAAAAGACACCCCACTCTACCTCCCAGCTCCCACCCCGACAAACCCCACTCTACCCCACCCACCAAGCTGAGACACAAAACCTGGCAGTAAAGATTTGGCAAGCTTGCCAGTGCAAAGTGGGTGTGTGTGTGTGAGAGAGAGAAAGAGAGTTCCCACCCACCTGGCTAATTCACAGCCAGTCTACACCAGACAAACAGCTGATTGTGGCCAAACCGAGTGGCAGGGTCTAACGCTTGTGTCCCTCAAGCGTGTGAGCCCTTCCCCAAGCAGCTGCCAAGCCTACTGCTCTTTTTAGTATGGGAGGAGGTGGGACACGGAACAAGTAACTCACACAAAAAGCCAACTAGTGACAGTCACCTACTATGCCATTCACAAACATGAACCCTCACCGGGTACAGTCCCACAGGAGCTACTTCCATGGCACTGGTCCACATCAGAGAGCACCCGAGGAAGAGCCCAGGTCACCAGATCCATTCAGCCTTGGCATACACTCTAGGAGGGCTGCCTGCGCTGGGGACGGACTGAGCCCCCACATTCACTGCACAGGTGAGGAAGTGAGGCACAGATGGCCACGTGACACCTGGCCGAGGAGGTGTCACATAGTGGGGGCAAGGCATGCACCAGGCTTGAAGGCGGGTGCTCCCCGTTGTGTTAGAGAAACGCAGTTGGTCTTATCTCTTCCTCCACACTTCCAAAACACAATCCAGTTTCTGAAAACAGCCGTTTCCCCAGCCTTGGAGATCTGAGACAGAAGCCCACAGCTGTCCCACCTCAAGGCCCTCCCACCCACACCAGCTACATCCACTCACCCATAGGTGCGCTGGATCAAGGTAGGGTGTAGCTGCTGTACACCGACGGCAAAACCTAAAACAAGAGGAGAGTTAGGAACAGGATACTATATGGGTAAGGTCTCAGGGCCACACACGGGGAGGCAGAGTCCTGCGTGCCACACTCCCCTAGTCACCAAGGACAGTAAGCTTCCTTCTCCCAACCCAGACACCACCTCCGTCCCTGCTAGTGAACTCTCAAAACATCCAAAGCAGAGAAGTCTACAGGTGGCAGCGGCTTCTCTGGGTGACTCCTAATCTCCAGCCCCATCAGCAGCTGACTTCTTCCCTTCCCACGGGTAGGGCAGACATTTGAGAGTCGGTATCCCTGGGACTCTACACTGCTGAGAAAAGAAGAGCAAGCTTCCAAGCTAGGGGTGGCTGCCCTAGGCTGGCTCTGCAGGGCACATGACCGCTGGCGGCCACTCTGGGACAAAGGGGGAGCGAGGGCAGTGTATTCCATCAGACAGAAAGCAAGGCTGAATATAGAAACAAGAAGGGCTGGAAAGAAAGTTCAAACGCTCACCAGTCTGCAGGCTCCTAGGTTTGGCACCCAGGTAGGCCAGGTTCACATTGGCCTTGCGGCCATCGATGATAGGGTTAGGGTCTTTGCAAGCCCTATCAGCTGCTGCCCGATCCGCCATGGTCACCTGCGGGAACACGGAGGGTCAGGGGCTTCGGTGGCTGGCTGAGGAAAGCGGGACAGAGGGGAAGAGGGTCCTGCCCTGGCATCAGGCCATCCCTGGGTCTTCCCTCCCAGGAGCAGGAGGATATTTCGTATTCAGGACCCTTGAGCCTGTCTTCTCTGCCTCCAGGACTGCAGCTCCTTCCCCTAAGTTCAAGTGCTGGGAAACGGAGCCTTCAAGGATAGCGATAATCCCCTGGGAGGTGGAGCAAAGAGAACCCCTAGGGGAGGCCCCCCCCCCAGGCTGTTCTGCCCGGGAGTAAGTACCGTTAACTTTCTCAGAGGAGAAGTTTGGGGACACTAGAGTGGAAGGAAGTGGGAAACCGTCTTCAAGTCGCTAGTGTTAAAGCTGACGCTTATTTGGGGAGGCTGGAAAGTGTGGGGGAAGGGCCGACGGCCCCGGGAAGCCCCGGAGTCCCGGCTGCGCGCGGCGGGTCTGGGAGGCGGTGGGGGAGGGGCGGCGGCAGGTGCGCGCGCCGCGGGCACTCACGAAGCCGTAGCCGCGGGACTTGCCGGTCTGGCGGTCGGTGATGACCACGGCCTCCTCGATGTCTCCGAAGCCCTCGAAGTACTTTCTGAGCGATGCGTCGGTGGTGTGGTAAGGCAGGCCGCCCACGAAGATCTTGGTGAACGTGGTGTCCTTCTGCGAGCCGTGCATGGCGCTGGGAGCGGCGGACGGCCGCGGGAACACGTTTGGGGCGCACGTGGGCTGCAGCAGCATGGGGGCCGCCGCTACCGAGCCGGCCGGCGCATGCGGGGGCGTCGCAGGCCGAATCCGAGTCTCCCACGCTGTCCCGGGCCAGTCGTCGGTCAGCCGCGACGCTCCTACTCTGCGCCCCGCGGGCTGCCGGCCGCCTTTGTAGCCGGCCACGCCCAGCAGCCACGCCCCTTATTTCAGACACGCCCCCCCCCGATAGCGAGGGGCGCCGGGAAATGTAGTTCTAGACATGCCCCACGTGCCTGGACGCTCCTGTGTTCGCGGGTATCAATCACAACTGGCCTCGCCGGGCACAAGGTCCGGTAGCTTCTATGGACTGCTCTATTCACTGGTTTACGCCGAAGAGACTAGGGGTGCAACGTACTTTTTAAAAGGTCCGAAGTAGTGGCTCAGCTGGTCATGTGCGAAGCCTTACGTTTGATCTCAGCATCACATAAACCTGGCTGCTGGCACACACCTGTAAACCCAGCACTCAGGAAGGGGAGGAAGGAGGGCTAAAAGTTCAAGGCCACCCTTTGTAGTAAGTTTGAGATCAGCTGGGTTAAATGAGACTATCTCAAAAAAAAAAAAGTAAATGCAAGGTAGTGTATTTTGCCGTGTATATATAGGCAAAATTCGCATCATAAATACTTTTGGAGACCTGGGGTGTCTGGCACTTTATGCTGGGGCTTCAAGAGAAGCATACCCCTGGGACCCTCGGGCTTCTGTGGAAACGAGGCGAGGCTAAAAGCCCCAGGCCATGCGGGAGAACAGAGGCGGCTTGGCTTCTTTATCACCAGCATGGGGACTCTGGGGCCACTCCTTAGCCAGAAAACAAGCAGAGAGCACAGCAAGTCATGTGTGGAAAGGGGGCCAAGGCTGGGACAAGATGCCAGCCTGCAGAACTCTTCTGGCCCAGCTCAAATGCAAACGTGGGGCCCCTTGTTGAAGTCTCGCTGTGGTGACACACTGGTTTTAATGCTCAGGAGGTGGAGTTGAGAGGATTACAGGCTCATCCCCTGCTACACAGAAGGCCAGAAGCCAGCCTGTGAGACATAAACTGGTATCTAAAAAAGAAATCAGTAATTTCAGCCCAGAAGCAGGCTGGATGCCTTAGCGGCTGGGCCACGAAGCAGCCCTCATCCAGCGTCCCCCATGTCCTCATCTCTGGCTATCACAGTGGAACCTGAGGACCTGCAAATTTTAGTGGGGTTACAGCTGGCCCAGCCCATGGTCAAGGGGGACAGAGAGTCAGATAGCCTCCTGGTAAGCTCAGCCCACCCGGGGCTTGCACAGTTGGCTCCTTGCCTGTGAAGCCAGGCGCCTTCACACAAAGCAGACCCCCTCCCCTCCCCCAATGCCTGAGAGCCTGCTGGGGTTACCTCCTCGCAGCCTTCTTCCCACCTTTGCCCTCCTTGCTTCACATCTCCTTTGCTGTTCGGTTTGTTTTCCCCAAACACTAACCAACCTGGCCTCCTCCCGGTCTAAGGGTCTCCTGACGCTGCTGAGTGAGCTCCCTGACAGCAGGGCTCTTGCGGGTTTTCCTTGGCAAGGGAAGCCTGCCTTGGGCAATGTCTGTTGAGCGAACCCATGGTGGGTTGTAAAGAGGGCTCCTGACCAAAAGACCCCTTAAGAAGCTTCTTTTGAAAACCAGTTAAAGTATGTTCTTGGCATCCCTTGAGGGCGGAGACTGTCTGGCCCCGAAGTCTTAGCCACATGGGTGCCTTCCTGGGGTCTCAGTTCCCCCGGGGTGGCACACTGCTGCTGGTGGCCAGGACGGTTGGCTTCAGGGCTTGCAGCCTACAAGTCCCAGCGCCGCCCCTGCCACCGACCAGCCCCGCCCCTCCGCTTCCCGAGGGCCCGCCCCAAGAAGCGCGCTGGGCGGACGCTGTAGGCACGTGCTGCTGCCTGGGCAGGAGGAGGGGGAGGGGATCACAGAATGTGCGAGAGCACAGCGCGGGCTGACCCCCGGGGGCTGGCTGAGCCTCCTAGTCTGAAACTCTGGCTGTCGGAGGACGGTCCCTGCACCCAGCTCCTCCTGGCTCTTTGGATTTCTGCATCATCTGCCGTTGCACCTGTTCAGGGGCTCCACGTCTCACCGTCTGCTGCGCGTCGATTTGCCTTGCTCTGAATACATGTGCCCTAACGGCTGCGACTCTGGGCCGGGGATGCCATTCACCACTCTCCCACCCTCGAAGCAGGCAGCTGCAGCGAGTGAATGGTTTTGCATAGTAGGCATCTCCCTTAGGCATAGTTGCCCAGGCGGGCACTGAGTGGTGTACAAAGGCAGGAAGGACCTAGCGCGGGCAATGACATCACGTGGGGAGTAGGGAACAGTGGAGTGCAAAGGCCCAGACGTGACAGCTGCAGCTACTGTTAGTTAATGAATCCTCCCCTCCTGCCGCTGCCTCTCACACAGGGTCTCATTATGCAGCGCAGGCCAACCTCTAACTTTTATCCTCCTGCCTCAGCCTTCCAAGTCCTGGAATTACAAGCATTGGACGGCCATGCTTGACTCAGGGGTATGTTTTGAGGGCTGGCAATGGCCTCATGCATCACTAATCATGAAGTTCATTTGACCTTTGTGGTGCCTGCTAAGGCCCTCACTGGGGATTCCCCTAGATTAGGTGACTTAAAGAAGCAGCCATTCATGGGCACTTCACCGTTATCCATAAGCCTGATCTTCAGCTGGAGTGAATTGAGACTTCTGAGCCAAGTCAATTCCAAGACCCCATGTCACTATAACCACCCCCAAATCTTATTCAGAAGAGGCCCTGGTCCCCTGCTCTGTGGGCTGAGAAGGTGGGATCATCCCAGTGTTGACATGGTCCAGGACTACACAGCCAGACTAGGCAGAGTTAGGATTAGGACTCAGGAGCAGGGGAACTTCCCCCTGACACCTCATCCTCTGGCCTGGAGTGAGGTGCTGTTGGCCATAACCCAGCTAGTCTGTAACCTAGCTAATCAACCATCAGTTGATTAAAGTTTATCTAAGCCGGTGTCTGTAGATGGGCCAGCAAGCACCTGACAAGCTCAGAGTTGAGCAGGCTTCAGGCTTGGGCTGCCCCATTACCCAGCTGGCAAGGCCAGTTGTCAGCCCTGGTGGTGTAGACACAGACAGGCTGCCCGGCTGGCCCTGAGAAGGACACGGGGTGGGGCTGGGGCTGGTCAGTCCTCAGTAACCCTCCTGCCAGCAGGGATAATTATAACTCTCACACGGTCAGCAGCTCCGGAGGCGGAGCCCTTGGCACAAGCCTGAAACTGACATCAGATCTTAGGACCCTGTGATGCTGTCATCGCTGGCTCCTGCATGGTGGAGAACCCCTGGTTTCAGTGGGGGAAATACTGCCCCAGGAGCCAGCAAAGGCTAGCAAGGTGCCAGAGATCCAGCAAGGGGTCCAAGTGACCAGCGACCACACTACAAGGACGCAAGAGGCAGCATCTTGGAGCTAGTCAGTTTTCTGAAGACCTTTCTGGACCCAGGGCTCAGTACGGAGACTCAGGGAGGTAAAGGTGCTTGTGCTAAAAGCCTAGAGACCTGGGTTCAATCCCCAGGACCCATATAAAGATGGAAGGAAAGAACTGACCCCCCGAAGTTGTTCTCTGACCTGTGTGCGCACACACACACACACACACACGCATACACGCACACAGAGGCATGAAAGCACACCCTGCTGCCACCACCACCACCAAACAACAAAACAATACAAACAAACAGAATGCACTCGCTGCAGCAGAGACAGCTGGATGTGAACCTCTGCTGCTCTTCAGGCTGGACAGGGCATCAGACATGACAGCAGGGAATATGGAAACCTGTTGTGAAACCCGTTTAACTCTGGAGCCCTGGGTGACTGATAGATAACACCTTAGCCCACAATCGTTCCCCCCTCCTGCTATGACAGGAGAGTGTGGAAGAAAGCAGCTGCTCTTCCACCCGCCTTGTCCTCATCTGAGCTAGGGAGTCCCAGTGGAAGTCTTTGGGGCCTCTGTGCAGCTTTCCTCTTCCTGACGGATGAGATCAAGTACTAGGCAATACTAGACCTTGGCAACCATTTCTTCTTTCTTTCATACATTTTTGTTCAGGCGGGATTTCATGTAGCCCAGGCTATCCTCAACTTTGCTATGTAGCCAAGGATGACCTTAACTCACCCATCCTCTTACTGACTACTAGGATTGCGGGAATGCACCGCCATGCTTGATTTATGGGGTGTTGGGGAACAAGCCCTGGGCTCTCTGCACAAAGAGTAAACATTCTGTCAACTGAACTATTCGTCAGTCTAACCTTAGCATCTTTCTGTCCTGAGCATGTGTGAGCTGTCAGGAAGACATCTTGTGAGCGTGAGGCAGAGTCAGAGAGATTCACAATACTACTGATAGAACTAAACACATGACGTGTGGGGATGCCTGGAGAGGTCCTTTATAGTCACAGCCTGCTAGGGGATGGGAGTGTACCTGGGGCAGAGGTCAGGGGTGCTGCTGTTCCCAAGGCGGAGGCCAGGGCACCCAGGGAGGCCTGGCTCCTGCTCTTCTCCCCACAACTCTTCGGCTGCTATGGTACATGGGATCATCCAGGACTTTGATCTCAGCCCGGTTTCTTATACACTCAAGCCTTGAATGACTGGTTGGTTTTTATTTATTTATTTATTTTTCAAGACAGGGTTTCTCTGTGTTGTCTTAGAACTTCCTCTGTTGACTAGGCTGGCCTCAAACTCAGAGATCCACCAGCCTCTGCCTCCTGAGTGCCGGGATTAAAGGTACAGACCACCACAGCCCAGCTTTTATTTTTTTCTTGCGTAGGGCGTAACGGTGTCTTCTGCACTGGGCTTGGGAGGTAGGCATGAAGGTGCACAAGTGTATGCCCTGAGTGATCAGGCTCCCTGCAGGCAGGTGGAAAAGGTAACATAGGTTCCTGAGGATTCGAGTTAGAACAGCCCTAGCTGCACACCACCTGCCCCAACTTCAGCTAAACGGAGCAGCCAGAGTCCTGGGGTAAAACAGCAAACTAGCACCTAACGGAGGATGCCTGGGAGGTTCAGAGCTTGGACCTTCAGAAAGAGGCAGAGCCTAACCCCATCTGCCCTCTCATCTCAGGCAGGAACAGGGCACCCCTTCTGATGGCCTGTTTCTGGGTAGGGATGAGCTCCCAACTTGTTCTCAACTGCACAGGAGCACCAATCCACTAAAGCACATTCTGTCAAGTAGTGTCCCCTCCCTGGTCCTCCTAGGCCTTAGAGCCCATGGCCATCTGCAGAGACTGGACGACTTTTCTGAGTCATAGCTTAAAGAAAAACAAAATGCCTGTTTGCAAAGGAAACAATCATATTAAAAATACAGCCTGGTCTACAAGAGCTAGTTCCAGGACAGGCACCTATCTCAAAAAACAAAACTATATATATATCACAGGCAGATCTCTGTGAGTTCAACGGCAGCCTGGTCTATAGAGTGAGTTCCAGGAGAGTCATGGCTACATAGAGAAACCGTTTCGAAAAACAAAACCAAATTAAATTGAGCCGTTATATTAATCTCACATTAATATTTTGGGTTCATATTCCTATTTCACATTAATATGAGTGTTAACTTCACTACACAATGTGTGATGTAGGCATGTATGTTTTCACACTGAAGCATTATAATGGGGCCAACTGGAGGCTACACAATGCTGCAGTGTGGAGGTCCAGTCACCAAGTCCAGCTGTTGGTGACAGCTGCACAGGGGCTTCCAAGGCACAGGTGCGGCTCAGAGTAATTCGCACACGATGATCCTGGGTCACTGGGCTCTGGCTGGGGAAGGCAAGGCCTTTCTCCCACCACGTCCATGAGCCTGTGTGCAAGAAGTTCCTGTGGCTGTTGTTGCCAGTCGTCACACACCCAGGGTCTTAAAGCATTACCCTTTATCCTCCCGCCATCCTGGAGGCCAAGGGTCTCCCTGAAAAAGGCTGTGGCACCTCCAGACAAAGCCCTCATTCCTCGGCCAGCCAGTGCCATCCTGGTGCTTCCCACAGGCTCCAGACCAATGTTCTCTTCTGGTTTCATAGCTTCTCATGGCCTCTGTTGGCTTTCTGATCCGATCCACTGTCTCCCGTTTTTGTGGGATAAAAGAGAGCTACGGAAGGCCCCCCAGTGCTGGGAAAGGTGACTGCTCTTCCATAACACAGCACCTTCCCCTCAGCACTGAAGCAGGGATGGCTATTTCCTAAGGATCAGGGAAAGGGGAGAGGGAAGAAGGGAATCAGTAGGTCATCTTCAAAATATTTTATTATAAAACACAGTACAGGGCTCATCAACAGTTCACACCCGACAATGTCAAATACACTCCGCTGGACGCGCTGGACGACACAAAGTCCAACAAATGGGGCTGCAGCGAGAACCTCAGTTCCTTAGAGTTATGGGGCACTGCAGCAGAGAGCGGAATGGAGAGAAGGCAAGCCGCCAGATGCTGGGCTGACCACTAAACAAGAACATCAGTCCTCCATGGTGGAGAGCCACAGCCAGGAAAGCTGGGCCCGAGCTCGAGCAGAGATGATGTGTTGTGGACAGCAAACTCCAAGAGCCCCAGCTTCAAGCCACTACTTCTCTACTTCTTGTTTCGTGGCTTTAGTTCTTCAGCCGCATTACGCAGGAAAATGTAATTTTTCTTTTGAGGATTATAAAACTCATGTCCCTAAAGAAGGAAAAAAATCCCAAATGACCTTAGTATTAAAGGCAACAAGGTATTAAACAAGCATTAGAGCAGAACCCACACCGAGCCCTGCTCTGAGAAGGCAGAGTTGAGTGAGAACAGAGAAAACAACAGTCTATGCTATACAAAACCTCTACCCTCCGAAGTCAGAGAGCCAGGGCCTGGCTGCCAGTGTCCTGCTAAGGGTGGCCTTTTCCTACAGTCTTCTGGGTAATGGGCCTTTACTCTATGACTTCACTGCCAAGGCAGCTGCTCAGGACTCCAGGCTCAGCATTAGCCCTGACCAGAGGGTCCACAGAGGGCCAGACTCACCCAAGATACTCTGTGGGAGAGGATCTATTCCACAGAGGGGACAGCTCCCAGGAGAGCAGAGGTCCAGGGGCATCAGTGGGTAAAGGCAAAGCCCCTCTCTACACCTCGCTTATGTAGACCAGGCTGGTCTGGAGCTCAGCGCTCACCTGCATCTGCCACCCCAGTGCTGGGATTAAGGTACTCGGCTGTGGCTTCCATCTTTTAAGCACTCAGAGTGAGCTTTCTCATCTTCCGGGTTACGGTCTAAGTCTCTGAGGCTCATGTTAGAATGCAGGCCTTCCTTACTTTTCCAAACAAGACTTTTCTTTGGTGGCGATGAGGACTAAACCAGGGCCTTGCCACAATGCCAAGCAAGCACCGGCTACTGAGCTATACACACAGCCTGCTTCACGTTTGTGATCCTTTGCCTCAGCCTCCCGAGTGATACATCTGTATCTGTAGTGTGAGCAGGGGGGTTGTTGTTGTTTATGTGTGTGGCCATGCACATTTGAACATATGTTCACCACATGCCCACAGTGGGCAGGAAAGGGCAGCAGATGCCCTAGAAGTGGAGCTGCAATTATTAGCTGCCATGAAGGTGCTTTCCTGGCTAAGCCTGGGAACATGCTAAAGAGAAATGGGGAGCCAGGAGGCAGTAGCTGTGCAGACGGGGGCCTCAGGATTGCAACACCTATAGAACCCCAAGGCTGCCCCTAACTGGAGGAAGAAGACTGGCAAGGTGGCAGGAACAGCCTCTGAAGGAGGCCTTAAACAGCTGTGGGAAGCAGAGCTAAAGGAGTGAGCAAACAGAGAGGAGGCTTCCAGAGCTGACCCGAGACTGAGTCCATCGCAGTGTTCCAGCTGCACATGGGAAGGGGATGGGTGCTTAGAGGGTGTTGAGCAGGTTCTCCAAGGCTGGGAGAGAACAGTGTAGAGAAATGGAGCAGGAACTTGTATAGGGCAGGAAGGAAGCAACAAAAGTTGAAACAGATGGGACCCCATCAGAAGCAAGGGTGAGAGGTAAAGCCACCATATAGCAAAGGGCAGAGAATTGGCAACCATGCAGAATGAACTGGAGGCATGTCAGTTACGGCTCCAAGTCCACACACTCCACTGTCTGCAATGCCTCAAGATGCAGCCAGAACCCTGCCAGCTCCTTACTCTCCCTGGGCAAACCAACCGATGCCACCACAGCAACACTTCGGTGACCGCCCCCACCTCCCCAGCATGCCCATGTTTTGGGTCCAAGAATAGAGAAGAGCTCATGATGGATCTCCCTAGCAAAACAATTCCCATTGTATAAAGACTGGACTGAAGATGACACTAAACCCCACACTGGGAGTCAGGCTGCTAGTGTCCCGCCCACACCACCCCCATACAAGGGCATACAAGTCCCGAGAGGAATCTACAATTCAAATTCAGGTCTTTGGCCCCAGAACTGGCTTGGAAGTTCTCACCTTGGACCAGTCATAGCTGGAAGCATAGGCAAATATATTTCCGTTGTGATTGAAGCAGCAAGCTGCTATGGGCTGATCTAACTGTTCCGAAGTCTTTAGTTTGGTCCTGGCATCTTTGTCCCAGAAGCTGAACCTGCCATCAGACCCCACAGTAGCAAGGGTGCCATGAACAGGATGGAAGGCAATTCCATTCACCTGCAAAGGTTGATAAGCACAGTGAGAAGCAGAAGCAGGTTGCTGCCAACACAGCTGCCTGCCAAAGTCAGGAAACCAAACACATGGGCACATAGCACTCCTTAGCCAGGCTGCCCATGGCAACTGGCAGCTCAGAACTAAACCTGTCTCAGGAGCTCCCCAGATAGGAACTCACATTTGTACCCACTGGCCGTATGAAGCAGCAACATAGGAAAACGTGTGTGATTTCTTTTAGCAAACAAATTTCTTGAACAACCATGCAGAATGAACTGGAGGCATGTCCTCCAACAGACACTCTACAGGGAGGTCTGAGTTATGGCTCCAAGTCCACACACTCCACTGTCTAAATGCTAAAATTCTACTAGGTGTAGAAACTGTCTGTGAATACCCACAAAGCAGAAAATGCCAATGTCCCTGTGCACAAGCTCTTATCCCAAGCACATCTAGAAGAGAGCCAGTCAACAGGTTTGTAAAGGAACACTGAAGTCCGCAAACACAAACACAGGCTCTTCTATGACTTCTGGTCCCAGTGCACTTGGAGAGCCAGCTCCAAGCCTGGTTCCAGGGGTTTCCCCTCATGATGAAGTACTGCTGGAACGTACTGCGTAGATGTCTTGAGGAGCTGAAGTGTTGGTGCCGTTGGATCGATGGCATTTAAAGGTGAAGTTATCTTTGGCCCTGAAAAGCAAAGGACATCTCAGCTTCCTTTCAGAACCAGTTGGAAAGAGCATGCCAGGCAGTGAGTGTCACTTACGGATTCGGAGGGTTGATGTAGTGAATGGCAACTCTGCCCTCAATACTTCCCAGAGCAAAACCTGTCGGCTTGTTCTGTTTGTCTTTAAAAATAGCCACACATCGATGCTATGGTTAAAATAAAAGGGGAAGGACCATTAACACCATGTAAGTAAAGATTAGTTAATATGAACATACATGTTATACATTTTTAGGTTTTAGAAGAACCAAAACCATGACTAATATGAAAGTATTTTTGTCTCCCCAGAAAGTGCTCCTCCTCTCTAGCCTTCCTCCCAGCTCCAGGACCATCTGTGCACAACTGCAGCTGCCCTACTCAGCACAACCCTCCACTGATGTGGGAGTGTCATATATCAATCTGTTGATTTCTTTGGCTAAGCAATAAAGAAACTGCTAGGCCCATTGGATAGGCCCACCCTTAGGTAGGTGGAGTAAACAGAACAGAACGCTGGGAGGAAGAGGAAGTGAGGTCAGACTCCACAGCTCTCCTCTCCGGAGCAGACGCAGGAGAGACGCCATGCTACCTGCTCCAGGGAAGATGCACACCATGCCCCAGCTCCGACCCAGGATGGACTTAGGCTAGAATCTTCCCGGTAAGCGCACCTAGGGGCGCTACATAGATTATTAGAAATGGGCCAGAGCAGTGTTTAAAAGAATACAGTGTCCGTGTAATTATTTGGGGCATAAGCTAGCCAGGCAGGGCAGGCGGCTGGGGTGTTTGGGGACGCAGCCCTGCCGCCGCTCCATATTACTACAAATGGTGCCCAACGTGGGGCTAACTGAGTCCACAGAAAGCCTGAGAAAGCTTGGGAAAGAGTAAAGCATGTTTTCTTGATTGTGACAATTTCTCTGGTCTACTCTGCTTGCTAGAGGCAAGCAAGCGCCTCATCTAAGAGAGGCTTCCTGACTCAGCTTTAGCTGCAAAGCCTGCAGCTCATTAAGAGGTCCTGCCACGAAACACTTAAACTGTGTTGAGGAAAAGCTGAACGCATGCTTTTCTGTTTTCAGCCATAGCAGGAAAAAAGCTGTGCCGTTTAAAAATGCTGGCTTTCTGGGCCATCCTGCCAGGGCAAACTCTGACTGTTTGAGGCAGGAGGGCCGGCTACTGAGAGAGGACTTGAGTGTTGTCTGTTGTAGCTTGCTGGCTGGCAGGGACCTTGCAGCCAGTACCTCAGCCATGAGGCTGGAAAGCTAAGGAATGGACTGGATCTAGCTGGCAAAGCCACGCCTTCAGTCCTACTGATATTGCTTGGTAAATTAAAGGCTCTTGTGGTCAGAAAAAGAGAGATATACAGTAAAGAGAGATTCAAAGACAGAGAAAATTTCTGAATGGTTTACTGTGTGTTAAAAATATATGCAGACTAAAAGTTAAAATTCTTAAAGTAAACCTCAAGTAAACTTCAAGGTGTGGTAGCACACGCCTTTAATCCCAGTGCCTAGAAGGCAGAGACGGGCGGATCTCTGTGAGTTCAAGGTGTAGTAGCAAACACCTTTAATCCCAATGCCTGGGAGGCAGAGACAGGCGGATCTCTGAGAGTTCAAAGACAGCCTGGTCTACAGATATATGCTCAAAAAGCAAAAAGTTAACTTAGGAATGTCTCAGCTTAGATTCTTAAGCGCCTAATGATTTAAAGGCGCAAATCAAAAGTGCTCCTGGATAGTAAAAAATTGCAGATTCACAATAGGACAGATTCAGACCACTAAATGAGTCACACTGTTGGATGAATGTACGTAGGCTTGGAGAGAGAAGAAAAAGAATATAGAGAATAAAGTTAATGGTTTAAAAAGAAAAAAGTAAAAGTAAAGTCTTTAAAGAGACAGAGTACAGATAGTTATAGATATAAATAAAAATAAGCCGCGTAAAGATGGAAAATTCACAGAGAGTCTGGATTATGTACATTGTGTTTTCTTTAAAATTTTTGACTGCGAAGGAGCTAAGTACAGAGAGACATTTCATTATATGGGCTGCCAAGTGGAACCAGAACGGATATCATGAGGGTATGACTTCAGAATTTGGGTCTAAGGATATGATGCTTTGGAGAGAGTCTTCTTTTGTTTTCACAGAGGATGAGACCCTGTTCATTTCTTCTATTCCGATTTGGTATGATGGACCACGTCCTCCTGAAGAGTTGCTGTGAACATCTTCAGAAAATTGCTTTGCTCAACTGCCAACTGAGATAAACCTGGCACACAGGTTACACCCTAAATAATCTGATTAACGACGCCCCCATTCAGCAGGAAGCAGTTTGGAGAGAAAAAACTGCGCCCATGTTCCCAAATATGGTTTATAAACGTTCTTTTACATTTAAAGGGGGAAATGATATAGGTATGAATAATTTGCATTGGTATGGATTTTAAGGTCAATTTTGTTATATGTATAAATGTTTCTGATGTAACTTTTACTTGATAACTGTTTTGTTATATGTAATTTTGCTATGTTAAGGTTAAAGCCTTCCTTTTTTTGTTTAAACAGAAAAAGGGGAAGTGATGTGGGAGTGTCATATATCAATCTGTTGATTTCTTTGGCTAAGCAATAAAGAAACTGCTAGGCCCATTGGATAGGCCCACCCTTAGGTAGGTGGAGTAAACAGAACAGAACGCTGGGAGGAAGAGGAAGTGAGGTCAGACTCCACAGCTCTCCTCTCCGGAGCAGACGCAGGAGAGACGCCATGCTACCTGCTCCAGGGAAGATGCACACCATGCCCCAGCTCCGACCCAGGATGGACTTAGGCTAGAATCTTCCCGGTAAGCGCACCTAGGGGCGCTACATAGATTATTAGAAATGGGCCAGAGCAGTGTTTAAAAGAATACAGTGTCCGTGTAATTATTTGGGGCATAAGCTAGCCGGGCAGGGCAGGCGGCTGGGGTGTTTGGGGACGCAGCCCTGCCGCCGCTCCATATTACTACACTCCACGCCCACAGTCCCAGCACTACTGGGCTGCGCTCAGAGCACGTCTCACTTTGATCAGCAGGCACCCTCAGGTCAGACACCCAATGTCTGTCCTGTTTCCCTACCCAGGAAGCAGTGCAACAGTGAGCCCTCTTACAAGGAACCCCGGACAGGTACATAGACCAAGCCAGTATTTTGGTTATCATAAGTATGGGGACTCAGCTAGGCTCTGTTGTCCTGTATTGGCTTACTATAGTTACTAGAGCAGCCCCCAAGTCCATCCACTGTGCAGAGACAAGCTTACTTCTTTTAGGGGGCAAATACCCACTCACTTGGCTATCACAAGACTACTATACTAGAATGACCATCTCTTCAACATCTTTGTTTTTTTGAGATAGGGTTTCTCTGTATAGCCTTGGTCATCCTGGAACTGGCTCTGTAGACCAGGCTGGCCGTGAACTCAGAGATCCACCTGCCTCTGCCTGCCTCCTGAGTGCTGGCATTAAAGGAGTGCAACACCACCACTTGGACTGATATCCTTCTTAGAAGCTCACAGTATTTCTACTTGGCTGCGTCCTAGAGCCTCAGGCACTTCAGGCCATTGCCATGGGGCAAGAGCTTTCACCACAACCACACCAACACTTGCTATCGATCTTAGTTAATTTGTAATTCTTGTGGGCATACACGTACACACACACACACAGTGTATGTATACAGGCACGTAAGTAAACGCACAGAAACCAGAGGAGGGTGTCAAGTGTCCCCTCACTTTCTGTATGTTAGGCAGTCTTTCTGGCCCCCATCTCCGGCTCCCTCAGCACTGAGGTTACAGCATACATTAGCCCAGGCCCATCTTGCTACATGAGTGCTGGGATCTGAATTCAGGTCTTCAGTATTGTGCTGCAACTGTTCTCGACCACGGCACCATTTCTTCCTTTCTTTTTTTTCCAGGAGTGAGGGGTGATGGGTGGGGTTTGAGACAGGATTTCTGTGTGTAACATTCTTGGCTGTCTGGATACTTGCTTTGTAGACCAGGCTGGCCTTGAACTGAGAGATCCCCCCCCCCCCACACACACACCTCTGCCTCCTGACTGCTAGGATTAAAGGAGTGCACCACCACCACCTGTCTCCACAGCACAATTTCGGCCCTGCCTTCTGACTCCCTGAAAATAGTGACCCCCACCCCCATATCAAGTGCTGTCTCAGGGCTCTCCTGGGATAAGTAGAAATAATGACTGCCTTCTCACATACCTGCTGGCCAGGTCGTTTTCTTTGGAGAAGTTTTTAATTGGGTCATTAGTTTTGCCACAAGTTCTTTATACCCTTTAAAATGCACTTAGCAATACAGACTCCTCACTAGTCCCTGTTCCCTGTAGGCTTTTTGTTGCTGGTAACTTCCTTCCTATGCAGAAGCTCGTCTGATGTCCCACTGGTTATTTATTTCTTGCCTAAGTTTTTTTGTGTCACATGCAAGCAAGCACTGTAAAGATCAGTGAGATAAAGTTTTACATAACTGCTAGGCAGACTTGGGATTGTACGAAGAGCGAGAAAAGAACTGGGGAAGCCTGGAGGTTAAGAAGGAAAAGGAACGAAAGGTGACTGAGGAGTGACCTCTAGTATGAGGGGCGAAGTGTTTTGGAGGTAACGCTATCAGTGCCCATGGGAACTCTTGATGGCGATGCCACAGGGACTTACACCAAATGCTTTCAGTGAAGCCATAGGCACAGGGCTTAGTGGAAAATGGGAGAAGATGGGAGGTATGGGGAGGAAGCCTCTGAACCGTGAAAGGAAAGGATCATAGATGGTTCTGAAGAGGCAAGGAGGCCTGCTTCCCAGAATGAAGCAGACTAAGGCACACTTCAGTGAACGCTAGAGAGACGTCTTAGTCCCTGCAAAGGCTGCAGGGCACGAGGGCTTGCCATGGAACCCTCCTCCAGAGAAGCTGGGCAGCACCTAGCAGGGAAGCTGCGTGTGCAGGCAGACACTGCAGGAAGAAGGCGAGGATGTTCAGCCCTCTTCTCCTCTTCTCTGAGTGCAAACTGATCCCATTTGCTGAGACACAGGCTGGGAGGAAATCTAGGGCAGGGAAGCAGGAAGGCCTTGCAGTCCTGCAGCTAGGGTAGGGCTGAGCTGAACTAGTCTCTCCAGATGGGCTGGGAGCACTCGGGAGCACTAAGCTACTTGGGGGAATCTGTGGAGGACACGGAAGCCTGACTCAGTCATGGATGGTAAGTGCTTATGTCCACGGAACGTTTCTTCCTCTGAACATATCGACAAGCGTGTCAAATCAGGCACTGTATAACCATGTCCCACACACGAGCCACATCTTGCATGCAGCAGGTGCTAACTGTATGATTCTCAATGGTCTCTGGCCCACCTGGTGTTTCAGTGGAGACT
Source organism: Microtus pennsylvanicus (assembly GCF_037038515.1). Taxonomy (NCBI): domain Eukaryota; kingdom Metazoa; phylum Chordata; class Mammalia; order Rodentia; family Cricetidae; genus Microtus; species Microtus pennsylvanicus. The sequence continues at coordinate 147,695,135 of NC_134580.1, read as the reverse complement.
CTATCCTCCTGAACTCAGAAGGCTGATTCTCTAATTGGTAGACAATCAGGCCTCTCTCTGCAGTGGCCACCACGGCCATCGGGTATATCTAAGGACAAAAAGAGATATACACACTTGACATGAAGACAACATTTCAGTCACAAAATCCTAATGGTTAACAAAGTTTAATAATCCAGTGGCTTCCATGTGCTTGTGAAGACACAGAGAACACGCCCTGCAAGCACAGCAGTCACACATGTTTGTTTTACTCTGGGTGGTGGGGATACTCTGGGTTTTGCTACACAGCACAGGCTAGTATCTTGGACCCCATCTTCTACTGGCGCATCCTGAGCACTATAGTTTCAGGCCTTCGTTACCTTGTCCTTTAGAGTTTTTAGACTATAAAATGTGGACACAAACAGTATTCTGAGGTCCCAGTGAGAATGGGTGGTCATCTCCACCCCTTCATATGGTAATGGCCTGTACTGCAGCATTTTCCTTCCGTCTTTGAGTACCAGGTGTTTCTTTTTAAGACAGGGTCTCACTATGTGGACCTTGCTAGCCTGAACCCCCAGCTGTAGATCAGACTGGCCTAGAACCCAGTTATTACCTTGCCTCTGCCTTGAGAACTGGGGTTACAATCACGGGCAAACATGCCCAGTTATGTATGTTTCTACATACAGTCTGCAAACATCAGTCCACACTGAGCACTTCTGAGGATGGATCTCCTCACTGTGGAATGACCTGGGTAGCTATTAACAAAATTCTGAGACTTAAAGGAAAGACATAGAGAAAAGCACTTCAGTTTCTATTCCACTCAAGAGATCAGAACTACACACAGGTTCCTCACATTCTACTACCATCATGCCCTGCTGTCTCCCCACACGACGGAGGACAGGAGGCTAGAGCTCAAACAAATCACTAGCAGTACAGGGCTTTCATCTCCAGCCCAAAAGACAATAAAACGAAAACGTCCAAACCTCAGCACTCAGTACTGCAGGACAAAGGCAGCCCCAAATGTCTACTAGCAATCTGCTGAAGTTGGAGGGTTTAATCACCGACAAACGGCAGGAGGCCACAGAGAGGTGCACTTGCTCAGCTGTGGGAAAGAGAGATGCTTCACTTACCACATCTGCACAGTAACAGCGTTCAGGGAGTTGCAAGACCATCATAGGATTTGATGACCGAGTATCCCAAAACTGAAAGCAAAGAAGGGAACGGTAAGAGACTGCTGAGGATGGCGTCTGTAGAGACCAACACCACCTTCATGGTGCACAACCCGTCAGCCACACAGCATACCTTCAGGGTCTTATCCCAGCTTCCGGTCATCACACAGCTGTAGTTCGGGGCTTTGATCCAATGTATGGTCTTAACAGGAGCATCGTGCTTTTGAAAGACAAAACCAGGGAGACCCTTGAACAACCAGTGTTAACAGCTCTAGTTGTGGAACTTCAAAGGAACTAACTTAATCAAAATACTGGGTTATAGTCAACACTAACAACAAAGTCAAAGGGCATGTCATTGCTTTCCCATATTCTGTCCTAACGCAAGCTTACCCTTCACGCATAATTAATAGTGACAGTAAGGCCCGTCCTAGGAAGCTATTCAGAAATATCTAGTGGGAAATGCTCCTATGCTGCTGATTTCTTTACTAAGATTCATCGATTAGGAGGCTACGCCTTCAGTTCAGGTGCGACGAAAACCATGCCAGAAGTCCTCCCTGTCCTTCAACTAGAGTGTCCTCAGGGGTCCCTTCTCTACTGAGTGTCCTCTGGCGGTCCCTTATCTACTTCTCTTCTTAGTTTTCACACTGAGACCCAGCCTGCTGCCCCTCAGCTGACAGATGCTCCACAGGTACATGGGTGTCCTCCTAACCGCGATGACACTGGCTGGCACATGGCAGGCACTCAACCGACACTGATGAATGACAGGCGAACAATGACGGGGCAAGTCACACTCGGGCGCTGGAATGCTACACTTGCCTTTTTACAGATTTACCATCACTGACTCATGTGTCCATGGGAAACTCGTGGAAAAGTGCTCTGTGAAATGCCAGTACAAATGAGGGTGCTTACAAACACGCTATGTGTGTGCTACTAAGTTCTCCGGTGCCACTACACCAAACTGTTCAGTGCTGTCTCCCGAGTCCACCCACAAAGGCTTCTCACCTGTGCTATCTGAATGGCCTGGTTGCTGTTCAGGTCCCACATCTTGGCTGTTTTATCACACGATGCTGTGAATACTTTGCTCCCATCCTAAAATAAAACAGAGGCAGTCTGCTCGCTGAGCAAAAGTTAAGTATACACAACACCCAAGAGCTGGGTCACATGTTTGCTCTGCATTGTATTATCCAATGACTTAAGGGCTAGCACACAGCAAGCTAGTCTTTTAAGAAACACACACAACTGGAAACTGACTACTAAGAGATCACGCAGAAGCAATCAAGTAGTGCCTGATGGTGGTGGTGCACACCTTTAATCCCAGCGCTTGGGAGGCAGAGGCAGGTGGATCTATGCGAGTTTGAGCCAGCCTGGTCTAAAGAGTGAGTTCCAAGACAGCCAAAGTTGTTACACAGAGAAACCCTGTCTTGAAAAAACAAACAAACAAAAAGAAACCAAATGGCTTTGAAAGCTACAAAATGAAAACTAAGTGTTGGCTGGCAACATACTCAATGGATAAAGGTCACTGCTGAGACTGACTTGACCCACACAGTGGGAAGAAGAACACCACCACCACCACCACCACCACCACCACCACCACCACCACCACCACCACCACCCACACACACACACACAAATACACTACAAATATGAACAAAAGCAAAACCAGCTTAAGCTCACTGCATATCTAGAGACTCAAAGCTTCAAGAAACGACACAATCAAGTCCTCTCCCCTGCCACAGCGAACCTGACCAGAACATTTGAGCAGAAGGATTTCTTTTACTTCAGAGGCTCTCAGCAGCGGAGGCACAACACCTGGGGTCCTCACTGGTCACACCTCAGGGCATCCCCAGGTGATCTACAGGGATCTAGTTCTGCCTCTACAGCTCACATTCGCTATCTAAACCCCGTGTCCAAAAGATCCCACAGCCTTCAAAATAATGCAGACACATAGTAATGCAGGCAAAACACCCATAGCCACAAATTAAAACTAAGAACCTGTGTAGGTCACTTCACATTCAAGCCATAACACACATTGATAATAATAATAACAACAATAATAATAATGACAGCTGGATGATGGTGGTGGGGCACTCCTTTAATCCCAGCACTATGCAGAGGCAGAGGATGGTGGATCCTGGGTTCAATGCCATCCTGGTCTACGGAAATACTCGGTCTCCTAAAAAACAAAACAAAAAGCCTTAGAACCTCAGGCTGGGCCCACCTGTCAGAGAGGTCTTCCAACATGCACATGCCCAGAAAGAGAAAAGGTGCTCCCTCCTTAGGACAGGCTCTGATCCTTGAGTGCTACCACAGCTCACTGCCTACTAAATTCAAAAGCTTTGGAAACCAAGACACTTCTGGCCTTAAGCATTCTGTTACAAAAGGCTAATTCTTTGCTGAGACATTAGGGGCTCAGAAAGTTGAACACACAGACCTGAGTTCTGTGCCAGTCAGGCAGGACTGCACTGTGAGACCCTGTGGTCTGAGTGAGAATGGCCCCATGGGCTCTCGCATTTCGAGATTCAAGCCATTCTCAGTGTTTCTTCCTCCTACCTGCAGATCAAGACCATATTGCTCAGTAATTTAAAGGCTAGTGTGGTCAGAAAAAGAGAGATATACAGTAAAGAGAGATTCAAAGATAAAGAAAATTTCTAAATGGTTTACTGTGTCTTAAAAATATATGCAGGCTAAAAGTTGAAGTTCTTAAAGTAAAAAAAAAAAAAAGAAAAAAAAAGGAAGAGAGTTGTTGGGTGTGGTAGTACACACCTTTAGTCCCAACACTTGGGAGGCAGAGGGAGATTGACCTCTGTGACTTCAAGGTGTGGTTGTACACGCCTTTAATCCCAGTGCCTAGAAGGCAGAGACAAACAGATCTCTGTGAGTTCAAGGTGTAGTAGCATACACCTTTAATCCCGAATGCCTGGGAGGCAGAGACAGGCGGATCTCTGAGAGTTCAAGGACAGCCTGGTCTACAGAGTTATTCCAGGTCAAAGATACAGAGAACCTGTCTCAAAAAGCAAAAAATAAAAGTAAAAATAAACAAAATAGAGGTTAAAATAAAGCGCACAAAGATGGAAAATACACAGAGAATTTTGATACTGTATGCTATTATGCTCTCTTTGAATTGTTTGAACAGCTGCTAAAAGATATTTGTTTATAAATGCTGCTGAACTAATCCAACATAGATATTTTGAAAATGCCTTGACTTTTAAATTTGGATCTAAGGACATGATGCTTTGGAAAGGAGTTTCTTATTTTGTTTTCACAGAGAGTGAGAGTCTGTGGATTGCTTCCATCCCAATGTGGTATGATAGACCACGTCCTCCTGAAGGTTGCTGTGAATGCCTTCAAAAAATTACTTCACTCAATTGACTGAGATGAAACTAGCACACAGGTTATACCCTGAAATACCTAAATAACAGTGCCCCCATTCAGCAGGAAGCAGTTTGGAGAGAAAAAACTGCACCCATATTCCCAAATATTGTTTATAAATGTTCTTTTACATTTAAAGGGGGATATGATATAGGTATGAATAATTTGCATTGATATGGATTTTGCCTTAGTGATATAAATTTAAGGTCAATTTTGTTATATGTATATGTATTTCTGCTCTTGATTAAGGTATTGTGATTGTGTAGTTTATGTAAAAATGTAATGTATATAGGTTGTTAATAGGTAATCATAATAGTCAAGTTTGTAGTCATGTTAGTTAAGATTTTCTAGATGTACATAAGTATATTTTAGATAGGCATTCTTTATATCTTTCAAAGATTATAGAATATGGCATTTTAAATGTTTTAATAACTTAGGGTTTTTCATGACAATGAGACACTCTGCTCCTGGCAGCACCAATCTACTTCAAGAAGAAGATGGGCATCGAAGAGGACCCTTATGAAGTTTGATAGCCATTTGGGCAAGAAACTGCTCTTGCCTGGACTACTGCATAAACTGGACACAGAAAACCCACAGAGAGAGGACTACTGAACTTGCCTAAAGGTGAGATGATCTTTCAGGGTTCCTGATTCATGAAAGAGTCTGCGAGACATTTTGCAGGACACAACAGATAGTGACTGAACTGCCTTTGAAATTTCCTGCTTTGTGGAAATGTCTGCTGGAAACTGTGGGCCTGTAGGCCGAAGATGGATGCCCCAACGGTACAAAGGAACTTTGGGTGACTGTACAGGCAGCAAGATGTCTCTGTCATTTCTAGAGTTTGAAAGTCGCTTATTTCTTGTTTGCTTAGGTAATATTGTATCTTTCTGGAGTCTTTGATGGAGTTGAAGAATAGTTAGTTATAGTTATAGTTTTCCTTAGTTATGATAAAGATAAAATAGATATAAATATTGTAATTTTTACTTGATAACTGTTTTGTTATATGTAATTTTGCTATGTTAAAGTTAAAGCCTTCCTTTTTTGTTTAAACAGAAAAAGGGGAAATGATGGAGCAAGGTCATTGGTTAAGTAATAAAGAAACTGCTTGGCCCCATAGGTTAAAACATAGGTGGGAGGAATAAACAGAACAGAATGCTGGGAGGAAGAGGAAGTGAGCTCAGAGACACCATGCTCCCCTCTCCGGGGCAGACGCGATAGCTCTGCTCTCTGAGGCAGACACATGAAGCTCAGACCCAGGATGGACATAGGCTAGAATCTTTCCCGGTAAGACTGATGCTACACAGATTATTAGAGATGGGTTGATCGGGATGTGAGAATTAGCCTGTAAGGGCTAGAGTTAATGGGCCAAGCAGTGTTTAAAAGAATAGTTTGTGTGTTGTTATTTCAGGGCATAAGCTAGCCAGGTGGCCGGGGTGCCGGGGACGCACCCTTGATCTTGTTGCCCTCTCAGCTGTTCCTGTCGCACAGGCCTTTGCTCTGCCATCATGGACCCTACTCCTCTACAACCGTAAGTTTAGCTAAACGCTTCCTTTCAGAAGCTGCCTTGGTCATGGTATTCTGTCACAGCAATAGAGAAGGAAGCTAGACATACATCACTCCAGCAGACGTCAAGCACTGGCCCGGTGTGCATCTGCTGGGCTTTCGGAATGGTCTGCCCGCTGTCTTGCACTTCCCAGCAGCGAACCTGTAGGACAGATGAATGAGATCAGGGCAGTTTCTAGTGTCTGATGTGCACCCACCTAGTACAGTTTACTGCAGGCTTCTTCTATCAATCCAGTTATCTGACTTCAAAAGGAAAATGGATAAGCAAGCAGCTTACTTCCTACTGCTGAGCCAGAGACATACAAAGGGTACCACTCACACCCAACACTGCAGCTAAGCTGCTTGCTCATCAGTCACCCAGGCCTGAAGGAGCGTTCATCTTTCTTCTGTAATGCTTCCTGTATCATTTTCTTGTTAAAGCTATGCATTTTGCAGATTTTCTAACTGTGATGAGAAAGTAAATTCCACCAGAGAGAACTAGTTAAGTTCTGTTTGCATTTAGTCTTCTTCAATGCAAATAATCAAATAACCAAAACCAGAAAACCAAGAGGAACATGTAGTTTGACTCAAGGCCTCTGCACTTCTGCAGCTGCAGTCTTCCTCGCTGGGACTCTCACCCTGCCCATCTTTGAACGTACTTCTAACTTGGTTTATTTATTTTTTTTTGAGGAAGGGTCTCTCACATAGCCCATGCTGGCTTTGAATTCACTCTGAAGCTCAGGATGGCCCTGAACTTGTGATCTCCTGTTCCACCTTCCAGGGGCTGGACTAACGGAAGTGTGCCAACAACCCTGTTTTCTAAGCCTAAGCCTTTAAAGCAGCAGGTGAAATGAGTAAAGCAAGCTTGTCCGCCTTTCCGTCCTCCCTGCATCGGCACTGCTGCAGTTCACCTGGAATCTTCCCCAAACCCTTCTGAAGACAGGGCCTACCTATGTAGCCACGTCTGGTGTCCTATCCAGCAGTGCCAGGTCTTACCTAAGTGAGGCCCTTAAGCTTGAGTTCTCTGTGGTATCGGGAATGGTATCGCAGGGCCTCAGACACCCCAGGTGGGCACTCTGCTTCTAGAGCTGCAGCCCTGGTCCTGAGGGCACCAAGCTTAGCTGTGCAGATCTGTGTCCCAGTTTCACAGGCATCCACATGAAGCCGTTGTCCTGAAGCACAGACATGAGCGCACAGTCTCTAACTCTGGGGTGTGAAGGGCATTATCAGGAGTCCCTCAAGTTCAGCTACAGAGCTCACAGGACAAGATCTTAAGTAGACCTGTGAAGAGCTGCTGCGGCTAGCCTGCAACAAGCAGTACTTCAGGCTCCAGTGTCCCTCATACTACCACCCAAAGATGCTTATTCTTACTAATTAGACTAGTCTGGTACTTCAGGCTCCAGCTGACCCTCGTACTACCACCCAAAGACGCTTACTCTTACTAATCAGATAGGAAAAGGAGTCTACCACAGACATTTCTTGTGATCGCTAGTGTAGCAGGATGGTCCGGGTCACTGCTGTGTGGAGTCTCCCGACACCTATGCCCGTTTCCACCCCGGTTCTCAATTCCCTTCATGCCCTCACCGAGCTTAGTGTACTAAGTAGCTAACAACAGTCTATGGAGAATCTGCCGTTATTTAAAGTCTACCAAAAGAACATTTGCCGGATGCCGAGAAAGGTTCTTAACAGACAATATAAAGCCAGGCAGATTTCTGGGTCTGAGGCCAGTCTGGTCTACAGAGCAAGTTCTAGGACAGCCAAGGCTACATAGAGAAACCCTGTCTCAAAAACAAAACCAAATAAAACAACAATAACAGAAAAAACCTCAAACAAGTAGCATATAGTGCAGTTGATCAGGAAAGGGGCACCTCGCAGCAGTAGCTGGCTGTGGTGTTACCGCTCAGAAAGGTGCACAGCTTCTACACCATGTCTCAGAAAGGGCCACACAAAAGCTTTAGCCTCGACTCACAGACAGAATGGAGCTGAAAGGCCTGCTACACTTACTACACGGCAGGAGCCTCAGGGGCACTTACGTCATTAGCCCAAGAACCGGCAATAAGGAAATTCCCTGGTAAGGTCGGTGGGCTGAAGGACAGACAACCAATGCTGTCATCAGGAGAAGATGTTACTTCGATGTCCTGGGGAGGGAATGTCAGAGTTAAAATGCACACATCATCACCATAAGGTAGCTTCCTTTCTCGCCAATCACCCAACACCTTGAGCTGGTATCTCCTAGCCCAGAGAGCTAGCTGGATCTGACTGTTCCTCACTTTGATCAAAAACTGGAATGACAAACAGGTCAGGGAAAATACTAGAGCTGCTGGCTCAGAAACATGCTAAGTGAAAGGCACAAAGACAGCATCTGCACAAGGGGGGGCCCTCGCTGACCCACCCCCGCTGACGGCCGAGCCCTCACTTTCCAGCTGTGCAGAGAGAACAGTGCCCATTCTCCAGGACTGCTCCAAGATCCACACTCGTTATGCAGAAGTAGCTGGTGAGATGGCTCCGGTTTAGGTCTACGTCTGCTACAGTTCTCAGCTGGCCCAGGAAGCTTTGGCCTTTGAGGGTGGACTGGACAGTTAAGGTGAGCTCCAAGTGAGGACAGGACACTAATTCTGCACAGGATGCGCTTTGAGCTTCAGTCCACAGGTGACTGCTAGGCCAGCTAGAGACACCCCCCCTTCACCTGACTTCTCTCTGCCTCCTCAGCTGTCAGCAGTACAGAACACATGGCCTGACTCTTTCTGCAAGACCTTTGAGGATACCTTCATTGGGTTGTGATTATCTGTGGTTGTGCTCCCAAACATGCTGGTCCCACCAGTCCCAAATCCAGAGGCTGATCCAAACAGACTCATGTTGGCTGTAAAACACAAAGTGGAAGATGTTGAGGACAGGCCCTTCTTAGGTAACAGAGCACATCGCAGACGGCTGAGCACTCTCATGCTAAGCCAGGCCTTGCTCTTCAGTAGAGATTTCAACACGCAACAAGCAGAATGTCTTCTTACAAAAGGAGCCACACTAAATTATGCAGCAGTGGCCAGCGAGATGGCTCAGGCGGTTAACAAGACGTTGGGTACAAGCCTGGAGAAAACTGGAGTCTGAGCCCCAGAATCAGACCACACATGTGGACTGTGGCATGCATGCCCACACGCATAATAAATAAATAACGCAGAAATAAATTGGGGTCAGCCAGGTGAGATGGCACATGTAATCTCAGCACCTGGGAAGTAGCGTCAGGAGAATCAGGCCATCCCTAACTAACAGCAAGCCTGAAGACAGCCTAGTCTATGAGAGAACCTGTTTAAAGGAAAACATTTGCACGGTCTAGCACATGCTGAATGCAATAAACAGCATCGTTTCCAAGGAAACCATCTGTACACTGTAACTCCTGAAGACTCACATTTACTTACATAACACTTCAAACTGTTACTAACTGGCAAAAAATTACACCCAGAAGTCTACCAAATCAGCCACCTTTCCAAAGGCAAGCTAACACACCATCAATGCTGGTTGCTTCTTAAAACACAGAAAGGGGAAACAGCAAGGAATTTTGGGAACACATTTGAGTTCTGCTGGCTTTGCAATAGACAACAGGTGAGTAGCAGGGTTGGCACATTCACATCTAAGAAAGCGACTACGGAGACGACTGCAAACCTGCCCGTGCTTGTAGAGATGGACTGACTCACAGCTTTCCCGCTTGCACAGCTGTGTCTCGGCAACGGGAATTATTTCCCACCTTTAAACCAGAAACATTAATCCCTGCTTCCTGGAGTTATGAAACCAGATCACCTCAGTCACGGTGCTTGAAATGGCAAGCTCCTCTACTGTACAAGTTACTTTAAGATTCGTTGTATTTTTAAACCACTGTGTGGGTGTGTGCACGCGAGTGCAGTGTCCACGGAGGCCAGAAGAGGGCTGTGAGCTGCCCGACCTCCGAAGAACGGCAGAGCCTTCTCTCCGGCCCAGACACCCAGAGGTGTCTGGTTGGGCTTTTTGGAACAAGGTCTCACGCAGCCCGGGCTGGCTGGGAACCCACTGTTAGCTCAGGATGATCTCGAACTCCGGGCCTCCACCTCCCAAGTGCGCATCCACGCCAGCCGTGTCGGCCGCGCCCCTCCCGTTGGAGCACGCCCCCGGCACACCCGCCACCCGCCGGGTCGCCCTCACCCGCTCCCCACCTCCGCGGCCTGGGCGGCGCACACGCCGCAAGGGTCGGCCGAGGGGAGCGCACCCGGGCCGCTGCAGAGAGGGGCGCAGCCGGCCGGCTTCAGCTTCCCCACGCGGCCGGCGGGGACCCGGTGGCGACACGCGATAGTCCAAGGGTTGCGCACGCGGCGGGGCGCGAAGCCACGTACCTGCTCTGACGGGGGTCTGAGGGGCGCCGCCAGCAGACCCCAGATGCCCGAGTCGCCTCAAGCCGGGGGAAACAGCCCCGTTACCACAGAAGCACCGCGCACGCGCCACGAGCCACTTCCGGGACCGCCCGGAAAGGGTCAGAGAACCACGCACCTCGGGGCTCCAGGCGGGTGCGCATGCGCACAAGCCCTTCTGAGGTCAAGAGGAAGTCCTTATTGCCAGGAGTTTGTGGGCTGGTGGGAGGGAAGTCAGCCTTGGCAGTTGCCAGGCGACTAGTCGAGAAAGGGAGTTGTTTTCACTTGTGTTATTTATTGTTGTTTAAACGTCTCTGATGATCGTGGGACTGCAGAGATGGCTCAGCAGTCAAGAGCAGTGCTGAAGACTCAGGTTTTATTCCCAGCATTCATTGGACGGCACACAGTTCCAAGAGAATGCCCTCTTCTGGTCTCTGTGGCCACTGCACACACGACAGGTACACAGAACTATGTGCAGCCAAAATACCCATATACATAAATAAAATAAAATAAAAAATAAAATAAAGATAATAAAATAAAATAAAAATGAGTTTATCAACTCATGTCCAGGGCGATCTACCTACTTTGCCCACTGGGGTATCCCGAAGGGGGAAACGATGAGAACGATGCCTACTCCCTGAGCTGTCTAAGATGTTTATTTTTTGTGCATGGATGTTTTGCCTGAATGTATGTGTACAGAGGCTAGAAGAGGGTGTAGGATCCCCTGAAACTGGAGATACAGTTGAGCCACCAAGTGAATGCTGGGAACAAACCAAATGCTCTGAGCCCCCAGGAACTGGTCAGGACTAAGCTGGCCTGAAACACCAGCAAAAGACTTGCTTTATGGAACATTCCATTTAGAATTCTAATTAAATGTGTCAGACAAAATGACGACACAATTAACTGGATTGAGGATTTCAACGAGCCAATCAAGGAAAGGTAGTTTTAGAGACAGAGAAAGGCTGGATGTTAGTAATGAAGAACAAGATGTGATTGGTTGCTACGAAATTACGTTTCTTGTTGGGAAATGACTGGCAGGCCTTCAATCCTAGCACTCAGTTAGAAGCAAACGCAGAGCCAGGCCTCTGTTAGTTCCAGGCTAGTCAGAGCTACATGGTAAGGCTCTGTCTCCAAAACAGTTATTAAAATGTAAGGCAGGAACAGGATCATTGGACAACAGAGTAAAAGCTGACATCCAGGTATATGTTTTAAGGGACTTCAGTGTAACGCAGTTGGAACTGGTCTGTCTAGGAGACTTTGGGTGATTATAGATTTACTTTTTCCCCTCGAAAAGTCAAATAGTAAGTTTCAGTTTGCCTACATGGAATTTTAACTGGGTGGCTAGATTTTGGTTTGTAGTCTTGTTGAGTACAAAGTCGTGGGCTGCTCTAGTTTGTATTTCACCAGGGACTGTCCCAGGACCACTCCAGACACAGGATGTACGCGGCAGAGGTGATCCAGATGCCTCTGTCTCTCCAGTCTCCTGCTCTCGAGGATTCATTAACTAAGCATAGTTTACTCTCTATGAGCGCGGATGACAGGGCCAAAGAGACAGCTTCCTTCAGGGCGAGGCCTTGCAGTGCTGTGCAATAGTCTATGGGGTGTGCTGGGTGGTTTATGTCAACGGGACACCAGCTAAAGTCCTCTGAGAGGAGGGAACCTCAATGAAGAAAATGCCTCCATGAGCTCAATCAGGCTGTATGCAAGCCTGTAGGGCATTGTTTTAATTAGTGATTGATGGGGGAAGGGCCAGCCCATTGTGAGGGTGGTTCCACCCTGGGCTGGTGGTCTTAGATTCTATAAGAAAGTAGGCTGAGAAAACCATGAGCAAGTCAGTAAGCAGCACTCCTCTGTGGCCTCTACATCAGCTCTTGCCTCCGGATTCTAGCCCTGGTTGAGTTCCTGTCCTGACTTCCTCTGATGATGGACAATGATGTGGAAGTGTATACCAGGTAACCCCTTTCCTCCCTCAAGTTGCTTTGCTCATGGTGTTTATCATAGCGATAGAAACACTAAGACATGGAATTCTGCAGTCTATGGAGCCAGTTCCAATTAGTTATTAATGATCTCTCAGGCAACTTGGGAAATCACATCAGGTGGAGAGATCCTCTTTCTTCCTCAATCGTAACATTCCCTAACCTTGGACCCTTCAGCTCTGTTTCACAGGTTGCTGACTCTGAAGAAGGCTCTAATTCCAGCGTCCCCAAAGCCTGTTGCTCACCACGGAGCTGTTTAGCACTGTGAGGCTGCTATGAGTGTCCTAGGTCCGCTTGCTCCATGAACTTCTCATAGAGCTTTAGATTCATGCGATTTTGTAAACTGTAGGCCCAACAGCTATAGGGTGGGTCGAGAACCCATATCTCTACCACCTTGTGGCTGCAGTGCTTGGACCCAAGACCACACTGAGGAGCTCAACCAGGACCCAAGACCCCACCAAGGAGCATAAACCAGGACCCAAAACCCCAGCAAGGAGCACAAACCAGGACCCAAGACCCCACCGAGGAGCATAAACCAGGACCCAAGACCCCACCGAGGAGCATAAACCAGGACCCAAGACCCCACCGAGGAGCATAAACCAGGACCCAAGACCCCACCGAGGAGCATAAACCAGGACCCAAGACCCCACCAAAGAGCACAACCAGGCTGTTAGAATCCCTGGGAACATTAAAACAAACAAACAAACAAACAAAAAACCCCAAAAACCTTCATGCCTGGATTCCACTCACAGAAGTGTTGATTTAGTAGGTCTCAGGTGGAATTCAGAAATTATTTTATTAAATCTCCCCCAGATAATTTGAGATACAGCCAAGAACCCTGCTGTTTAGGGGAATATAACGGACTGGCCGTATTGCACGCTCCATCAGTACACCAAGAGCAATGGCTTACCCAAACCCAGCAGCTCACATTCTGTTTCTAAACTATATTATACAGACACACACTTTACGTGAATACTCTCACTCCATCTTCACAATGTTCCTATGGACTTCGTCATCATTATTGCCCTCCTCCATCGTGGCTATGAGATAGAGACAAGATTAGAGCATTCCCCCCATCACACACACAGAGGCAGTGAGTGAAGGGAACCTCAAAGCCTGGCTGCACACGAGAGGCAGTATTACCTCTTCCCCAAGCCTAAACACCAAAGGGAGATCAATCATCTGTGTACTCAGTACGGGTAAAAAGTCACAGAAAGCTGCGTGGTGATGACACATGCCTTTAATCCCTGCACTAGGGAGGCAGAGCAAGCAGATCTCTGAGTTCAATCCCAGCCTGATCTGCTGAGTGAATTCTAGGACAGCCAGGGATACACTGGGAAACTCTTTCTAGGAAAAGCAAAACAAAACCAAGCAAAGTCAAAAAACGCACATAAAAAATCTGAAATGTTGGCTGTGACTATCACCACATTGGAGACGTCTCAGGAGAAAACCCAGGCCAGAGTGGTTTATAGTGCACTTCCAAGAGACTGGATGTGCTTATGAGTTTAGTTTCAGCTAATTTTTCAACTTAAATGATACTTAATTTTGACATTTTTATTGGTAAGTTCTCATAGGCTGGCTTAAGGTTTGCAAGCAGTTGGCGGCCAAGCTCAGACTCTTGGGAGTGGGGGCCCAGAACAGATGAGCTCACGAGGCCTTGGAGACTCTTGGGAGTGGGGGCCCAGAACAGATTAGCTCATGAGGCCTCGGAAGAATTCACCAGAGGGCCTCCTGGCTTCCCACACCTTCGGTTTACGAGTCTCACACTTTTTCATCTAGCTCTTTAAAAAGTGACTTGGAAATAATGTTAAGGAAATTCCCACTCAAGAGTGGAAGGATTTGCATGCCCAACAAGCTTTGGCCAGCAGAGGGCAGTCTTGGTCTGTCTTAGGGAGCTTAGACCGGCTATCCACCTCCGACAATCCGTTTAGTGGCAGAAGTCAGGGTTAGTCCACACTGCCTTCTGCAGACACCCCCATCAGTGTTGCTGTACACACGTGGCGTGGTTTTCAGAGTGTCTGTTCTCTCCAGCAGCACGTGATAGATACTGGCCTCACTGACAGTCAACCAGGAGGCCTGGAGGAAGCCGTGAGGCACAGCTAGAGGATTTGCCCTATTTCTGTACCATGTGCACTACTTGTTCCCAACCCCTATGCAACCATGACTTCTGAAATCACTTAACATCACCAATAATGACAATTCAATTTCCCAGAAAATGGGATGTTGCAGCTTTTTTTTTTTAATGAGGGTCATTATGAGCCCTTAAGGAAAAACCAAGAGTCTCAGAACATACTTTGTGGTACTTGTGCCTACACCCCCTAACTACAAACAGATTCCAGTCCTGTGTTCTTCCACATAGGTCCAGGAGATGCTGGTACCTTGAGGGCATGTCTGTTACCAGCTGCCATTTGAAAAAGCTATTGTGCAATAATCTGTTCTGAAAGCAAATCTTGTAAGTTAGAATTCTAGATGGTTCCCAAAACTTAGCACCAATTTCTCATCTGCATCTAATAAAGGTGGGTAGCATAGCCAACTTCAGTGTGGCTGATCTTCCATTTCCAAAATAATAGGAAATTATTTTAAGAAAATTTCCAGTCATAAGCTTTAGATAATTTAATTAGACGAACTGAATGGATCTGCAAGCTATTTTTAAGTTTATTTCCAAATTTTCATGATTACTGTAGTCTTGTATTTCCCTCTCATTTTTGACAATATAGCCTAACCCAGATGTTCTGTGGGTTAAATATTTTTTACTTATATTTTCTTTTTAGCTTACCAAAATTCAGTGACTTTATTGCATGTTGGTATTGTGTGTATAAATTTAAGGAAAACATTAGTAATTTATAAAAGCTTTAAATAATTTTTGATAACTCTCACAAAGAAGTCAAATCAACATCTTATTAAAATGTTCTTGAAACAAAATTTTCGGTATTCTGTATGTCCAGGGGCCATCTCAATGCCATAGGCATGATATCAGGGCTTTGATTTAACACACGACTTAAACCTTACCCTGGCAGTATGCATGCAGGACACTTGGGAAGCACATTCTATGTCCCCAGAAGTCTCTAGACTCAAGGTGAAGTTTAGGTTCCATGGCTTATTTGTCTGTGGACATGGGACAGTCAGTTATTAAACTTCCCTATGCCTTCATTTCCTCATATGTAAAGTAGGGTGGTGAGAAAGGAGCTTTACAGGATGAGATGAGTCAGCATTGGGAAGCCCCTAGAAAAATGCCTCTTGTGTGATAAGTATTGATTGTCATATCGCCTTGTTTAATCTTTACTACCAGCTCCTGGGCAGGGCCAGTATCATCACTATGTAACCGGTAGTTATGTGAGACCTGGCTCAGTTGAATTCTCTGTTGCTGCTATCTTATAATTCTTAACTCTGAACAAGGGCTGCCTTCTCCTTTTCTCTGTAGCCCCTACATATTCTGTTATTTGTCCAACAGGGTAGTTGGTATTCTTGTGTCCTAATGCTATTGTGGCTTTGGACAAGTAACACCTTCAGAGCTCTCACCTGCAAACCAGAGTTTTCATTGGGAGAATAAAGTGAGATCATGTGTACACAGTGGCAACACACACACACACACACACACACACACACACACACACACTTGCAGAATTGGTCCTATTGTATCAGCTGCAGCTGAGCCTTAGAAACTCAGCAACGTTTGCATCCTTCTGGAAGTGTGCAGGCTTGCAGACAGTTGAAGCTTCTCTTTCCTTAGGATGCATTGCACTGAGACCACAAAGGTTACTTCTGACAAAGTTAAGGTCTAGCTAGAGGAAGTGAAAGCACAGCCTACTGTAAGAGAACTCTCACTGCAGGCAATCTTGGCACCCAGAGAACAAAGAGGAATCCAGACACCTTGCTGTGGGCAACATGTGTGGCTGGGAAGCAGGTTCAGGTCCAGGGCAGTGGGTGGAGAAGCACACTGACAATGAGTAGAGCAAGGCACAGGACACACCAACTCGAATACTTGTGTATAATAAACTTTACTAGTTTCATAGGTACATCAAGAGAAAAATACCATGTAATTTCTTTGCAACCTCTTGAGTTTTGATTGCTATTTTTGTTGCTAGTAAGACACTTCATATCTACAGCAGTTGCAGGAAGTAATGTTTTTTGTTTTGTTTTGTTTTGTTTTGGAGACAGGGTTTCTCTGTGTAGTTCTGGCTGTCCTGGAACTCACTCTGTAGACCAGGCTGACTTTGAACTCAGAGATCCACCTGCCTTTGCCCCCCGAGGGCTGGGATTAAAGGTATGTGCTACCATCGCCCAGCAGAAGTAAATATTTTATAGATATTCATATGTAACAGTTTTTCTAATAAAATTTTAAAATTAAATTATTTTATAATCACTCTAGAACATAGAATAAGAATCTGTCTTTACAGAAGATCAAACATTCTAAAGAGCATTATGGAGTTTGCTTTGACAACCATATTAATGTAAAATTATTTTTACCATTGAAGCATTAAGATAAGGTACTCCTTCAACCAATGTTTGCAGTTCAAACAAGAAGATGAAAAGCTCTGAAAAGCACACACCGCCCAGCTACAATCTTATATCCATCCTCCAAACCTCAGCTTGTTGGGTAAGTACACTCTGGAAAGATAGTCTGATGACAGGAAGGTCAAGGCTTGGATCTCTGCTTTCATCTTAGAGTCTGCCATCATCTCCATCTGCCAGAAGGTACCACAGTGTTACCAGTGTCTGTCAGGAACCACGGGCTAGGCTGTCTTCAGGACTGCTAGAGCATGTGAGTGGCTAATGGCCAAGACTGTAAGGTCAGGCCTCACAACTAGGTGCTTTTGTTCTGGGACTTTTATGAGTTCTTTCTTTATTTTATCCCAATAACTGCAATACCATCACTGATAAAGTATATAACCATGGAGGAAAGACAGAAGTCTTCATCCTGCTGACCTCTGTTAGCACTATTTGTGATGCAGTTTCAACAAACTGTGAATTGTCAAACTGCATTGGTATCAGTTGTTGGTTACGTAGAATGTCAAGGAAGTAAGTCAGATTCAGAAGGACAAATTGTATGTTTTCTTCCATGTAGAGAATCTAGACTTAGATATATGCAGGTAGGACATGAATGTAGAAAAGGTACTACGTGGGGGAGGGAGGCTCCAACCAGGGAGGGGAGGGAGAACAGAGAAGGAAAAGACGAAGTGCTGCACGTCTTCTCTTCTATGTGGACTCTGGGTTTAACATGGATGTACGTGTGAAAGCAGAAGGTGGGCCATGTTGGGTTTGGGTTTGGAACAGGACCTGCCAGCAGGGATGACCTGCAGGGGTGGGGGTAGGGGAGATGAACAAAGTACCATGATATATATGCAAGAAATGCAATAATAAAACCCATCATCTTATACAATACCTGAAATCATTAGTTAAAAATCAGTAACAGTAATAAAGATGAAACAGAAGTTCACAGATGTGCTGAAAGTACCACTCTAATAAAAGAAAGAAAGCACGCAGCGTTTGCTTTTTCTGAAGCACACCGTCTACCTCTTTTCTCCAGAAGGGCTGACAGCTGATGTAAGGCCTCCTCAGGATACTGTCCAGTTTCGTGTGGTCATGCTTTGTCAGTGGAATCAAACTATCCTTCGGTATATTTAACCTGGAAAAAAATCGGACGGGAGTGGACAGAATGTGTCTGTAATCATGCCTGTGTTTATGTTATGTCAACAAACTGAGAAAAACAAGTGAAGTTGGGCGGTGGTGGCACACCCCTTTAATCGCAGCTCTCGGGAGGCAGAGGCAGGTGGATCTCTGTGAGTCTCAGGCCAGCCTCCCCAATCCCAAGTTCAAAATAGAAGTTTGTGTTGTCATAGAAACAGATTTTATCCTTCCTCTCCCTCCTCACCTCTGAGATGGTAACAGATAGACAGACACTGGCTGTTGAAGCACTGGTGTAGGTCCACGGAGCAGAGCTAGTGTCGACAGGCCGCAGCTTGTCCTGCAGCTGTGAGCTCCAGCAGAAGTGGCCAGTGGCTGACACTGAGAAATCAGGAAGTGGCTGCCTACTAAGTCAGTATTGAGGATGTGTATCTATTATTTTCTTACTCGGGATGCACACTTTATCTAGTTTGAAGGTTGAAAACAGTAGAGAGATCTGGGTTTATGGTGTAATGTGCTCTTGAAGTCAAGTCAGAGGTTCCCAGGTAAACACTAATTTCAGCTGTCCTCAGTGGCCCCATAATTAGTTCCTGGCTGGCTGACTGCAGGGAATCCAGTGCTGCTCCTTGCAGTCTCTTTCCTTTGATCACATATCTCTCTGGAGTGGCTCTAAGGACACCTGAGTGGTTTACAGGACATGGCTGGAGTTCCTCCAAGACCTCTACCTTAAAAGCCACGAGGTTCTGTAGTGATATTTTGATTGTAATCTAACAAATAAAGCTTGCCTGAAGATCAGAGTGCAGAGCTAAGCCACTAGTCAGCCATACAGGACAGGGAGTGGTGGCACACACCTTTAATCCCAGCACTCAGGAGAGAGGCAGAGGGATCTCTGTTAGTTCAAGGCCACCTTGGTTACACTAAACTGAATCTGTCTAAAAGAGAAACAGAGCTCACAATAAGGTGATCACAGCACTTGGGATCCCACACCTTTAATCCCAGCACTCGGGAGGTAGACAGGAGAGATATGGCTGGGTGGAGAGAGGAATATAAGGTGGGAGGAGACAGGAGCTCTTCGTAGTCTGAGGGTTTGTAGAGACAGATGCAGTCTAAGGATTCATAGATGGAATCCTCCCTTCAGTCTGATGATTCAATAGAAGTAAAAGGTCTCTCTAGTGGCTAGCTACACTGCTTCTCTGATCTCTCAACTTTCACCCCCTAACATCTGACTCTGAGTTTTTGTTATTAAGAACAATTAGAATTCGTGCTAGAAGGCTTGTTGTGCAAATCTGTGTTTGTACAAAGAGGTCATGCCAAAAGATCATGGCCATGACAAGTTTAAACTTTGCTTCCTTCTATGGAAGAATTTGAAACTCCATGAAGAAGGTTATCTTCCTACTCAGCTCATAGCTTCATGATCCCCATGTTTGGGAAATCAGCATCTACACCCAAGACAGCCCACTGCCTCAGGAAAGCCCGCACACACACACTCAAGTTCTTCACCTGGGGAAAGGAGAATAGATAGCAAGAGGGTATTTGAGGGGTGGGAGGGATGGCTCAGTGGTTAAGAGTGTATACTGCTCTTGCGGAGAAGCCAAGTTTGATTACAGCATCCGTGCTGAATAGCTCACAACTGCCTGTAAACTCCAGCTCCAGGGTCCCAAGGCTTTAGTCCTCTGTGAGTATCTGCACTCACACATTCATATCACCTAGTACCTACACATAATTAGATATTTTTACAAGTATTTGAAAAGCAATGTTCCCCCACAGTGAGGACCAGGTGGCCCACTCTCTAGAGAGAACACAACGAGGACCCTTTTGAAGCAGGGGAAGCCTCAAACTCACATACACTTTGACCCACCATGTCTCTGGGAATCCTCAGAGACTATGTTAAGATTCAGGGAAAGGTTTAATTATCAGAGGACCCTTTGATCTGCATGTCACCTACAATCTCTGCAGAACAGCTATGAGGAATGGCCTGAACGAATGCTAGCACGGGACCGTGGAAACTCAGGAGCAGAAGCTGTTACCATGAGGTCCACAGGAGAAAAATATATTTATTGGTAACAAGCAAAAGAAGTGATCACATTGTGTTGTATGCAAAAACCAAAGAAACAGTTAAGGATCTTGAGGTTTTGGGGAAAAGGTCATGGTTGAGGGCAGAAAATCACCGGTCACCTAGGACTGCCCTGCCTCGAATGACCAGTAACTTTAAGTGCTGGAAGTTCCCAAACTCTGATATTAAGATGGGATCACTCTGTGAAGTTATTAGAACGTTCAAGATCAGGACTGAAATTTAATTGCACCCCTGGCCTCACACATATTATCTGTGTTTGTGAGGGAGATTCTCACTTGGAGCTCAGGCTGGCCTCTGGCTCAGTCTCGAGCTCAGGATTACAAGTATATTGTCATGCATCTCCATGCATTATCCTTTTAAATAAAAAAAAACTTGTACAAAGGTTTAACCATAATTATAAAAATAATTGTAGCTAGCTGAAAGTAAAATTAACTAAATTGATTGAGTTTGTTTTGTTTGTTTTTTGAGACAGGGTTTCTCTATGCATCTCTGGCTGTCCTGGAACTAGTTCTGAACACCAGGCTGGCTTCAAACTCACAGAGATCCGCCTGCCTCTGCCTCCCAAGTACTGGGATTAAAAGTGTGTGCCACCACTGCCCAGCATAATTCATTGAGTTTTGGGTTTTTTTGTTTGTTTGTTTGTTTTTGGAGACAGGGCCTCTTGATGTATAATGATAATGGCTGTCCTGGAACTCTCTATATAGACAAGGATGGTCTTGAAACCACAGAAACCTGCCTGCTTCTATCCCCCAAGTGCTGGAATTAAAGACATGTGCCATCATGACCGGCCTTCATTAACTATGTAAATAACAGAAACCTCAAGAAATTTACTTTATAACTACAGAAGCAAGTGCTTTTCTAGTGACATTAGGCATGTCAAACACACTGCAATGAGACTCCTTACCTTTTAATATCAGAAGGGAGGAGACCAAGCCATCTGATAGCTGGAACGGTAAGACTGTGGGCTTCGAAGGACATGGACTGAGGTAAAGAGCAGAGCTGTGTCAGGTGACCTGGGTGGAGCCCTGGCTTTCTATTCTGGCAGCAGGGTGAGGTGCTCTGAGCCATTGCTTTATTAATCTCACCTGCATTCACTTCCTCCCTCCCTGCTCTGCCACCCCTCTGTAAGAAGTTGGCTGGGTTTCCAGCTCATTGGGAGATGCAGGTTCAGCGAGTTTGAAGGGAACCAGGATTTGTAGCTCTGTAGATTCTCAAGAGTGAAATTTGGTCACCATAGGTGGACTTGATGTTTTCCCTTCTGTCATTGTGGGAGTCGCAGTGGCAAAGTCAAAACTGGAAGCTGCATGTGACATTTATGGTCTATCTAATGCTCTTTTGGAGCCGAACAGGCTCATCCTTGGGTTACCTGTGAGTAGCTGTGCATTCTAGGGGCAGGACTCACACCACTGAAGCAAAGATTGGCTCTCAAAGAGATCACCATTTCCCCTGGGACATTCTGGAGAGCCTTGGCTTGCTAGGGTTGTAAGTAAACCCCAGTGAATGTAAAACGCACTGTGGAGAAAAGGAGATGGTGAAGAAGAGCAGATACTCTTTTCTGTACTCACCATGGACCCGTACTTGTAGATGCACATTATCTCGATGCCTGTTGAGAGTGAGCTTGAAAATTAGACTCAGGCTGCAGCTATGGAATCTGCACTCTCAAATTTTATCTAACATCTAAAATCTTTATTTTTATGAACATTACCAATGAAAACTTATGTTCTCAGTTTCATGTTAAACATTACCTTAAATGATTATAGCCTTTAATTTGACAATATTAACAATCCCTTTGATTTATTTCTCTACTGATTACCACGCAGGAGATTGAGCCTAGGACATCATGCAAGTACCACAGCACTGAGTTATCCCCTGGCCCATGCAACACGCTGTGAATTGTTCTAAGAGCAGAAAAACATAACCACAGGTATAATTTAGTCACGACAGTTGTACCAAATAGTCCAGGAGAGATTACCATGGGGATCGGCATCTACCAGTGTGAAAACAGGAAGATGAAATGTGTCCCACAGCTTCTTCACCAGGAGCCTTGTGTTCAAATCTGGAATGCCCTTTCCCTGAAAGCAAACAGAGTCGGGCATTGTGGCTGTGGAGAACCTGGGTACATTCTGCCTGCATTTTATCAACACTGACTAGTGAGATCCCCACTCTGACTTCCAGGAGGGGGAGTCTAGTGCTGACTGTGAGGAAAATGTACAATGTGCGACAGGAAGAGCCACATATATTCACACCTCTACTTCCAGTATACCTGTTTGAAGACCCCACTCCATGGAAACATTTCAGCAGCAGCAGAAATAATAAAGTCCCTACACACTTAAAGGTGCTCACCACAGTGTTATTTAAAAGGGCACAGGGAGAGCCCGTGAGATGGCTCAGCAGAGAAAGCCTGATGACCTGAGTTTAGTTCCTGGGACCCAGACGATGCCAGGAAAGACAGACCAGACACTAAAATTGTCCTTTACCCTCTATATTGCTTCCTGGCTCTTCCACCTAAGCAGATGCCACTAGGATTTTCTGCCATCACCCCAAGAGTCCATGCCAAAATCACACTTGGAACTTCTCTCACAAAGAGCTGAGTGCTTGTGTCTGCCCTCTGGGTTTTAGTGGTGACATTAAAGCAAGAAGCCACAGGTCAGAGCCACATAGACTTGTTCCCCACAATCAGGAGTCACCTAGTCCTCCTTAAGTGTCCTTCCTTCAGTCCCCGCCCCATCCTCACACTGAGATAAGCCATCTGATCTGCAGGCTGCTACATAAACCCAAGGATGCAAAGCCTCCTGTGAGTCTGCCCTTTTGGTCCAAGTCAGAATGTTACAAGACTAGTCAGGCTTCCAAGGTGCTGCCTGACACCTCCTCCTCAGACTCTCTCCTGGCTATGCTAAGGCTGCATTTCCCGTCCCTCTAACAAATCACAGGACTCTAAACAGCTTTCTTCTCCAAGGAGTGAATTTTCTACAGCTATGTAAAGGCAGATGTGGAGAGATCTCAGAAAAGGGGAGCTTTATCTGCAGCGCTCATTTGTGTGCACCCCAATCTTTCTTCCCTCCTGAAGCCAGTTCCTGTGATTTCTCACCACATTGCCATGCCACAGGAAGCTAACTGCCCACAATGGACCAATACTTCTGTCAGTACCAATAAGTTCATGTCAAAACCCTACCCTTCGATGTGGAGGTGAGACTTTGGGGTAGAGAACGGCAGGATGGACTCCCCTGAATGGGATATGAACCCTTATGTGAGGGGCTCCAGAAAGGCTCTCTCCTGTCTCGGTTTTGCTCTTTCTTCCACGTGTACTCTCAATGAGAAGATAGCTTCTTTGTGACCAGGAAGTGGTCTGCCCTTAGTAGAGAATCAACTAATACTCTAGTCTTGACCCCAGGATGCAGAACTTTGAGAAGCACCCGTGTTGCTTCAGCTACCCTGCCTGCTGCATTTCTGGGCTAGCTCTTGCTGGCTGAGATACTGCCTTTGGCTGAGGCATCCTGTGGGCCCACTGGTGTCACAACACCACCTACGTCCCTCACTATTCCTGCGCATGTGTGTGTAAAAAGGGAAAGCGCCAGTGAATCACCTGGAATACAAACTCGTGTAAAGAGCAGCAAGCACTGTCAGTTGCCCCAGCCCTGGAGCAACACTGTGCAGGAATGTGTGTGGGAGACCCAGAGGAGCAAGAAAACAAAGCCTGTCTGGGGAAATGGCTGTTTTTAAGACTAGAGACCCATCTGAACTTGAGCTGGGTTGAAGGAGGTCTTCTGCGCTGTGAGACTAGATGGTGCATTAGACTGGACAGGGACAGGTGCGCAGATGTTGGCACTCTCTTTCCAGGCACCACAATGGTGAAGTGAGGCAGAAGTCCTACCGTGACCATGATGCATGGGGACATTCTGCTGCAGAAGTTGTCATCCAGGAGCCGTTGAAATGTCGCATCCTTCTCTACTATTAACAGAAACTTCGCATCTGTGATCAGATCTGTGGAGCTAAGGCTGAGGAACTCCAGTCACAGTCTCCAGGCTTAGTCACCCGCTATGTGACAGCAGAGTATATCTCAACTCAAAAGCAGCTACGGGAAAAAGTTTTTAGTTTACCTCCCAATATCTGTATTCACTCAGGTATACAGGTGCTGGACCTGCTTCACAGGGAGCTCCCGAGAGCCCTAGCAAGCTGACTGTGGCTACTTGTCTCTATGGCCTAACTTGTTACACAACAGGAAGGCAAAGTTCTTTGAAGGAACATTCCAGTTTAAACAGTTTTACCACTGAAGGATACTCCGGATCCCTTGGATGTTAGATGGAACAGCAGTAGCCTAAGTTAAAAAGAAAAAACAAAACCAAGCAGTTTGTAAATTAAATAAAAAAGTGTCACTGCACTTAATAATCCATCACCACAATCAAATGCATTCAGTTTTCATTGATGGGTAGTCTAGGGACTGTCCCTCAGTGGGTAGACTAGAGACTGTCCCACAGTGAGGAACAGACAGGTCCCTAGGAAAGCAGACACACATCTACTTAGCTTCCCTAGCAGAGAAGGTTGTGGAGCAGACAGAATGAAGGAAAGTGTCTTGATGCAGGGCCTCACAGCATGGCTGCGCCCTGTCCTGATGGGAGCATCAGACCACCCACATCAGCAAGGGGTTTGGGATAAAATGTGTTCATTTCAAACCCACAGATTATGTAAATAACCATGCCAAAAAGGCCATGTCACAAGTCATGTAACACATCAACACATTGTAAAAGATAATATGTGTCTGTTTATTTCAATATGACAATTAGCATATTTGAAAATAGTGTGCTTGGTATAGAACCCCATAAAGCACACACATGTTCACCCATCAGTTTTATTTTAAAACCTCTGGGCCAACAAGATGGATCAGTGAGTAAAAGTACTTGCCACGCAGACCTGATGACAAGAGTTTGATCCCAGGAACCCATAGTGGAAGGAGGAGCGATTTTTGAAAGTGGTCCTCTGACCTCCACACTTGTGCTGTGGCACACATATATACACCTGTGAGCACACACACACACACACCATACTCATATTCAACAATTATAAATAATTTTTACTTTGTCTCTAAATTACACAATGAAGCAAGGAATAAAATCCAGTTCAAAATGAAAGGGGTTGTGTGGCACCGAGCAGGTGGATGGAAGGATGCTCACTGTGGCACTGCAGGTGCACTGCACTCGGGTACCGTCTTCCTCCATGTATCTCAAGTTGCCAGCAATCAATCCCTTGGATGTAGATAACTGGAAAAAAATAACAGCTTTGAAATTATTCTCATTAATATACTTGTTGTTACAAGCCTCTTCATGCTCACCTCTTAAGATATTTGTATTTTATTTTAGACCAGAATCTAGGTAGAGATGGAGGAGAAAGCATGTAAGTGTACTTAGAAAATAAAAATATCTGAGAAGGTCCCTGTTTAGGTTCATTTGACCAAAGGAACACATTGGAACAGACTGAGCTTATGTTGAGAAAATGTACGATCAGATGACACAGAAAGGGCCAGAGTACGCTCTCCTCCCAGACAAGACCTCGCTGGCCTGCCGGCCTCTGCCGCAGCTGGCACTTTGTTTTGTGGCAGTACTTTGTTCCGAGAATGGCTTACCACATGCAGGCTCCTCCGGGGCACTTTCAGCATACAGGAAATGTCATCTATAATGTTGTCCACTGCAGCTTGGTTCCCAAAGAGCTGGCTGTCAGTGTAGTATATGTCTCTATGAAAATGTAAGGTCGATACTGTGAATAAGCGCCATGTTCTTTTTTTTATTAAAGGTTTTTTTTTTTTATTTATTATGTATACAGTGTTCTGTCTGCATGTATGCCTGCATGTCAGAAGGGGACACCAGATCTCATTACAGACGGTTGTAAGCCATCATGTGGTTGCTGGGAATTGAACTCAGGACCTCTGGGGATAACAGCCTGTCTTCTTAACTGTTGAGCCATCTCTCCAGCCCCAACCGCCATGTTCTTGACCTGTCACGCGCAGAGTACCATGTGGAGGACATTTACTGCATACCAGCATACCAGGAGAGCTGCTTACTACCTGGGCTCCAGGATTCATGACTATCCAAAGCGTATTTTAAAAGCTAATGGGGGCTAGAGGGATGGCTCAGCAGATAAGAGCCAACGGCTGATCTTCCAGAGGACCTGGGTTCAATTCCCAGTACTACACGGCTGCTAACAAATATCTGTAGCTCCAGCTCCAGGCGAACTGAGACCATCTTCTGGCTTCTTCAGACACCAGGCGAGTGGCACATAGACACACATGCAGGCAAAACACCCATACACATCAAATTTAAAACTAAAACAGTTAATTTAACCAAATCTCACACTGCATTTTTTGAAGATGAATTTGCCGGAACAATATATTTACCTCTTGGTTGCATAAGTGTTGCTCTGTACTAATTTATAAATCATGGACAATATTTTCAGAATTAGAGCTGGAAAATAAGACATAAGAAACAATTTACTTCTATCTCTCACTAATTTGAAAGACACTGTTGTCAAAGATTTTAATTGCCCCCATTGCTTGTCTATAATGATTTAAAAATTATCTTTCCAAAAGAGAAGCATTAGGTAAAGAATAGTTGGAAAATCAAGGGCTCTTTGGGTAGCAACTTTTCCTGAACATGAACCTAGAACATGCTTACTTGGAGTGGCCGTGTGCTCCCAATGTTACTGACAGTGAAAAGTTCTAGGAGTTTATTTTAAGGACAAGTTACCTACTAAAGAATATGTGAAGACATCTATTTGGGAACAGCTAAACTCTAGAAATAACTAACTTATTGTTAATTACTCAACACCATGAAAGAGTAACTTACCAAACTTTTTAACTGATTTTGGTGAATCGCTTTTGATTTTTCTGGTGATACACTGAGGTATCATCTGAAGGCCGACAGAATCTTCAAACCTGTTGTTTTGTTCAAAACAAAGGAACAAAATGAGAAAGACTTAATTCCTGGACACACACTCGGTGTGACCTTCCGCATATCACATACGCATAGACAGAGGCTAGAGGTTTTGACCTTGAGAAAATTGTTCTGCAGGTGGGTACCAACCCATCTTGTTTTATGAGCCCACCAGTCACCACAGACTGGGGGGGGGTGTCTGTGAGCCCCAGGGAACCACCTGTCTCTGGGGTTGCAGGCATAAGCCAGAGTTTGCTTTTATGAAGGTGCTGGGTACCCTAACACAGCCGTTCCCACTCCACAGCAAGCACTTCAGCCACTCAGTCATCTCCCACAGTTCTCTGTGTGGGCACTGGAGCTTAGGAACGCCCAAAGGCTCAAACTGCTACAGGCAGGAGACTAGCTAAGGTTTCAACCAAACACCTTTCAGTATGGAGTATGTGTGCGTAGTTCTTTTTTGGGGAAGACAATATATATGGAATACTTACACATATTTTACTATTATATATTTTACTCATTTTGCCATTATTCATTCTCAGTTAATAATTTGGTTCTATTTAATAATAATTTTTGAAATATTTTATTTCAACTACCCACAAAGTGACATTGTGTGAATGACTGATATCAGTTTGTTAAACTGAACCTCCCAGGCTCTCCTAAAGGTGGCAGAAGGCACCAGGAGAACACCCCACATGGCAGCTGCTTTGACGCCACATGAAATCCATCCTTCACAACACATCGCCCAAGTATACAGCTTATGCTAGTTACATTGATCTTAAAATAATACTTATAAAAGGATCTTCCCTAGTCCCTTTCCTCTGCAACTTTCACAAAGTCTGAGGACCAGCTGTTTGCTGGAAAAGGCTACACAGCCAGGAAAGACCAAACCTTGTCACTAGGCTGGAGAACTGGGATAGACTAGGTGGCAAGGACGGAGCCTTATCTCTGTGCCGTGCTCAGGATGCCCACACTGTGGTCCACATGTCAGCACTGACTCCAGCTGTCTGAGCAATGGCTGCTTTGGCAGAGTGGAAGACAACCACAGCAGGGTATTTCCCCAGTGCTAGAAGTGTGGCTCTACACTTGCTGTTTCGAGCAAGGACAAACAGACTTTGAACCATCCCCTCCCTCGGAGCTGCTCTAGTTGCTAGCCTCCTTGTCTTGGCCTCATCTTTCACACAGCCCTTCTGTGGGGTGTGGATTTGGTAAACCTGATAATTTTTACGGGACAGGTAAAGGGGATAAAAAGAATGACATATGGCTATAACTCTAAAATAAATTGAAATAAGAACATAGATAGTGCATTTTAAAATAAAACTGCAAGGATCAGGCATACCTTTTTTTTTTTTTTCAAGACAGGGTTTCTCTGTGTAACAGCCTTGGCTGTCCTGGAACTCGCTCTGTAGACCAGGCTGGCCTAAAGCTCACAGAGATCCTCCTGCCTCTGTCTCTCTAGTGCCAGAATTAAAGGTGTATGCCGTCACTGCCCAGCCTGGCACATACCTTTAATACCAGTGCTAGGGAGGCAGATGTCTGTGAATTTGATGTTAGCCTAGTCTACATTATGAGTTCCAAGCCAGCTGGGCATTACAGTGAGACCTCCTCTCAAACAAACAAATAAGTTAGTAAATAAATAAATAATAAAACACAACTTCCAGGGGCTGGAAAGTGGCTGGGCAGTTCGGAGTGCTTACTGCTCTTACAGAGGACTGGAGTTCAGATCTCTGTCCCCATACCAGGTCACACACAGTATCTGTAACTCCAGCTCCAGGCGATCTGACACCCTTTTCTGCCTTCCATGGGCAACCACGTGCACATGCACATTTAGGTACAGAAACACACACACACACACAGAGGCAAGCACACGCATCTTTTTAAAATGTAGAAATAAAATTGCAAAATGCCCACATTATGTTTTCCCAGCTCGATCTGCTGTCTATTGTGAAGGCAGGCACTTCATTTCTTGCCAAACTTTTGATTATGTCTTGAATAATATTTTCTATAGATGTAAGAACCTCAGAACTGAAACAATAAACACATCGTGATTTAATTTTATAGCATGTAATATTTCCCAGATCAATACAAAGACAACTTTTTTTTCCTCTCCTAAGACAGGGTTTCTCTGTGCAGCCCCGGCTGTCCTGGAACTTGCTCTGTGGACCAGCCTCAAACTCACAGAGATCTGCCCGCCTCTGCTACCCGAGTGCTGAGATTAAAGGCGTATTCCACCACCTGCCACCTCTGCCTGGCACAACTTCCTTATTTCATTGGATTTTTGTTGTTTTGTCTTGATTTTGGAGACAAGGTCTTACAAGGTAGCTAAGGCTAGCCTGGAACTCACCATGAAATCCAAAATGGCCTCAAACCCACAATCCTGCCTTTCTCCTGAGTGCTCGTATTACAGGTGTTGGCCACTAGGCCTCCCTTCTGCTTGCTCTTTTTTACGCCTAGGAAATGCATGCCAATAACCACCTCTCTTACTAAATTCTGACGTCTCTGACATCACCATGCATTCAAACACCTGCTCGTATAGTGGTACTTACAGAGACATTAGACTTGCCTGTAAATTCATGTCTTCAATAACACTTCGGCATTAACGATGAGCTAATAGAAGTTACAAATACATTTCTATTTGCTCACATTAACTTACTTCGATGTCACTGAACTTACACAGACTTGGCCTGACATACCACTGCTAAATGTTTTACTAAGGATGATGTGAGAGGAGTCTTGACACGCATGCACGCACACATGCACGCATGCACACGAACACAGCTGCTTGTAGCACACTGCCCTAATTGATCTCATGCCGTAAAAATTAACCATTTTTAAATTTTAGTGATTCAAGAGGAAAGAATTCAATCACGACCAGGAAAGGAATAAATTGTGAGTTCCGTACTAAATGGTTGACTTGGCCACTTAAATCATGCCACGTTACCACAAAATATCAAGGCTAAACCCAGTTTTCTGTCAGCTGGCTGTTAATTTCACAGACCATCAGCTTCAAACATGTCGTTCTAAGTAACACTGGCATATTGTCTAGGAAGGGAAACCAAGTTAAACGTAGAAGATGGGCAAAATGTTGAGTTTTAATGTCCACAGTCTTCAATGTTTTCACTGGAAAGAAAAATAGATCAGAAAATAGATTTCGAAACATTTAGTATGTTCTAATACAGTAAAGACTAATGATTTGCTATTTTTTTCAAAGCTTGGAACAGTTTGAGAAAAATACTGGAAACAAACTTAAGGTATAATGGGATTAATCCACATCGTTGTTGTCAATAAGGATTCCCACAATCTCCTAACTTCTCCCACAAACTAATTACTTCTGTAAAATTTGTTTGCTTGTGGGGTTTGGGGTGGCTGATTTGGGCTTAAAACAAAAGTAATGTGTCTAAGATGCAAAGCGGTGGCAGCCGAGAGAAAGGACAGGAAAGCTGTGAACCATACAACCGCATTTTCTGCACTCAGGGCCACCTCGGGTGCTGGAGGAGCCGCTGATTTTAAATAAATCCCTTAAAACCCGTTCATCTGTTTCCTCCGGGTCAAGGAAAAGGACAGGACGGTTGTAAACCACTTAAAGTATTGATATCCTTGGTCTAGCTGAGAAACCCAACAGTGTAGCGAGCAAACGCTTTTGCATTTTTCTCCTCCCTCTTCTTATTCTTCATCCAAAATCCCCAAAGATAAAACATAAAGCCAAATAAGATCTCAGCCTCCCTGACTAGAAAGGATATTGAGAACCCTGGGAACTAGGCTAGAGGATGCTGGAACATTCTAGAAAACATCCGGTGTGGTCACCGGGTTTTTTGGAACGCGAGATGAGAGCTAACGGCAGGGAGCCCTGTGGAGGGCCGGGTCCGGCGCTCAGGTGCGGCCGGCATTCTCCTTCCCCGCGGCCACCTTCCCGGCCTGCCCTCGCCTGCCGAGCCGCTGTACCTAGAGACCACGCGGGTCACCCTGGCAGGGGCCTCCCCTGCGCCTTGCTTCACCACGGCCAGCAGGGAAGCCCGGTGCCTATCCAGGGCGTCGAAGAACGAGGCCTCAGGCCCCGTGGGCACGAACGCCATGATGGCGGACACGGCCGTACTCTCAGAGGCCACCCTTTCCCTCGCTCTGACCGCGCGTGCGCAGCGCACCACGACCCCCGGGGCGGCCCGCTAAGAGGAGTGCGCAGGCGCTTACGCCTGGTACGGGGCGCCAGGGACCCTCCCGGAGCATGTGAAGAATCAGGTGCGGATCTAGGAGCGCCGGGGACCAGCGGGGCCAAGGTTCCTTGACCTGATAACTCAGGAGAAGTAACATTTGTGAACCCTTTAGGGGAGATAATATTCGTGGCACTCTTGCCTGCCTGCCTGCCCGAAACCTGGATTCCCGCCTCTACACCACCTCTTCTCCATCTGCCTCTGTCTCCTGAGTGCTGGGATTGAAGGTTTTACTATCGTCCAAATAATGTTTAGGACTCACTTTTGTTTAAAAAGTTGTTGCTGGGGCTGGAGAGACAGCTCAGCAGTTAAGAACCTTAGTGACACCGGGTGGTGGTGGTGCAGTCTTTAACCCCAGCACTCGGGAGGCAGAGGTAGGTGAATCTCTGTGAGTTCGAGACCAGACTGGTCTACAAGAGCTAGTTCTAGGACAGGCTCCAAAGCTACAGGGAAACGCTGTCTCGAAAAACCCAAAGAAGAACAAACCGAAACAAACAAGCAAAAACCATAATGCACTTGCAGAAAGTCTAGGTTTAGTCCTTAGAACCCACGTCTGGTGACCCATAACTGCCTATAACTCCAATTCCATGGGACCTCATGCCCTCTGGCCTCTGTGGGTTCCCACACACATGTGGTACACACACATAAAGAAATAAATATATTTTTAAAAAGAAAGAGATCCTTTAAAATATAAAATAAATTGTTTATCTGAAATGGGATTTCCTTTCTAAGGATTAGGGAGTGAATATGGCTTCCTCTGGGTTAGCCATTTCTTGTTCTGTTCCCTCTGAGCCTTGTAGAACAGAAGACAGATTTCCAAAGCCCTGGGCAAGATCCTTGACTTCCCGGACCGAAGAGGAGAGAGTGGGGTGAGAGATGAAATACTGGGGCAAGGTGGTTTGAATCAAGGTGCATGACGGGATGCTGGGATTGACCCCAGAGGTGCATAATGGGGATGCTGAGGTCGACCCCAGAACCACATGACTACAGGCCTCACTGGCTAGCTTTTAAGATTCAAACTAGTTTCTGAGCAGAAATAAACTATTGTCCACACTGACAGTCGCCCGTGTGTCTGTGTCTCTGTACAAGTCTTGTGTTAGGGTCTTCATTGTTATTGCCTGTGTGTACGTGTCTGTGCACAGATCTTGTGTTAGGGCCCTTCTTCATTGTTATTCCCTGTGTGTACGTGTCTGTGCACAGGTCTTGTGTTAGGCCTTTCTTCATTGTTAGCGCAGTGCGTGCTCCCTGTCGCTTTCCCTATGCTAAGCAGTGCTGCTTACTGAGGAATGGGGAAGCCAGGTCTCTGTCCTCAGGAAGCTCACAGACCGAGAGGCAGGAACTGAGTGTCAACAGGTTAAGTTGACTGGGAAAAGGAATAAAGTACACTTCAAACCTGTCAAAAACCCTAGAAGGGAGAACTCATCCTTGTTTCAGGCTCGAAGAGGTTGAGCAGGTACGTGCAAGGTTGGGCTGGCAGTAGGTTTTGAAACACAAGCAAAAAACAAACAACAACAAAAAATTTTTTTCTTTTCTTTTTTTTAAGCTTGAGTACAGTTTATTTAGTGGATATTGGAAATGGTGTAAGAAGAAGGAGTTACCGAGGGGAGGGGAGAAGGGGGAGAGGGAAAGGGGGACAGAGAAAGAGGAAAGAGGGGAGAGAGAAGAAAGAAGGGGGAACGGAAGAAGGGAGAGAGGCAGTCCACTTTTTTCTTTTTTACTTTTTTCTTTTTAAATTTACTTTTCCCTTTAATCCCAGCACTTAGGAGGCAGAGGCAGGCGGATCTCTGTGAGTTCGAGACAGGCTCCAAAACCACAGAGAAACCCTGTCTCGAAAAACCAAAAAAAAAAAAAAAAGATGTGTGCGACTGTGTGCGCGCACATGCATAAATTTACTTTTCATTTTATATACCAACCCCAGTTCCCCTTCCTTCCCCTTCTTTTGACCCCCACCTCTATCCTCCCCCATCCACTCCTCAGAGGGGTAAGGCCTACCTTGGGCAGTCAACAAGGTCTGGGATACCAACCTGAGGCAGGACCAAGCCTCCACCTCCCATATTAAGGTTGAGCAAGATATTCCACTACAGGGAATGGGCTCCAAAAATCCCGTTCATGCACCTAGGATAGGTCCTGGTGTGACTGCTAGTGTCCCCCCCCCGCCCCTCCCCGTCCCAACAGATCAAGCCTCATAACTGTCACCCACATTAAGAGGGCCTAGTTCAGCCCCACGCAGGTTCCCCAAGAGGGAGATCTTGATTGATGCCAGGTTCATATCAAATCCTTAGGAACAAGGTGCCTCCAGGGGTCTGGCTCAGAGTGGATCCGCATTTTATAGGGTTCTTCCTGGCAGAATTACCCCTTTGGCCTGGGTGGTGGTTTTTAGTATAATTTTCCTGCCAGATGGGAGCCCCATAGTAGGCAAGCTGCCATCTAACACCCCCAGAGAGGAGCCAGTCAGTAGAAAGGCCTCAAAGAAGGAGGGCAGGGTAACATCAAGGAGGTGGGTCTCTCCTGCTCCGGGTTTGGTCCATAGGAGATAGACCTGCATCACCTGGTCAGCTACAGGATCTCACCCCCATCCTGCCCTCAGGCATCAGCCTCCCTCTCAGGGGTGTGCAGTGAAAGGTCTGAGGTGGGTGGGTGGAGGTATGGGGGGCGGGTAGATGACTCCCAGCGGATGAACAAAGCCGCCTAAACCTGCTGTTCCTGCAGAAGAGACTCAAGGTTCAAGCTGCCTGGCAGGGGTTCCCACCTAGACAGACAAAGGTGAGGGGGAGGGAGGAGTGTTCTGCCAACAGCTGCTGCGGCTGCCTCTGCCCTGCAGGCATCCTGCCTTGTTCTGGGGAGAGTAGCCAAGAGCTTGTGTGCCCGAAGCAGCTGCTTACAACACCTGCACATCAAAGGCAGCTAACCGGCCCCATGCCGGGAGACAGAACCAGAAAAACACATTGGGCTCCAAGCAAGCCACGGCCTGCCTGTCTGGCAAAGGCTAGCCGCGGCTTTTCCTGGGCTGAGTCCTTTTCATCCCTTGGCCCTCTGAGCATTTCCCCAGACTCTGTTAGGAAGGTGCCTTAGTTTCTTTTTCTGTGGCTACAATAAAATATCCCCACAGAAGCTTCTGAAGGGAGAAAGGACTTAATTCATCAGGTAGTTCAAGCCAGTCACAGAGAGGGACTCAAGACAGCAGGAG
Organism: Microtus pennsylvanicus; assembly: GCF_037038515.1. Taxonomy (NCBI): domain Eukaryota; kingdom Metazoa; phylum Chordata; class Mammalia; order Rodentia; family Cricetidae; genus Microtus; species Microtus pennsylvanicus. Next base: position 147,660,722 of record NC_134580.1, on the reverse strand, counting down.
AATGAAGAAGCTGGTCACAGGACACCCACAATCAGGAAAGAGAGGGCTGAATGAGTGTGCAGGCTCAGTTTAGTTAACTCATTTTATACAATCCAGGATCCCCCACCTAGAGAATGGCCCTGCCCAATTAAAATGGGTCTTCCCACATCAATTAACACAATTGCTTTCGGGGGCTGAAGAGATGACTCAGCGATTAAGAGCACTGGCTGCTCTCCTGGAGAACCCAGGTTTGATTCCCAGCATCCACAAGGCAGCTCACAACCATCTGTAACTCCAGTTCTGGGCAGTCCAGTTCTCTCTAGGGGCCCCTGTGAGCACCAGGCACCCGAGTGGTGCACAGACATACATGTAGTCAAATCTCTCATGCACATAAAAATAAATATTTTAAAAGCTTGCTCCATAGGCAAGCTCAGAGTTTAATTCCACATAGACATGGCCAGAAGTGTGTCTCAGATGTTGACAAGATGGCACTGTAACACGTCCCCAGAACGTAGCAGGCCCTGAGATCTTAGCACAACTGACTCCATGATGGAAGTACCATTCAGGCTGTAAAACTCAGCACGTAGACGGCACCACCCGCCAAAACTAAAACAAAGACCTAATCCATCAGAATCCATAGTTAGAGGAAAGTCTCTAAGTATGGTAACCTTGCTTTTGGATTCTATGGTTCTGCTTCTGGCTAACTGTTCTTGTTAACTGAAGTATGCCAACCCACAACATGGGTTTTTGTGCTTAAAAGCTCAACCTGAGAAAGGCTGGAGCTACAGTAGGATCCCTCACAGCCAGTATAGTCGCTGACTGGCTGGCTAATAAAGACTTTATTGGCCTAAAGCCATGTCAGAGCAGTCCTCTCTGGTGGCTGTCCTGAGACACTGTCGCAGGGGTACTTTCTGCAACTTCATTCCACAGCTCTGAAACCATAGGCTGTGGCCAGAACATCATGAATGTGCGGGACCCCAAATTCTAGGGACCCAAATTGACTGTCCAGTTCATAAAATCCGGGATCGTGAAGGCAGCTAAAGGTCACTTTTGACCAAAAAAAAAGGACAAATTTTTATGATCAAATTTACAGGAGTGGACCTAGAAAAGATGTGGGTGGAGTCGACATCAGGCCCATTTAACCCTCGCCCGGAACACCCTGTCCTGGCACTGGCGTGACCCGTGTTGCCCATTCCTCCCATGTGTGGCCCTTTTTGTTCTTCTGCCTTCCCTGGCTTCCCCTGCCTCTCAGACCTGCAGCTCCCGATGCACTGGCTCTGCATTGTGACACTCACAGGGGACCTTCCACAATGACTCAGTGGTTGATGTTCCTTCCCTTTCCTGGAAGCAGACTGTCAGGTCACTGGGCCTTGAAGGTCCAGTGTGAAGGTCTACTGTGGTCTGGTGATACAGCTAAGAAAATACTGACTAGAACTTCAAAGAGACACTCCAAAGCATCCTGAAGGCATGCAAGGAGACCAGAAGGGATGGAAAAAGAGGCCACCTGAAGGTCCATGAATCAGTATTACCAATTTGAGATCATGTACAAGGTAGCTGGGGTCTGGTTAGATAACAGTAAACGGTTTTGGATTTTGCATTTTTTTGTGGTTTCGGTTTTGTTTTGTTTTGAGAAAGAATCTTACTATGCAGCCTAGGCTAATCTGTGACTTGTTTTGTAGCCCAGGCTGGCTCAAACTGACAACCATTCGTCAGCCTCTCAAATCATGGGATTACAGGCGTGTTACCAGGACAAGCAGAGACTGCATTCCAAATGGAAGTTGTTAAATTAGTTCTACAAGTCTTTGGCAAGACAAAGTACGAGGATCAGCCTAGGTGCCATAGAAGAACGTGTTGGGAAGGGGGCTTTTCTCTACGTGACAAGAGGTCTTCGCCACACATTAGTTACCGTGAGTCCGATAATGACACCACAGAGACAAGGATAAATGAAAGACAGGGAACTTGCCTCAAGCGATCTTGAGGATAAGGGTGAGGATGAAAACAAAACAAAGCATGGGGACAACTATTTTGATAAAAGCAATTCTGCTGGGGGCCAGTAAGATGGCTCAGCAGGTAGAGGGTCTTGCTGCCGAGCCTCCAGATCTGAGTTTGGTCCTTGGGACCCACATGGTGGAAGAATCCGGTCCTCCAAGCCTGGAGGAGTCCTGGAGAGCCACTGATCCTCAGGCCCTGGTGGAAAGTCCACGAGGCTGGAGTCCGATGGGAAGGGTGGCAGTAAGAATGACAAAGGGCACACTCTCAGGCACAGGTGGAAACATGTCAGCAGACAGCACTGCCTTTTCCTCTCCTCCCCACTCCTCCCCCTTCCCATCTTCCTCCCCCCTTTCCCTAATGAGATTTTGTTTTTATTTTTTGTTTGAGACAGTGTCTCACTATGCAGCCTTAGTTGGGCTGCAACTCAATATGTAAACCAGGTTGCTCTCAACTCACAGAGATCCTCCTGCCTCTGCTTGAGGAGTGCTGGGGTTAAAGATTTGAGTCACCAGGCTTGACCTTTTAAGCTTTTTCATTAGTATATATTATATGGTTTCATTATGACATATCCATACATATATACATAATATATTTCAATCACAGCCACACCCATAGCTACCCAGCTATGTTCCACTCCCAGCTCCCACTTTTTCTTTCTTTCTTTTTTCTTTCTTTCTTTTTCTTTTTTTTTTTTTTTTTGAGACAGGATTTTTCCATGTAACAGTTCTGGCTCTCCTGGAACTCACTTTGCAGCCCAGAATGGCTTTGAACTCACTGAGATCTGTGTGTTTCTACTGCTGGGATCAAAGATGTGTGCTACCAAGGCCAGCCTCTACGTCTTTTCTTTACGTGACTCTGAGTTTCATTTGCATTCCTACAGGAGGATGAGCACCTTTTCCCCCTAGGCCAAACAACCATTAGCTGCACAGAAATCCTCAGGGAAGGCTGGGCCCGGGTGAGCCCCTCCCCTTTCTTTTCTTGGATCTCTTTATGTCTCGACCAGCCACTATGGGGGAAACTCCCTCCTCAGACCTTTCTGGAAATGTCCTAACAGACACTCCCAGAGGCTAGTGTCTCCTAGGTGATTACAGATGCCTTCCGGTTTGTTTGGTTTAATCTTAGGACGGACCTCTCTGCTGGTTCAAAGAACTCCAATCAAACCAGATTAGACCGAAGTAAAAATGCCGACGTTTAATAAATGCAGCACTCTCGGGTGGACCAAGACAGCGTTAGCAGGGAGAGGAGCCCACGCAAACCCTGGAGATCATGTGTTCCTTCTCTGTGAGGCAGCCTAAATACTCAGGGGGAGGAGGAGGTTGGGAGTTAGAGTCCAGACCAATGCAACTCCCAGGCCAGGAGTTGGGGTGACACTCCCAACTTAATATTACAAAGTTGACAATCAAGATTCCATGTGATCAGGGGCATGTCTATCTCATAAGAGTCAAGGAGGCTACTGCAGGCTTAGAACAGCTTCCCAACTGCAGGGGCAGTGTTTCTCTGCGATAGAAGAGAGACAGGCTGCACAATGGTGAAAGAATGTGGGAAGAGCCCAAAGACTGCTCATACCAATAACCCTTCTGGAAGAAGATACCATGACCTCATCCTTCAACTCACCTATACATGGCTGGCCTATGACCCATCTGGGTTTTGTCTGATGCAATGAAGAAAATCCTGAGTGGTAGGTTTGCTGGGGGAATTCAAGGTCATGGTGTTTTCAAGTCCTTTGAGTAGCTCCTCTCCACGGTTTGTGGATGCTGGCAGATCCGAGCCAGGGTCTGTTAGAACACAGATTCTGTGCAGCACGGTGATTGCTCCCAAACGGTGGTCATCTGGAGTCCCTCATAGAACACCTGCCCCATGTCAGCTCCAATAGTCTCGGCTGGGCATCTGAGGTCAGTCTTTCATTACCTTCATTTCACCCGCCAGGAACCTGAGGCTCAGAGACGTTAAGAGTTTGTAGCAAGAAAGGAGGGGAGCGGAGACCCAAACCCAAACCTGTTTCCAGAACTTCAAAGCACATCCATCATCTAGGGAGACATGCACATGCATGCTTGCATGCATGCGCATGCACACATGTATACACACACACACACACATACACACAGAGGTAGTAGCTCCATTGGCAAGATTTTACCTGGGAACAAAATTTTGTGTTGTACTCTCCCATACTCCCCCCTCACCCAGAGTGGAGTGGCCTTTGGGGCCCTTACTGGTCACTTTATTATGCTTGTAGTAGCTATACTGCCAGGGAGGCAGGAAGAGCCAGGCCCTGGCTCAGAGGCCTCACTAGTAGAATTGGAATGTTCTTTCTGGTTGGGAAGGATTGCTCTAGGAACCGGCCAAACAAGGCACGTACTCAGCTGCTAAAGGTAAGACATAGACTTGGTTCTCAGAGCACGGCAAATGGAGAGGGGGTCTGTAAGTGGCTGTGCCAGGCTGTCGTCGTTGGAAGAGTTCACATCCACTCCTTGGACTTCTGATGTTTCTGTCCTGTGCCCCTTGCTTCTGAGCCATGCTCAGTGGCAACGCATGAGACCTCAGTCCTGAGGGACACAGACCATGGGTCGGTCACAGCCCTTTTGGGAGTCTTTTCATCTGATCAGCCAATGAAGGCAGCAGCGAGGTTCCGGGACTTGGAGGAGGACTCCCTGGTGGTCTCCTGCTTAGACGAACTGCTGGCTCTGTTTGCTTTTCAATTCCTCCCCAACTCTCTTTGTAGATGTCCTTGGCTATCTTCAACTTGGACGTTGCATAGTGGACTTCCTTTGAAGCAAAGTGTTAGATGCTAATGATGTCACCACCAGGCTCCCTGGAGGCAGTAGACAGTATTCTGGTCCAGCAGCCTGCAACTGCAGTCTCCCGAGGGTTCCTGAATCTTGTGACTCAGGGTGGGAGATGAGTGCACCCAGATTTGTTTTCTTTCTCTTCTTATCCCCAAATCTGCAACTCTCCAGCCTCCTGCACCATGTGCAGTCAGTGTGGATGGTACCTGTCAGAGTGAGCCTCCTGCTCCGAGTCCAGCCAAGGATCCTAACATCTGCGTCCTGCCCCGTGGAAGGCACATCCCAGGAGGAAGGTTCTCACACTCTGCTCCCAAGTAAGTGACACCATGTCTGAGACCATGGTGATCTTTCTGACTCTGGCTTAATGCTATGCAAAACCCAGGCTGCTGTGAGGCGCATGTGGCCAGTGTCTGCTGGATGCTGGTCCCTGTTTACAGTCTATGCTGCCTTGAGAAGTGTCTACTCCCAACCCTGGTGCCCTCAAGGCGCCTATCTCTTTCCAGTGTTGGTTCCAGAACTCTTTACCTTTGGTGCAATATAGTGGCACCAAAGTGTGACAAAGTCCTGCATGTGTTCCATTTGAGGCTTTTCTCATTGCCCTTCCCATTCAAGAAAAGAACATGTTTCAAAGAAATTAGAACACACACCCTTTTAGTTCCTGGCCCTTCTACCTCCCCCACTTTGATTGCTCTATTATCTGTCTGTGTATCATCTATCTGTCTGTTTCTATCTATCTATTTACCTACCTATCTATCCATCCATCCATCTATTGATCATCTATTTCTATCATCTATCTGCCATCTGTCTGTCATCTATCATCAGTCTACCTATCATCTGGCAATCATCTATCATCTTTTATCTATTTCTATTATCTATCAATTATCTACTAATGATCATTTTATCTACTGACCACCTATTTCTTTTTTAAGATTTATTTGTTTATTATGTATGCAGTATTTTGCCTGCATATATGCCTGTGCACCAGAAGAGGGCACCAGATCCCATTATAGATGGTTGTGAGTCATTAGGTGGTTGCCGGGAATTGAACTTAGGACCTTTGGAAGAGCAGGCAATGTTCTTAACCGCTGAGCCATCTCTCCAGCCCTACTTTTGTCTTTAATAAATAGTAAAATCACATGTATATCAAGAATATTTGAAAATTAAGTAATTTCTTTAAAAAGATTCATATTCATTATTTTCAGTTATGTGTGTGTGTTCAAAGAGGCCAGAGGTATTGATTGCCCCTGCAGCTATGGATACAGGAGGCTATGAGTCACCTGGCAAGGATGCTAGAAACTGAACTCAGGTCCTCTGGAAGAGAAGTACATGCTTTTAACTGTCAAGCTATCTCCAAAGTTCCTAAATAAATTTATTTGTGATTTATTATCACAGACATTTGATTTCTGTACCTTTTATATACTTATATACCTGAAGTCATGTAGAAAAAGATTCTTGGGTCAAATGAGGTGAGGTGGCGAGCTGGAAGGTTCAGAGTTAAGAAGCCTTTCCTTACTGGAAGTCCCTGCCTGGGGCAAGGCTTTGTTTCTGTTTTAAGACTATCTTGTCCCCAGTGCTGGGAATTGATCCTAGGACCTCCTGCATACAAAGCATGCGTTTTATAGTCCCAGTCCCTTGGTTTTGTTTTAAAAGCCTAGAGTACAGGGATTCAGAAGCTGACCAGTACAGTCCCACATACTGCTTTGTTCTAAAACCAAGATGGACGCACCTTGCAGACCAGGTTGTTTGTGACAGCTCCCCCACCCCCAAGCACTCCCTTCTCTGCACAGCAAGCTGAAACCTGCTGAACACGGGGGAATCATTACTGGTCCTGCCTTTGAACTTCCCAGATGTGTTGTTAGTCTCAGAGGTGGGCTGAGCAGCCACTGGGATGGGCATCCTCGAGGGGCTACATCATCATTTAAGGGTTTGCACGGAGATGGCCAGGGCTGACACCGAGCTGGGTCCTCCAAGTCACCGTGAGGGTGTGGGGAGTGGACTTGGACTAAGTCTTGGAGAGACTCGGTTTCCATGGGCCAGGTCGATGTGTGCTGTATTTAGTAGGAATTGGTATCTCCGTGTGATGAAATGGAAACTGGTCTCAGAGAGGGTCAGGAATCTTCCTAGGCCACATAGCTGTGTGTATGGCTGGGAGGCCTGACCCCAAGTTCTACATCCCAAGCCTCTGAGCTGGCTAGTCTATGATTCCCCCTCTAGGGGAAACAGGAGCCAAGTTTATACACAGAGAAAGAGAAGATGAAAAAAGAGAAGGATCCAGGAGCAAGAGCTGTGTCCAGGAAGTGAACTGAGGTGGCCTCCGTGACTTGCTAAGGCCTTTCCCGGGATCCTGGGCTATCAGGCAGGAAGCTTGGCCAACAGCACCTCAGGACGCCGAGAGCAAAGCCGGGAGGCGTGAGCACGGCAAAGCAAGCTAAGTCCCTCAACCTTTCTGTGGGTGGCGGGCCTTCTGCAGCTCCACTGTGCAAGAGACCGCATCAGGTGTGGAACGTGCCTTGCTTGACGCCCACACAGGAAGTGGCCTGAGGATGAGTTTCTCAGAGCGTGCCTATCACTCGGTCTGACAGTGACTGCTAAGTGCTTTGGGTCCCAGTAAGCTACAAATGGCAGGCTGTCAGAAACAGGTCAAGGGGAAAAGCGAATATCGGTGCATGTGACCAAAGTGTTGCATGAATTCTAATGGGTCTTAATAATAAAAACTCTGAGTCAAATATCAGGGTGGAAGCTGAAGGATCAGAGAAGCAGAGCAGCCAACCGCTAGAGAGTTCTCACTTCTACCAATGCTCGGACCCAAAGGGCGATCCTGTCCTCAGACTGCCTCCTCAGACTGCGTCCTCTGATTGCCTAGACGGCACTGCTCCTCCCACTGCACTGAGCTCCTGTCTCCTCTGCCTGATATTCCTCTCTCCACCCAGTCATATCATTCCTATCTCTACCTCGCTAGTGCTGGGATTAAAGGCATGGGATCCCAAATTCTGGAATCATCTTTGTGTGAGCTCTGGTTTCTCTTTTAAGACAGATTCAATCTTATATAGCCCAGGGTGGCCTTGAACTAACAGTGGTCCCCCTGCCTCTGTCTCAGGAGTCCTGGGATTTAAAAGTGTGTGCTACCCCTCCCTGATCCCTAGTGTCTTAGCTCTGCACTCTGATCTTCAGGCAAGCTTCATTTGTTAAAACACAAAATATCACCACACCGAAGTCCCAGGAAGCAGCTGCAGGGAGGCCTGCCTTTAGGTGTTCAACTGTCCTCTCCTCTCTCAGGGCCCAAAAGATGGCAGTCAGACAGACACTTATGCCCAACACTCAGGAACTCCACCTGGACAAAGAGTCTCCCAAAGATGACCAACGAACCCCAGGACTGTGTTATGCTGACGCCGCTTCCCTTCAGCCAGCGCAGGTGTCTGTCTCTGATGCAATTGCCATGGCGGGAGAACAGGCTCATAGCATGTGACCTGCTTATTTCCCCTGGGCCTTCCCTTCTCCCTTCCACCACTACCCAATAGAGATATCAAATCACAAAGCTGTCAATATGAATTCACTTATGAACTCAGAGCCCTCCTGCCCCAACCATTTTCCAACAAACAGTGTATTGTTATCTGGCAGCTGTGTCATGATAGTTAACAGGGACTCTCACCTTGCTAGGATCTTGAACGTCCCAGGAGATGCACCTCTGAACACGCTTGTAAGGGATTATCTCGATTAGGTAACTGAGGCGGGAAGACCCGTCTTAAGTGTGGGCATCATCATTCCACACCCTGGGCTGCATAGAAAGAAAACCGTGAGCTGAGGGCCAGCGTTCATTTCTTTCTCTGCTTCCTGATTGTGAATTCCATGTGACCAGCTGCCACATGCTGCCGGTGCCATGATTTCTCCACCATGTTGGGCTGTGTACTCAAATTGTGAGCCAAAATGAAGCCAAGGCTTTGTTTATTGCAACAATAAAAATAACTAATGAACCCAGCTCTGATACAGGAATGTCCCAGGGATGCATCAAAGTGTAGCTGCCCTTGGACCGCGTTCCTACGATCACATCACGACAGCTGAGCTTCCAGATAGCTTTTCAGAGGAGACCTTCATAGCAGCCTCTCTTAGCCCCAACTGCCCCATCCCTGCAGTGTCTAAGGCTGGTTCCCTGCCATGCTGTCCAGCTGGTGTCCCCAGAGAAACACCTTGACCCTGGTCTCTGAGTCTTTGAGGCACACTTCCTATTTCCCCTCCAAGGCTGCTTCTTATGTTTTGGCTTCATTTTTGTTTGTTTTGTTTTTTGTTGGTTTGTTTTTGGTTTTTTGAGACAGGGTTTCTCTTTAGCTCTGGTGCCTGTCATGGAACTTGCTCTGTAGACCAGGCTGGCCTCAAACTCACGAAGATCTGCCTGCCTCTGCCTCCTGAGTGCTGGGATTAAAGGCGTGCACCACTACCACCAGCCGGCTCATGTTTTGGCCTCTTAGTGAGCATTTATGATGCTGGGGACACCGAGGCCAGGTCTGCTCTCCCACTTGGTAGGTAGGTGATGATCAATCACACAGAGCATCATGATGGCGTTGAATCATTCCAGTCCAGTGGGCAGTCCCTCCAGAGAATTCCTCTTGGAAGTCAAGAAGAATTTCTAGAGGGAAGTGACATGGGAACTGAAGTGTACCCTGCGAAACACACTAGGCTGTAGATGGGGACAGGCACTCCAGAAAAAACTGCTGCCAAAAGCGGGTTAGTGATCTCCAGATCCAGCAAGAAAAGAGTCTTCTAGTGGGTGTCTAGGGACACCTCCAGGTGCATTGCTGCTCCAGGGCACAGGCTCCTCCACCCACTGTCGAGCCCTGGAGCCGGAGCCTCTGTCGAAGCACAAAGGATCTCGCTTACTTTCGAGGGTGGCTAGGCCTCATGCTGCTGTGGATTTTCTCTTTCCACTTCCTGTTCCCTTTATAGTCGTAGCTAATGAACAGATAGACGTTGGCATGTGTCAGGGCGTGACCAAACCTTGAGATCTGTTCCACAAACAAGACCAGCATTTTCCCTTTTGATCATGATCATGAAAAGTTTCAAAGACAGAAAAACACTGTGTGCCTCAAACACTCCTCTCATCCCATCCCTGAGGGTCTGTGACATTTTACTACTTTACAAATTTACTTCCTTCGATTGATCCCATGTAATAAGTCCCTCTCTAGTCACCTTTCACTCACTTTATTTTCAAGAGCTGCTTCAGTTTTCAAAGTTTGCAGAAGTGTCACATGACCCTGCAGTCTACACACTAGGGCTCTTTTTCTTTGTCTCCTTCCTTCCTTCTTCCTTCCCTCCTTCCTTCCTTCCTTCCTTCCTTCCTTCCTTCCTTCCTTCCTTCCTTCCTTCCTTTCTTCTTTCTTTCTTCCTTTTCTTCCTATCTTCCTTTCCCTCCCTCCCTCCCTCCCTCCCTCCCTCCCTCCCTCTCTCCATTTCTTTTCCCCCCTGAGACAGAGTTTCTTTGTGTAGCCCTGACTGTCCTGGATGGAACTAGCTCTATAGACCAGGCTGGCCTTGAACTCACAGAGATCCCCCTGCCTCTGCCTCCTGCATTCTGCGGTTAAAAGTATGAGACACCACCTCTAGGCATCATGTTTTTCTCTAACTGGTTTGTCACTGGCTCTAGGGTAAGCGGGTCCTCTTTCCCATCTCATCAAAAGAGCACACGTTCCTAAGGCTTCTGCTCAGAAGTGTGGGTAGACTGTCAGCACTGGAAGTGCATGTGGAGGTGTTAGATGCTGCCTGGAGTCCTCAAAGTCACTTGGGACCTAAACAGTTGAGCAGGGCGTGGAGTTTAGAAGCCACCCAGTAAAAATGTGTTGTGTGTTGCATATTAAAATGAACCTCTGTGTCAGTTCTTTTTCTGTTGCTGTGATAAAACATTATCAAAAGCAACTTTTAGAAGGAGGGGCTGGTTTATGATTTATGGGTTAGCGTCCACTAATGAGGGGAAAGACAGGCATGACAGCAGGAGCACAGAGCTGACCAATCACATTTTCATCCACTTACAAGGAAGAGGAGGAGGATGGAGGAGAGGAGGGAAAGGAAGAGAGGGAAGGGAAAGAGGAGGAGGAGGAGGAGAGAGCAGGAAGTGAGGTGAATAGAGCCCCACTCGCAGGGACATACGTCCTCCATCCAGCATGGCTTTATCTCCTAAAGGTTTCATAACCTCCAACAGGGGACCAGTGTCACCCCTGGGAAGCAAATGTTCAAACCTAGGAGTCTCTGGGGGACATTCTCACTTGAATCGCCACAATCTGTGACTAGCCTCTCTATCAAAGACATGCTTGCGTGGTGGTCGATTTACTCTTTGCTTAGTTTTGTGATCATTTCGATTTATTATGAGTTTAAATGCCACTTAAACAATTTGTGAAGGTTGAGAAAGACTTCAGAAACGTTCAAATATGTAAATGCTACTGCATCTGACTTGCGTCGTTTGAGTTACATTGTTTAAATGTCTTCAAGATTTTTGCTTTATTTGTTTTTACCTGGCTAAGACTCGGGCTTCGGCAGGGCTCCATTCACATTAGCGCCAGCCCCAGAAAAATTGGTTTCTGTGTCCCAGATTTCAGGAAACTCCTTTTGGCTTATTTATTTAGGTGAGGGAATTTTTTGAATTAGTAAATACGGTGTAAAAACAGCCCCCAGGAGGTCTGTTGTGGTTGTTGTTAGGGGTGCTGAGGATGGAACCCAGAGACTCACATAGATTAGGCAAAGGCTCCACCACTGAGCCACACTCTGATACACGCACAGTGTTTTCCCTCCCTCCCTCCCTCCTTCCCTGCCTTCCTCCTTTCCACCCCCCCCTTCTCTCTCTTCTTTTTTGAGACAGGGTCTAATATGTAATCCTGGCCTGGAGGTTCTGATTTTCAGACTTTCATATATAAAATCCCATACTGCACCGCCAGATTGACTAGCGGGTTGTTATCTGCCCAAAGTAAGCAACAACACCCCAGTCTTGTTGTGGGGGGGCTGGGGGTGCAATGCAGGGAGCCTTAGGAAGTATTCACCACACACTGCCTGACCCCTACTCTGGATCACACCAGCTCTAATTGTGTGCACCACCAAGGCAGCTCAGTCATCTCATAGACCCTGAGAAGGCTGCTCAGGATGTCTGGGCCATCTTGGCTTTCCATCCCTCCACTGTCTCGTCTCCTACCTTGATGCAGCTGCCCTCGCAGTACTGGTTTAGAAGTCCGTGGTCTCTGCGGTCGGTCAGGAGAGCTGACCTGGCATCTGAGGGTCCTCTTGTTTACTGCCTACACCTCTGACTCAGAAGACATTGCCCCCATCCAGCCCTCAGGTCACCCACAGAAAGCCACACAGATGCTCTGAGATTCCTTCTGAAAAGCGTGGGGCAGCTCCTTCCAGGTCACTGCAGTGGAATGTGACCCCTAAGTCCCACAGTCAGGATTCCACTGTTCACCCGGCCCCCTCCATAGACACAGTGCTGGCTGGTTTCCCACAGACAAAATCTGCTTATGTTATTCCTTGACGTGAAGGTCATATAAATACAGAAACGTAAATAAATAGTGATGATGCATGAATGGAAGAAGCAAACTCCTTTCGCAAAAGCATGGCCAATTTGGGAATATTTCGTTTGCATTCCCTTGTCTTCCCGGATGATGATGATGATGATGATGATGATGTGTGTGTGTGTGTATACACACATTCCTGTGGAGACCTTCCCTGATGAGGATGTGGTGCGTGCGTGCGTGTGTGTGTGTGTGTGTGTGTGTGTGTGTAGGCGTTCCTGTGGAGACCTTCCCTGATGAGGATGTGGTGCGTGCGTGTGTGTGTGTGTGTGTGTGTGTGTGTGTGTGTGTGTGTGTGTAGGCGTTCCTGTGGAGACCTTCCCTGATGAGGATGTGGTGCGTGCGTGCGTGTGTGTGTGTGTGTGTGTGTGTGTAGGCGTTCCTGTGGAGACCTTCCCTGATGAGGATGTGGTGCGTGCGTGCGCGCGCGCGCGTGTGTGTGTGTGTGTGTGTGTGTGTGTGTGTGTGTAGGCGTTCCTGTAGAGGCCAGAGTCACTCTCAGTCGCACTGGGAGCTAGGCTCAGCACTGAGGCTACTGGCTGGCAGTGAACCCCAGAGATCTGGGCTCCCCCCCCCTCTGCTGGCATCACAGATGTGCACCTCCACGCCCACTTTGCTCGTTTTTCCAGTGTGGGTTCTGGGAACTTGAACTCGTACCCTCCCACCTGTGTAATAAGCATCTTACCAGCTGAGCCATCTCTCCAGTCCCCTGACCATGGCTTTTAAAGGGGAACTGAACAGAACACACACTGTTTAGTGACCTCCCTTCTGTGGGAAACTCCCAACTTCCCGGACATGACTGCAGCCATGGGACATCAGTCCAGCTGAGTTCTTCTCCTGTACTAGCTGCAGGGACTCCCCTGGTGAGGCCCCTCTTGGTGCGTAGGAGGCCGCTAGGCCTTTATGGTCACAAATGCTTACTGTGTGAACATTAAAACTTGGGATTCCATTTGGAAAGGACTCACTGGCCAGATGATACACTAGGGACCAAGTCCGAGGCGTGTTTAAAGTGCTTTCCTAATTGCTAATGAGCCCGTATCTCTCTGACCCATTTTACAGGTGTGGAACCCGAGGCACAGAGAGGAAACGGAGGTACAGTGAGATCACATCACTTGTCTGAGGCTCATATGCCAGTACAGACTTTCAGGAATATTATTTATTGGTCTGTTTGACGTCTTTGTGCAGTGATGGGCATTGAACTCATACGCTCACACATACCAGGCAAGTTCCGTTAGCAGCACCCCAGTTCAACTTCCAATGTATCCGCACCAGCAGAGCCTGCCTCCCTGGTCCAGTGATGGTAGGAGGAAGCTCAGTGACCTAGAGCTTCCTAAACGCTTTATGGCAGTGACAGGCAGCCATTAGAGGAGCCGTCACCATCCCACTTGAAGTGAAATTCACTTTAAGGTTATGGAGCTGGTACAAGTAGCTTGGGGAATGTGGCTCCTGCCTAATGTCCAAATTGAATGCCGTTTGTGTGTGTGTAATTTTAAGAAGTTCTTGTCCAGCCTGGGGGTTCCCTAAGCCACACAGGTGCACGCCCCCCTCCAGACTCCAGCTGTTCCTGGGTGTCACTGGGGGTTTGCTGTCGTCACAGGTGGTAGTGGCAACACTCGTGAGATTGGTGGAAGCAGCTGGGTGACAGCATCTAGCCTTAGGAGGTGAAAAGGATCCCGTGGAAGCCACAGCTCTCCCCTCCTGCCTGGTTGGAGGGAGGTAGGGCAAGGGTTCCACGGGTGTAGGAGCAACTGGGTCCCTGCGTGGGCATCCTGTCCACTCCCTGCACACGGCCTGGCTGTGTCATCTGCCTCTGTTTGTGGCCTGCAGCCTCCACAGTCAGGCCTATCAGGCTCTCCCCTCCCCTCCTAGCAATCGCTTTACTTGGCTAGCAGGACCAGCTCAGTTCTACCCCATCTCACTGCTTCCCACTCAGAGCCTGGAGGTCCAGCGGGGGACCTGAGGCAGGAAGAAAGCTGTCCCTTGCCCCAGGACTTATCAGGAAGGAGACAGACACATGATTCATAGCCCTGTGGGGGTCACCAGCTGATATCTTGGGGACAAAGTCCCCCAGAAAGCTGTTTGGGAACCATAAGACCCCAAGCCAAGAAGGAGAAGGAGGTCCAATGGAGTCAGCCCCACACAGGAGACAGGAACATGGTGGGTGTCCCTGGGCATAGCTCAGAGGAGAGGTGGGAAGATCAAGGCCCGTGAAGATGACAGAGAACTATCCTCTTTGCATCAGAAAGTCTGGTCCTCCATCCTGAGAGCCACAGCTGAGTGTGGTAGCCTGTGCCAAAGGAAGGAAATTCACCACGTTGGCTTTTACTTCTTTTGGCCACAGTGCAGATGGTGACCTGGCCGGTCACAGGGTTTGAAGAAACTGTCACTGATGTCTGGGCCCAAGGGACTGTGAGCCTACAGATACAGTTGTCCCTCCCATGTCCTATATATGGGTGGGGACTCCCTATGAGGCTATGTGCAGACCACCAAGATGAAGCCACAGATGTCACCAAAGCATTTTCATTCCTTGTCTTTTCCTACATATCTGTATCTACAATAAACTCTCACCTGTTAATGTAAGAAAGTGCTTTGTTTGGATCTTTTGAGACAAGGTGTCACTACACAGTCCATGCTAGTCTTAATCTCAAGACCTGTCTCGGCCTCCCAAGCGCTGGCAAGACAAGTATGTACCACCATTGCCAGCTTAAAGGAAACTCCCCATAGCTGCTCAGCACAGCCGGACGGGCAGGTGCCACCACTTTAAATTTTGCAGCCTTGGGGAAAAAATACAAATCACTTGATCTTCTTGCCTCTGCCTCCCAGCAGCTGGGACGATAGGTCAGGCACATACTAATAGGCCTGGCTCCCACCCCAATGCACACACACACTCTGTGTGTGTGTGTGTGTGTGTGCATACATATTCATATGTTCATGTGGGGTAAAGTGCACATGTGTGAGGCCAGAGATTGGCAACAGATGTCTTCTTAAATCTTCTCCGTCTTACTTTTCCTCTTTCTTTCTTCCTTCCTTCCTTCCTTCCTTCCTTCCTTCCTTCCTTCCTTCCTTCCTTCCTTCCTTTCTTTTACAAGACAAGGTTTCTCTGGAAAGTTCCAGACTGTCCTGGAACTTACAATGTAGACTAAATTGGCCTCCTAAGTGCTGAGACTTAAGGCATGCCTCGCCACTGCCTAGCTTGTTTCTTATTAGTTAACTGATTAACTAATTAATTATTGAGACAGGTTCTCTTTATTATGTAACCCTGGCTCTCCTGGAACTTACTATATAGACCAGGCTGGCCTTGAAGCCACAGAGATCCCCCTGTCTCTGCCTCCCTAGTGCTGGGATTAAGGTTTGAGCCACCACATCTAGCCTCTATCTTATTTTTTGGGAGAAGTTCTCTCACTGAACCCGGGGTAGGATAATTCAGCTGCCATCGCTGGTTTCTGTCCAACAAGTCCCAGGGATCCCCTTGCATGCCCCCCACCAGCTCTGAGATCACAGGCGTGAGCGGCTGCACTGGCCTTTTCTCTTCTTTTCTTCATCGGTGTAGGTGTTGGGTGTCACACTCAGGTCCCCATACTTGCTCATAAGCGCTTCGGTGACTGAGCCATCTTCCTAGCACCCTTAATTGTTTTCCTGTTTTTAAACATAGACATTTGAACACTCTCCTCCTCCACTAATTCCCATGACAGCCCCAGAGGCTTACACTGCCATCAGCTGGGATTTCCCAGTCAGGAGGACAGAGTTTAGAAAGAGTTAAGGGACTCACTCAAGGTCACATGGGCAACCAGTGATGTGCATCCAACATGAACCCTAATCTGTCTGAATCTTAGCCTTCAGTGTTTACAAATGTGTCTTGCCAGCTGGGAGAGGCAGGAAGCCCACAGAAAGTTCTCAGGGAAGCACAACCAAAATTTCCCTGCCTCTCTTTCACTGGTCACCCCAGCAGCGACTCAAAGCAGGGACTTCGTCTGGCTCCTCAGCAGCTCGGCACATCCGTCCTTCGGTGCACGGAATGGACCTAGGGAGCGGGCTTTGGGGGCGAGCCCCTCTTTGAGGTCTGCATTGCTGTGAAGCTGTGGGACCCGGGTGAATCACTCTGACCTGCCTGTGCTGCAGCCGCCGTAGGGTCACCTCCTTCCAGGGCTCTGCGTGGTGTCTGTGGACTCTGCTCAGCACCTTCCCCTGGTCAAGGCTGGGTCCTGTTTCTGGGCTTTCAGTACAGGCTGGACTCTCTGCCATCACTCAGTGGGTCATAGGGCTCTAGAGTTACCAATACTGCAAACTCACCCCCAACCACAACTCCCAACCCATACTCCCGTTTCGTTTTCTATGTTTTGTTTGAGACAGGATTTCTCTGTGTCGTTCTGGCTGTCCTGGAACTCGCTCTGTAGACCAGGCTGGACTCAAACTCACAGAGATCTGCCTGCCTCTGCCTCCTGAGTGCTGCAATTAAAGGTGTGCACCACCACAGCTCAGCCCTTTTTTTAAAAAATATTTATTTATTTATTAGGTATACAATATTCTGTCTGTGTGCAGGCCAGAAGAGGGCACCAGATCTCATTACAGATGGTTGTGAGCCACCATGTGGTTGCTGGGAATTGAACTCAGGACCTTTGGAAGAGCAGACAATGCTCTTAACCTCTGAGCCATCTCTCCAGCCCCCAGCTCAGCCCTTTTTTATGTGAAGAAAAAAGTTTATATTTATCTTGTCTGTAGTAGGGAGGGCTGTAGAAAAAGGAAGGGGAGAAGGGGAGGAAGTGGAGAGAAGAAGAGAAAAGGAAGAAGAAATGAAAAAAGGGGGGAATCTAAGAGCACTTGTTCTTGCAGAGGGCTTGGGTTCAATTCCTAGCACCCGCATGGCAGCTCAGAACTGTCTCAAACTTCAGTTCCAGGGGATCTGACTCCCTCTTCTGACCTCTGTGGGCACTGCATGCATGTGTTACACATACATGCAGGTAAACACTCATTCACATAAAACTAATTATTTTTTTTAAGTAAAGAGGGTAATAAATAAATAGGAAAATGAGTCTTCATGCAAGCTTCAAACCTTCGAAACTCTGGCTATTAGGAGCTGTCTTGCAAGCCAGGCATGGTGGTACACGCCTTTAATCCCAGCACTCAGGAGGCAGAAGCAGGAGGATTACTGAGTTCACGACCTGGTCTACAGAACAGCTAGGGCTACACAGAGACACCTTGCCTCGAAAAACGAAACGAAACAAAACACCAAGCAAATGAATAAAGAGAGCTGCGTCACTCAGTGTTGGCCAGGAGGAAAAGGGAGAATGACTCTGAGCAGAGCCCTAACCAGAGAAAGGGAAACTATGAGAGGTGTTTGGTGGAAGCTTCATTTGCCACAGAGTCGCTCCAAGCGGCTTAAATAGAGTCATGCCCTGCATAGCTAAGGGGGCAGGCAGGGCACACTAATTCAGGTTGCCAGGAGACTGCACACCATGCGGCCACTGGAAAGGAATCCCATCCTTGTTTAATTAAAAAATAAAGGGAAGAAAGGAAAGGAGAAGGAAGACTAAGGAAGGGAGGTGAGAGGGTGGAAAGGAGGAAGTGGAGAGGGGGAAAATGGAAGGGAGGGAGGAAGGAAAGCATGGCCCACTGGGGACCAGCCTTAGACTACGTGGGGACATCTCTTCTTACCCCAGAAGACATCAGTGACCTGCTGGGTTGGGAAGTGGCCCTCCCTGGCTGAGCCCTGGAGTGGCCTTTACCACTCCTTGTGAGTCAATTGCCACCTCTGTGCCCTGGCATCATGGCCAACTTTATCTAAAGACTCTAAGTGACCCAGGGACTGCTCAGAGCAGGAGCTGGCTGAGATGCAGCTGGCCTTAGCATCTCACTCATGTGGCTTTGGGACTCATTTTAGATTCCTGACTACGAGCTTATTCATCTGCAAGACAAGTGAGTCACACTTGTGCCCAACACCTGCGTCAATGGAGCCCTACAGGACCTCATCTGTGGCCAGAGGTTGGAATACCAGCAAGGCTGTGTGTGTTCCCCCCATGGGCTGGCCGGGGTAAATTGCTTATGAGCACATCACACACATGGCTGCTGAGATCCAGAGTTCAACTGAGCTGACCCACTTCGGGAACATCATCAAATCCTGGAGATGCTTAAGACATAAAGGTTCGGTTCCTAGACTGGAAAACTGGGACCATGTGGCCTAAGCTTTCATCCACCCTGGTATTTGACTAGAAGCAGCCAGGATGTATTGCAGGAGCACTTCACAGCCTGAGCCTTTGACTGCCAGTGAACAAATTAGTTCTTGATTATTGTCAGCATTTGCATTTGTCTGTCTGTTTCGTCTCTTCGGGATTCTGTTTGAACACAAGGGGTGCAGTGGCCTCCAGATGAAAATCAAAGTTTCTCAACTGTGGCCCCCCTGGTGTCTGTGGAATGTTGAGCAGGTGTTGTACCGTGCCCCGTCAGAGAGTCACTACTGACCTCTGGAAACCTGTGTCCCTCCTGGAAGATATCCTATGGCATGGAGCAGTGCACACACAGACGCTAAAGCATGTGCCGTGTGCCTCTGTGTGTGTGTATGAGTGGGGGGGGGTGGAGAAAGAGGAGAAAGAGAAAGATCTCCTTTGAAGGCAGTAATTACGGGAATTGTGGGTCAGTCCTGCCTGTCTGACACCCTCCTTCCCCCGTTTTCTTCTCAGACAACAAATAAAAGAGCCAGCCTCCCTTGCTGCCAGACCACCACTGCGGAGCAAAGGCCCAGCCCTCCCCAGCGCCTTGGCTCTGCCTGACTGGGCACTTCCAGGGCGGTTCAATGGCTGCCTTGTTGAAACTTCCACAGGGTTGGCCTGGAAGGAACCATTAAAAAACAGTTTAGTCAGAACAAAAGCTTGTCTGTTTTTATTGTCTCCCTGGCTGCAGTTTGGTCTCTGTAGCTGAAAGTGGATCCGATGGGCCCCAGATTTGGAAGCAGTCAGCTGAGCATTCCCTCGTCTCTGGCTTCAATGTCTGATCCTCAGTAGAAAATGTATAGACTAAGCCAAACCCAGGCAGAGACCTTGGGAGGATGCTAATGCTAAGGGCCTCAGAGTCCCCTGGAGCTGCCTGGAAACTGGGTGCTTATTGGCCTCATGCTGTCTGTCCAGTGTTATTTGGAGCACATGGGCCCTGATGTGTATGCAGTCCCCGTGACTCTAGGCTGGCTGTTCGGAAGCCAGGCAGGACACACGGCCTGACAGCTCTACTCTGGCAGTGTCCCCAGCCCCCATACTGCAAGTCCCCAACAAGCAGGCCTTTCAGAACCCCAGCATGGAGCTCTACTGCCCTGGGCTGTAGAGAATGTGAGTCTCTGTTTTACGGCTGAAACTTATTTTTGTTGTTGTTTTATTTTATGTGTATGAGTGGTTTGCCTACAAGTATATATAAGCACCACACGTGTGCAGTGCCCTCAGAGACCAGAGGAGGGTGTTGGATCCCTGGAGCTGGAGTTAGAGAGAGAACAGACACCTGAAGGAGGGTCAGTATGATTCCCAGTGGTGAGACAGTGCAATCTGCCCCGGTCCTTTTTCTAGTGTGTATTTTGAGACAGTCTTTTTGTTTGCTTGTTTTTTGGTTTGTTTGCTTGTTTGTTTGTTTTTGAGACAGGGTTTCTCTGTGTAACAGCCCTAACTGTCCTGGAACTAACCTTGTAGACCAGGCTGGCCTTGAACTCACAGAGATTCACTGCGTCTGCCTCCCAAGTGCTGGGATTCAAGGCAAGTGCCACCACTGCCCGGCACGACAGTCTTATTAAGTTGCCCAGGCTAGCCTTGAACCCAGACTAACCCTAGTCCTGTTATTGTCCTGCCCCAGCCTCCTGTGTTGGAAGCACTAATGAGCCTGGCTTCTTCCCCAGGAGGGTTCAGAAGCTCCTTCCTTAGGGCACACTGCCTGTGAGGCAATAATGGAGACCCACCCTATATGATACAGCATTCCCATGTCCTCTTCATCATCAGTGTCCATGCATTGCTTCAAGGTGAGCCTGCATATTCTATAGAGAGTGGGACAAAGCAGGGTGGCCTGACAAAGCCATTCAGTCCCATAGTGAGTCTCTGCTGCTGGTCCACCAATGCACTCCAAGCAGCAGGGACTTGGCAAAGGAGAGCACTCTCTCTAGAGGGTCCGGCTCTATAAGGGTTTAGATTCTGTGGATCATGGGGGAGGTCTCCATCACATCACTTACCGCCATAGCAAACCAGGTCACCATAGATAATACTCAAAGAACACTGTATTTCAGTAACATGTCTTACTTAACTAAAACGGGCATCTTATCTGACTCTTGGCCCACAGCTTGTAGGGTCCAGATGTAGTGACATGTGCCCACTCTACCTCCTGGGGATATTGGAGGATGTGCTGGTCTAAGCCTGGGATGTGTGGATGCAGCAGCTGGTTTCTCATTCTCTCTCCCCTTTCCACTAGACTCTCTTGCAGCTAACCTGTGCGAGCTGAGGAAATGGGAGGATGAGATATGACAACATCAGGAAAGGCTACTACTGTCCTAAAAGTTCAGGACGGACTCAGCTGGCTGTGCTTCTTGCTTTTCCTTCTTCTAGTCATTCTGCCTGGAAGGCCAATGTGTCGCCAGGAACTGGGGCAGCTGTACCGCAAAACCACAGGCCAGGAGCAGCAGAGCAGGAAGCTTGTGAAGGGGGGGCACTTGCAGTATTGATTGAGAACCTGCATTAGGTATATTGGACTTCCTTCCTGTAGAATTCCTGTATTGTGAGAAAAAACATAAACCAAAGCAAACCCCAGCTCAAACCTATCATGTTCCTGTTTGGTCAGTCACCATGGGGAGGTCTCTGCCACAGCCAAATGCAGCCTTGATTCAAATGCTGAGCCCATTGATGGGCTAACAGTCAACCAGAGACAGTCACTCAAGACTGTCAATGCCGGAAGAGACATTTTTTTTTTTAAAACTTATCCAGGCACCATGAATGGGTAGGATAGTAAGGTGCTGTGTTTTAGCATGGAATTTATTTTATTACTGATCATATGTGTGTTCTTGTGTATGAGTGTGGTCATACACATGTACAGGTCAAAAGAAAGCCTTAGATGGCAGTTGTTGCTTTCCACCTCCTCGTCAGAGACAGGATTTCCCACACACTGCTGGAGAGCCTCTGGGGATTAGCCCGTCTCCAGGATACTGCTAGAGCACTCCCATTGCTGTAGAGTGCTGGGACGTGGACTCTATGCTACTGCATACGCTACTGCATATACTTTCACATGGGCTCTGGGGATTCAAACCTAGGACTTGATGCTTGTGTGGCAAGCGCTTTACCCACTGAGCCATCTCTTGGGCCCTGGGGTAGATTTTATTTCCCGGTTTTCCCCCTTTGACTTAGTGAGTGCATGGGAAACCAGACAAGGAGCTGGAAAAGGTCGTCCAGGTCTCCATGTGTACTGCCCCACCCCTTCTCTGGTTAATTTTTTAAAAAAAAGATTTATTTATTTATTAAGTATACAGTGGTCTCCCTGGCCTGCAGGCCGGAAGAGGGCACCAGATCTCATTACAGATGGTTGTGAGCCACCATGTGGTTGCTGGGAATTGAAATCAGGACCTTTGGAAGAGCAGGCAGTGCTCTTAACCACTGAGCCACCTCTCCAGCCCTTCTCTGGTTAATTTGACACAAGCTAGAATCATTCGGAAAAGAGACTCTCAATTGAGAAAATGCCTTTGTAGGATTAGTCTATAAGCAGGTCTGTGCAGTATCATTTTAATTAGTGATTGATGTGGGAAGGCCTAGTTCACTGTGGGTGGTGCCATCCTCTAGGCAGATGGTTCTGGATGGTATAAGAGAGCAGGCTGAGCAAGTCATGAGGACATGAGGAGCAAGCCGGTAAGCAGCACTCCTCTGTGGGCTCTGTATCAGCTTCTGCCTTCAGGTTCCTGCCTGTTTGAGTTCCTGCCAGGACTGGCTTCAGTGGTGGACAATGATGTGGAAGTGTAAGCAAAATAAACCCTTTCCTCCCAAAGCTGCTTTTGGCTGTGGTGTTTCAACCCTAACTAAAATGCCATGGTTTTTTGTTTCGTTTTATTTGTTTGTTTGTTTTTTTGCATTATTTTCTGGGTGCCAGGATTGTGGCCATTTCTCTCCCTCTGTGGACTTGTGCACATGTCACCCGTTACAGGCTTGTAGGGGTTTAGGATAGAACTTTCTCTGCTAGTAGAGTGAGCTTCTCCAGACAGCAGCTGAACTTCCCATGGAGCGTCCCTTCCCTGGACCCTTGCAGCTAGGATGGCTATGTGAGCTGCTCGGACAAATGGAAGACACATCTGAGAGAGAATTTATTTCCAGCAAAAGACAATCCAGTCCCCCTCCCTCCCCTCAATGTCTAGAGCTCTGGCCTCCTCTCGTGACCTTAAGGGAATAAGTTAGAGTATGAGCAGGAAGCTCAGAGGAGGGTGTACTGGGGAGGTGGCTTCAACAGATTGCTGGTGGCTGCCAAGGAGCTCCTGAGACCATGCTGGTGCCTCAACCTCCCTCCCCAGGGTTCTCAGAGGGCACCTGGGTGTGGTGGTGAAGACATGCTGCCTGCAGGCCCCATAGCCAAATACCCCAACCTTCCAGGCCATAACCCCTAAACCTGGTGAATGGACACGTTTTGCTGTTGTCTTGAGACTGGTTCTTACTCTGCACCCCAGGTTACTTTGGAACTTGCTATGTAGCAAACTTTGGGTCATTTTGCCTCGGCCTCCTAACGTGCTGGGATTACAGACTTGAGCCACCACGCCTGGCGTTGGTGAGCACAGCCCTTGATGATGCCCCTGCTCACTCCTAGGCCTCCACCCACACCATTGCTCAGGCTGCAAGGCGTAGCACTTCCCGGTCTTCCTCTCTGATGCTTGTGATCCATCTGAGAACCTTGAGCTCCACCCTCAGGAACACAGACTCCGGCCCCAATCATGGCTGCCTCTGACAACACCAGGTCTACGGTAACGCCACCTCCACCCTGAAGCTCCGGCGCCTTCCACTGCTCCAGGCTCTCCGCAATCTCCTTGAGGTTCTTGGGTAACCTTGAGCTCCTGCCTTGCTCTGTGCTCTGTTGGGCCCTCCACACGCTTCTAGTGTCCTCACTTCTATCTACAGCTATGTAACAAAGTTGTCACAGACCCTGTGGAGTCTGGGGTGGGCTTGGGTGTGGCTCCATGGCTCTTCTATAGGGCCATCAGGGCACAGCCAGGGCTAAATTCTTACTGAGGTTTCAGCTAAGGAAGATGGCTGCCCAGGCTCACTGTCCCTTGCTGACTGTGGGCCAGAGGCTACCCTGAGTTCCTAGTCATTTGGGTCACCAGCACAGCCACACAGAAGAAAGTTAGAGCTAGGTGTAATGACAGAAAAGCCACAGGCCTTTGGCTAGGAGTGAGTCACAGGTCCCGCTTGTAGTTGAATGTGAGGGAGGTCACAGGAATGTCAGGAGGTGGGACTGGTCAGGGCCTGCCTTAGAATCTGGGGGATCCATGGCCTGCAACTCCTCCATGGTGCTATCTTTGGAATCAGGATTTTAATTCCCCATCTTGGTGTCCCAGTCACTGGAACCCTCTGGTTGCTATGTAAAAACACACACACACACACACACACACACACACACACACACACACACACACACACACACCTGCTCTGCCCCAGGACCTTGGAACATGCCATTTCCTTGATCTAGATCACACTTCTACCCAATAGTATGGTTTCTCTACTCAGATTTCTCTCCTCCAGCAGCTTTTCCTGGCTGATGTTGTTGAGGTGGCCCCGTCCCTCTGAAACTCTGCTCTGGGTCTCTGTGTCAGGACTGTGTCTGCCATACCCTCCCAGACTCTTGAAAAGTGCTAGTCACACAGTGGTACTCATTAAATGCTTGTCCTATCAGGGTGGATGGGCTCTAGGAAAGGAGATTCAAGCCCATGGAGAGGGCTGGAGAGATGCTCAGGCGTTAAGAGCATGTGCTGATCTTTTAGAGGACCAGAGTTTGGTTCCCAGCGCCCATGTCAGGCAGCATACAACTGCCTGTAACGCCAGCTCCAGGGAATCTGCTGCCCTCTTCTGGCCTGCTTGGGCTCCTGCATCCGTGTGCCCATCCCCTCGCTTAGACCTAGACTGAAGGCTCGGTGGTGGGGTACCTGCCTAGAATCCCCCACTGAGGGGCTGAGGGCATAGCTCAGTGGTGGAGTACCTGCCTAGAAAGCCCATCAAGGGCCTGAGGGCATGGCTCAGTGGTGGAGTATCTGTCTAAAAGCCCCCACTGAGGGGCGGGACTTAGTGGAGGTTCACTTGATGAGGATGTTGAAGCCCTCTGTTCCCACACCTCAAAACACCCCAAACCATTTCATAAACACAACACCCCTTTTCCCACGGTTAAAGACAGAGACTCTTCAAGCCCACTGATCTTTCTAGACACTGTCACCTCCTAACCTTACAGGAGAAAAAGTTCTTTCCTCTTGATGGTGGACCAATTCATAGCGAAGGCCAAACATGTAACATGAAACTCACCAGGAAGGTTGAGACAGGAGGATTACCATGAGTTGAAGACTAGCTAGGTTCCACAGTGATACCCTGCCTCAGACAAAGGACCCAAACCCAGAAACTCCAGAGGCTCCCAGGTGGCAGCCAGAAGGCAGATGCACACACCTCTAATTCTTGGGCCTGTCCTTGCTGGGTGCAGCTTGCTCCTGAGCAGGGACTTTAGTACTCACACGCGGTTCTTTTCACGGCGTGTCTTCTGAGTCTGGTCATGTTGTTTTATCTATAAAAACCCTGCTGGGAACCAGGCCCGCTCCTCCACCACAGGCCAGTTTTATCTGCTCAGCTTGTTTACTCCTCCATTCCAAGACCAGGGTGTCTGAGGCCCAGATGCCTCCAGCATGCACCGAGCCTGGGGCGCGGGACGGCCGCCCTCTGTTGATCTCCTGCTTTCTTCAAAGATGAGAATAAAAGAACCAAATGTCTGGAAATTAAATTTTCTGGTTATAACAAGGCTTTTGAAGCCCCGAAAATCAGTCTTTTGTTTCTCTGTCCCTCCCCCTGCTTCCCCTGCCCTGCTCTCCCCAGAAAATTCCCACATGGCATTTCAGAATCAAAGGGTTTTACCCCATCAAAACAAAATCAAGGCCACAGTGCCAGAGACACTGAGGGCCACAGGAAGCCACCGACTTCTACCACTTCCACTGGGTTAGGCTAACTTCTGTCCTTCCTTGGTGTGTGACAACTTAGCAGCCATAGCAGGAAAGGGTCCGATGTGATAAACTCTTTGGTGTCTGGCATCATGCCAGCTTCTGTCTCTTGGTGCTTGTGGATGTACAGACAGCCCCCCTGGGAGCAGGCTGGGGCAGAGAGCAGCCTGAGGAGGGGGTCTGGCTACCTCTCTGGCTAGGAGTAGCAGGTGAGGACCCAATGGTGCACTGTGTGCAGGGGTCTGTGCTGAGTTCTTCTGGCAGCAGGAAGTTGGTCCTGACTGATTCCAGACACCAGGTGAACAAGGCAGGAGAATGCAGACAGATGGAAGGGCCTGGACCAGGGCTGGTGATCCGCTGGGGACCATGAGTCTGGGTTGGTTAGTTCATTAACTCTTGTGCTCACTTTGCACCTGCTGTTCCCTGAACCAACAATTCCCTTCCCCCTTTATCTCATGCCTGACTGTCCAGAAGTCCGGCCTCCAAGAGCCTCTCCCTGCTTTGTTCTCAATCCCTGCTTGACTCTTGCCCGTCACCGCTTTTTACAGGAAGTGGGGGTTGAGAGTCTGTCTCTCTGTGTAGCTCTGCTGTCCTGGGACTCGCTACACAGCTATAGCCCAGGCTGGCTTTGAGCTCACAGAGACCGGCCTGCCTCTGCCTCGCTAGTGCTGGGATTAAAGACGCGTGCTACCATATTGGGTCCTGTCACTCACTCCTGTTCCTCTTTTCTCTCCCCCAGCTGAAACACAATGGCCATCGGATGTCTCTCCACTGCTGCTGCTGTAGGAAATTGATGCATGCACACCAATGCATCAGTGAATGGATACGAATGCAGAGAGCGTCGGGTGCCATTGGCCAGAACGAGCGCCACGTCTGCTGGTCATCGTTCTCACCATCATTGCGCTGATGCTAAAGTAGAGGGCGCTCATCAGCTCGCACACAGCCCTGGGCCCCACTGATGGAGGCCATGCTCGCTCCCCAGCCTGCTACAGCTCACCTGATGAGGATCCCATAGTTTTCATAGAGAGGAGTAGATCTGAGAAGTGTACATCGCTGTCATGCTTCGAGCAGACTCGTTTGCCACTCTGACCAACTTGGATGGTGACTGGCATGGGACTTGTTCTGGCCTGGTTGTCTCTGGCTGGAGAGGTATAGGTGTTGGTGGGGTCCATTTATAGTCACCCCCTCCCCTCGCCCGCGGGATTTCACACAGTCATTTCACATGTCCACAGTAGGTGGCGCTATCACAAAGAAACTGATGATCTTAAAAAAAACAAAAAAACAAAAAACGGCTGGGGCTTCACTTAGGTTGGCTGGGTTCACAGTCTGTAGCCCCGAGCAGACTGCTTAAGCTTTTCTGAGCCTCAGTTTCCTCCTGGGTAGAGTATACAAACGGTGTCTGTTTGGATAAGTGAGTAGGAGTTCAGAGGTGATGAGGAGGGTCATGACAGGAGCTCATCGCTGACAGCTGCTGTTTCTACTGTGTTCCCTGGTTCTGCTTTCTCTGCAGAAATACTGGGGTGAGCAGCCTCACGCTCACAGTAGGGACAGCCCAGGGCTGTGTCGCAGGTCACAGCGTGGGACATGACCTGTGCAGGAAGATTGGAGGGAGCTGCTGTTGCTGAGTGAGGGCTCCCTCTAGAATCTTCTGTCACCTGGTAGTCCAAGAATAGGACTTGTCAGCTGAGTGCTGCTGAAGGAGGGGGACCAGAGGCATGTCTGTCGTCATCTGGCAGGTGACTGAGTTCTGGCTCCAGATTCTAAGTCAGGTGTCATTCCATCCAGACCACAGTTCTCTCTGAAAGCTTGCTCGTCCATCCATCTGTCTGTCCGACCATCTGTCCATCCATCCATCCATCCATCCATCCATCCATCCATCCACTCATCAATGAGCACCACATGCATTTCAGATACCATTCTGGCCCTCAGACATGTGAACAGGTCAGAACAGAACTGATGCCCACATCTTAAAATACTTTCTTTTTAAATGTGTGTGCATTTGCGCATGTTTCTCTCTCTGTGTGTGTGTATATATGTGTGTGAGTGTGTGTGCTTCTGTGTAGATGTGTACCTGAGTGCAGTCCCCTTGGAGGCCAGGAGAGGGAGTCAGAGCTCCTAGAGCTGGAGTCAATGGAGGTTACGATCCACTCCACATGGGTGCTAGGAACCAAACTCTGCAAGAGCAGAACCTGCTGTGAACTGCTTCACCATCTCTGCAGCCCCACCCTACTGCCCATATTTCCACAGAGGAAAGAAGGCAATAGACAACAAACTACATATTTTGGGTGGTGGAAAACATGAATGAAGAAAAATCCCATCTCCCCAAATCTTGATTTTAATTTGCCAAATCTGACAGTTCTGAGCAATGGTTAGAATCATGGGCACGGTGGAATCTGCACCTTGTTCTGGCTCCATGGTAGGGACTGCCCGCTGAAACAGGACTTTCAGTAGCTGGTACTCCTGGACTCCAATGCTGGCCTCACTGCTCACGGCCACACGCTGTCTTTCTGTCTCATCTGTGGGACGGGAAAGCCAACAACCCCACATAAGGTTAGAGCTGGAGTTCGGTCCTTTGACACGGGAAGCTGTGCCCTTAATCTAGTTCTTAGGAGGCTTTGCATCCAGTTTAAGACCCTCCCAGAACTGCTAATCTCCCCATATTGGCTTTCTCCCATGAGTCAGGACTGAGGTAGTTAAAATAGGCTTAGGGAAGGATAACAAAACCCACAGAGTGAGAAGCCATCACACTGTTTCTGTGCGTGTGTCTCTGTGTGTGTGTGTCTCTGTTGTGTGCACACGCATGCTCATGCACCTGTGTGTGTGACATAGGTCTATCATTCTCCATCGTATAACCCTGAGGCAGGGTTTCTCACTGAACCTGGAGTCAGGCTGGCAGCCATCAAGTCCCAGGAATCCTCCTGTCTCCACTCCTCCACAGTGCTGACTTTCTACGTGGGTGCTGGGATTTGAACTATGTCTCTCTTGCTTACACAGCAGGCGGTTTTAACCCACTGACTGAGAGAGGGTCCTGTGTCAGGTGGTGACTGCATGCCTAAGTGCAGATTCTAAGCCCAGCTTGGCAAAGGCTCCTGAATCAGAGCCACACTGCCTCTCTCCTGGCCTGAGAGGAAGACATTGAAACCCAGATTTCCAGGGCTTCGCTACTGAGGAAGAGCACCTCACACAGTGGCTTAAGCTGGGAAATTCTGGCCCAAACCTAGCAGTCCCCTCTATGAGACCAGGGTAAGCTGGACCCCCAGAAACAGATCCCTGAATCATTTTTTTTTGTCCAAAACTCAAAACCCAATTGGGGGGTGGTGAGAAGAAGGGCACTTGCAGCCAAGTCTGATGGCCGTGTAACAAACGTGGGAGAAGAGGATCGATCGACTACTGCAAGCTGCCCTCCTGCCTCTTCATGCATGCATGGCACATGTGGTTACGTGTGTGTGCGTAAAATAAGTAAATGTAATAAGACAATTTAAAAACAATGTGCTTGTCGGCAAACAAACATGAGAATCGTCGTATGTAAACTCGGTCCCACTTTCCCTTTGAGATCAGAGCTGTCTGGTGACTTAGTCAAGTTTGGGGTGGTTTTGAGGTCTCCAACTCATGCTGGCTCCTTCCCTCCTTGCTGTGTAAAGGTTACTTGTCCCAGCCTGTGTTCACGGTTTCCTTCATGGAAGCCAGTAAGGGTGCAAGCATCCTCGGGCCCAGTGGGGCTTACGCTGGTTTCTTGGTGCTTGCTGTGGCACTGGGATACATTGCTTCTGCTTTAAGGCAAGCAGAAAAAAACGGGTCCCAAGATGCTGTGGGCATCATGCTACAATGATGGGCAACACCTATGGGCAAGGCTCCTGCCAGTACTTGGAGATATGCATGGGGCAAGTCCCTGTTCTGGGATGCTCCAGTGTTTAAGACTAGACAGCCTGCATTAGAGCTCTGATTGACAGCATTGGGCAGGTTCCTAGCAGCTGAGCTGAGCTCTCCCTTCTGGGGTGCAGACCGAGTACATCAACAGGGAACATGGTACAGGTGGTTGGGAGAGGTGGACCTTTAACTGAGGAAGTACTAACCGCCAGGCATGCAGGTTTTGATCTGCAGCCTTGGTGCCTTAGCCATCACTTAGGAGAGTGTTTGGTCATCCGTGGAGAGTCCACAGACAGTAGCAGCTGCCAAGCCCGGGAATGGTATGGGGCAGAGTCCAACTGCTTCCCTGGCCTGCACATGAGAGCTGCATTCGCCTGCACACTGGCAGATTCCAGCACCCCACCACCAGAAATGGTGCTTGCGGATGGAATGAGGGGGAAGATCAGGTAAGTTCTATCTCTAAAATCCTGGCAGTGCGCGTAGGCCCAACCCCCGGTGTGTCTGGGCCCGCCCCCAGTGAGTCTAGACCCGCCCCCAGTGTGTCTAGGCCCGCCCCCAGTGTGTCTAGACCCGCCCCCAGTGTGTCTCTGGATCCTGTTCCACCACTGGCTGGACCTTGAGACAGCCTTTCTTGGGCTCTCAGGCTTCTGTTGCATGTGGAGATTGAAGCATGAGGCAATGTTATCTTAACAGGTGCCACCCCTGGAGCAAATGAGTCCTGTGGGTCAGGCATTCCCTGTCACCTTCTGGAAGGAGAGGAAAGGCCTCCCTCTAAATTGCCCATTACCAAACTGGTCTTTCTCCAGAGGAAGGAGGGACAGCAATGATGGTCAGAACAAAGTACCCTCCTATCCCCCCACCCCACATTGCGGTGGCCCATTGCTTGCCAAACCCTAGAAATCATCACAGCTCCTGTGTGTATGATGATGGCGCTGTCTGTCTGGCAGTGCGACCCCACAACCTGTGAGTCAATGGTACACTTTTCACTCCTCTCCCATCCTTTTTCTCTTTCTTCCTTTCTTTATTTCTTTTCTCCTTATTTTCTTCTTTTCTCCCCCACCCCCATGTGGTAATTGCATTTATGAGTAAAGGCCAAAGGCCAAGCTCAGGTACACGCCTCAGGAGCTATCCACTTTGTGTCTGTCAGGGTTCCTAAGGGAAGCTGGAGTTCACAGACGGGCTAGGTTGTCAGGCTGAGCAGCGAGCAGTGGGTATCCTCCTGTGTAAATGCTGGGGATTGCTCTCCTCATGCCTGACAGGGAAGCACTTTCCTGACTGAGCTCTCTTCCCAGGCCACTTTCCTTCTTTCTGGCAATAGGCTCTGTGTAGCCCAGCCTGGCCTCGATCAAGCAATCCTCCTGCCTCATTGTCCCCAGAACTGGGGTTTCTTGGCCACCAAGTGCAGTGCCAAGATGGACTGATGGGTGGATGCCCAGTTTCTTGTTCTGGTTTAAGTCGGCAAAGAACAGGCAGGAGGCGTGGACACAGGACCTGCTGCTGCTGCTGCAGAGAAAACTTTGCCAGGAAGAAAGGCATGGCAGACGTGCAGAAATAAGTTCCCCTGTGGAGTGGTGCTCTAAGCACACGGGAGTGTGTGTGTGTGTGTGTGTGTGTGAGAGAGAGAGAGAGAGAGAGAGAGAGAGAGAGAGAGAGAGAGAGAGAGAGAGAGAGAGAAGCAGGTTTGTGGGGGTGGAAGGGTGGAGAGAGCTTGCTTTTGATCCCGGTCTGAGATCTAGGTCATCTGGCCTTGACCAGGTTGGGTGGGGGCAGAGGGAACTGACTGTAGCTTAGCCGTGCAAGGTACCCCTGGGTTGGCTCAGTTCCCGCTCTCCAGGCAGATGGAATTAGACTCTGCAGTTGAAGATGAGGTCCCACCTTGCTCTGCAATGTGTACATCAGCAGAATTCTTTTCTTTCTTTCTTTTTTTTTTTATAGCCTTGGAGACATATGCTGTTGGGATCAAAATCACCTCTGCAGGGTGTGACTGACATGCAAACAGCCGAGAACTCCTTGCCCAGCACTGGGAGACTGGCTGGAGGGAGCAGCCTCCAGACACAGTGACACCCCTCCATTCCAGGCCCAGGTGGCCCAGGTGTGGAGCAGTCTGTGGGGATCACATTACATCCTGGAGCCTGAGCTGGGTGCCCAGGCCGGGTGGGGGTGGGGCTGGTGTGGGTCAGGGCCTGGCTGTTCAGGAAGTCCCCGGCCCAGGCTGGCCTGGGGTGGGGGCTGGGGGACAATCAGAAGCTGGCAGGGGACCGGGATTCATGAGCCTTAACA
Organism: Microtus pennsylvanicus; assembly: GCF_037038515.1. Taxonomy (NCBI): domain Eukaryota; kingdom Metazoa; phylum Chordata; class Mammalia; order Rodentia; family Cricetidae; genus Microtus; species Microtus pennsylvanicus. The sequence goes on along the minus strand of NC_134580.1, from coordinate 147,629,100 downwards.
CTGGCTGTTCTGATTGCTTGCTCTATCACCCAGGAAAGCCAGCTGGGGTCTGCTGAGGTCGTGGGGAGCGCAGAGAGAGCCCTCCTCCCTCCAGGGTTTGACTGAGAGGTAATCCTGACTAGGGGATGGTTGGAGTTCAGAGGGAATCTTCAGAGTAGAGGGATGAGAAAAGGTGGCTTCTGGGAGACAGGGACCTGGGTGAGGGGCGGCCTTTCGTGGGCCACCCCTGAGACAATGGCCATCTGGGTTATGTACGGTCCATCCACCCAACCCAGACCTGCTCCGGTTCCCTCTACAAAGCTTGTTAGGGAGATGCTCCTAAAGATGGAGCCAAGGATTGGCTTCCTAGAGCAGGACATCTTAGCTTAATGTAATTCTAGACTTTGGAAGGAAGCCACTTCCTGCATTGAAGCTGACATTGGGATCAGCATAGTGCCTGTGGGGCCTTGACCTAGGCCTCGAGAGGGGCTGAGGCTAGCCTAGTTCTCCTTTCTGCTCTGGGCACTGCTGGTTGGGCTCCTCTTGTTGATGCCTCTCCCAGGAAAGTCTCTTCTTTGGGAGTTGTGTCTCACCTCTCACCACATGTGGGTGGCCCACTCTGTTGGCAGGGACTGGAGTAACCTGGGGTCTTGCTTGTGTATTGTGCTACGGACAGTGGATGAAGTGGCTTCCCTGTCACCTGCCCTGCAGCTCATAGGTCAGATGTCCTTCTCTACCCAAAGGCCAGCCAGATGTCCTATCTCTACTCTTTTGGGTGCCTCCTTCGCCTGACTTTGGGGCTTTCCGGGGAGAAGGAAAGGGAAGCTCCCTTCCGGTTCCCAGACCTTACTGTGGGTCCTTGTTGTTTCCAGAGGGCTGAGAATCAGTTCGTCATGGAGGTCACCATGCTGGCTCCCTCCCTGGCCCTATCTGTGGCATCCAGGCTGTCACAGGGTATTCTGAAGTGAAAGTAGGGCCTTTTGTTTATTCTTTATCAGGAACTGCAACACGGTGACCATAGGTGTGACACCAGCTCACAGCCAGCATGGCCTCAGTTCACAAGGTCCAGGGAGGGACCTCTCGGGGTATCTACTGGCTAGGGATTCAGTACTGGGGGTATCCACAGCTTGGGCTAAGATCTGCGGACCTGTTTTGTTGTCTAAACTCCTGCAGGCCTCAGGAAGCCTTGTTGTCCAAAATTCCCACAAGGAATCTCCTCTGTTCTAAGAGGCTTTCTCCCCAGGCTGTCGCTTCTCACCCTAGGACTCCAAACAGGGGCCCCTATCCAATGCCCAATACCCAATTCACTCTTAATCTCAGACTTCCATGGGTCCTCTCAAGCCGAGCCTCCGGAGAGCAGGGCAGCCTGCCATTCCACAGAGCCACTGTCACTCTGGGCGAAAGCTGTTCTGCTCCCGTTTTTTTCAGATGAGGAAACTGAGGCGGCAAAGAGCAGCAACCCACTGAAATCCCCAAAGGTCAAGTGTAGGGGGCCTTTCCTGGTGTGAGGAGAGGGTGGCTGATCCTTTGGGAACAGGAAAATGCAGTTGGGAGGTCTCCTGAACAGCCCCTGGGCCATGAATTTGGGTACAAAGACTAGCTGCCTACTCCTCAGCCTTGCCTGGGCTGGGAGGTGGTGTCTGACTGTGAGGGACTAAGGGGCTTGTGTCAGGACGTCACGATAAAGGGCGGGTGGAACCCCTCCTCTCCGAGGAGAGTGTGGCACTCTCTAGTTCCAAATTTTGCTTATACACTCAACAGAGTTGTAACCTCAGGGATTACCCCGGTTCTGGGTTCAAAATACTAGGGTAAAAACGCCTAGAAGCCAAATCTGAACGCTCACGGTGCTGGACTTGGGGGATGGGATGGAGGCTGGGGGGAGACCCCAGACCGTGTAAATAAAGATTCAGGGTGTGTGTGTGTGCGCGCGTTTCGGGGCGCGAAGTGCAGAAAATAAAAGTACTGTCCGTAGGAGGAAACAACCTTATCTCCACATTATCTCTGCCCGTCCTGGAAGGTTCCCAGAGGAAGTGGCACCTGAGGGGGGAAGGGCGGGGAGAGACCGTCCCCTGAGGAGGATGGATGGCCAGGGCAGCAGAGCTGGCAGCCCAGTGAGTGTGCAGTGGAGGTCTGCATGATGGGAGCAAATGCAGTATTCGGGAGGAAAGAGAGACGAGCCAGGTCCAAGGATGGCCACCTCTGGGGAGCCTGCTCGGATTCCCGCGCTCCCTTCCCGGTACTTTCCACCACAGCCCGAAGGTGCCACAGGTCTCACTTTGGTCACCTCCAAGTGCGAGTCCCGAGAGGGCAGGGCCGCCTCGGATTCCTCTCTCCTCACCCCTGCAGCGTCCGACCAGGTACCGGACACTTGGTGGGCACTTGGTAAATATTTGTAGAGCGCCTTGGGAGGAATGAATGAAGCCATTGGGCCAGGCTTGGGGAGGGCGGGGCTGGGCGCAGGTGGGAGGCCGCGGGAGCGGGAGGGGCGGGGAGGTCGGTCCTCCCGCTCCTCCTCCCCCTTCTCCTACCCGGCCCCAGCGCGCACCACTCCGGGGCTCCCGAGGCGGCTGGAGGGGAATCTGGGGCGCGCGGGACTGGAGAAGCGACCCGGGGCTCTTGTTCTGGGCGAGGGAACTCAGAAGAGGGTTTGTCGCCGGTGCCCGCAGGCCTGGGCGCAACTCGAGCGAGAGAGGAGGGAGCGAGGGCTCGCCCGGCGCCCAGCCGCCTCCCCGGCACTCGCTCTCCGGACTCGAAGGTCTGCAAAGCTGCTGCTCCTCCCATCCCGGCCCGCCTCCTCGCTCTTTCGCTAGCTCTCCGGAGCTGCCGTGCTAACCCTGCGGTGCGTCCCGGCGAGTGCGGGCCGAGGGGCCCCGCGCCAGGGCTGAGCAGAAGACAGGGGCGTCCCGGGCAGAGCGCAGCCGGTCGGGGAGTGGCCATGTGTGGCAAGGCCGCTGCGAAGCTCGTCTGCAGCAAGTGACCTCGCGTCGTGGACCGCTGCCCTGCCCCCTCCGCTGCCACCTGGGGCGGCGCGGGCCCCGGTGCCCCGGATCGCGCGTAGTAGAGCCGGCGCGATGCACGTGCGCTCGCTGCGCGCCGCGGCGCCACACAGCTTCGTGGCTCTCTGGGCGCCTCTGTTCTTGCTGCGCTCCGCCCTAGCCGACTTCAGCCTGGACAACGAGGTGCACTCGAGCTTCATCCACCGGCGCCTCCGCAGCCAGGAGCGGCGGGAGATGCAGCGGGAGATCCTGTCCATCTTGGGCTTGCCCCATCGCCCGCGCCCGCACCTCCAGGGAAAACATAACTCGGCGCCCATGTTCATGTTGGACCTGTACAACGCCATGGCAGTGGAGGAGAGCGGACCCGATGGCCAGGGCTTTTCCTACCCCTACAAGGCCGTCTTTAGTACCCAGGGTCCCCCTTTAGCCAGCTTGCAGGACAGCCACTTCCTCACCGACGCCGACATGGTCATGAGCTTCGTCAACCTCGGTGAGTGGGGGTGGGAGGGGTATATCACAGCCAGCCAGCGAGTCTACCTTCCATTTGCAAAGCATCACTGCCCGCCAGAGACTTTCGCACCAGGTTCTTAGTGAACCCTAAACTCTGTGCGTTCCTGGTAGGGCTTGCCGGCTCAGCAGGTTTTTAGGGTTACCGGGAGGGAAGGATCGGTCCTGAGTCTCTTTGCGGTCTCCGCCGCGGGTTGGGGCGGGAGGTGCTGGCCGGGCCGCGGCTTAGTTCAAAGCACCCGGCTGGGTCATGTGAGCTGAACCGGCCACAGCGGCCCGCGCTACCTGGATTTAAAGGGCCCTTGTGGGCCCAGCTGTTTTCCCGCCCTTCCTTCGCTCCTCTCACCCCAACTTGGCCCTGGCACCTGGAGCATCCCTTTCCCTTACCTGCCTTGGCCAGCCCTACCTGTCCCCTTGCGGTGCGCCTGTGTCGGCGCGCGCCCGGAGCTCCTCGGAGCTCCTCTTCCAGTCGCAGGGCCCCCTACCTTTGGGTTCTTGTCTGGAGCCGGGGAAAGAACGTTGCCATTGCGAGTTTTCTATTTTAAATATTTAATGATAGGTCCCGGGCAGGCAGAATCCATTTTCAGCGTTTATCACGTGTGGCGCGCAAACCACGGGGTTTGGCGATTGGGTAGCTGGGGACCTCGGAGCAGAGGCCGCCACCGAGTGGCTGGGGAATCCTCTTCCCTACTGGAGTCCTAGCCAACCAAGTGATGCGAGGCTGGGTTGCAGTTTGTCCGGGATAGGTCCCCCTGCATCCGTGCGCTCACGTGTCTAACTTGCTCAAACTAACCCCCGGCAGTGCGCTGTGGGGTTGATCATCAAATATTTGGTTTTGGTGATAACACACCCTGATAATGCTGTTTCCTGAGCCGCTTTTATTCTGCTCGTGGAAATTGCTGAGAAAACCCCAAATCAAGATAGCAAACACCGCGGGCGCTGTGTCAACTTGGAAATAATGAAGTTTGAAGGCCACCCCTCCCCCGCTGGGCACCTGGGGCTTGGAAGGGGACTCAGGTTAATCCTTCCAGCTCCAGATAAAGGCCTTGGAGTCCCAGGGAGGCCATTGTCTGCCTCCATTATTGGTCAAAAATATCAAATAATGAAACAAGGGTCACCGTGAGTGATAGAGATGTTAAAACAATATAAAACAAGTTTAAATTTTCCTTAGACGCTTGTTAAGAAGAGGCTCTGCTTTGTAACTATCTGCAAGACATAGGTGGAAAAAAAAGAGTAGGAGAAAGCCTGAGAACTGCAGAGAGATTCTCCTGGGGGCAGGGCTGGGAGGTGGAGGCTGTGCTTCACTGTGTCAGTTCTTCAAAGTGTGTAGATTACCAAAAACTATAGACAACCACGTAATAACATGCTTAGCAATATATGGTCAGCATGGATGTGTGAAACCGCCCGTCCCAAAGCCAGAGTTAATAGGGTCCTTTTCCCAGAGTGAGGGTAGGGGCTTAAAGCATCTTCGTTCTCTCCTTCTGTGATCTCCAGGAAGGTCCTAACTGATGATTCAGAGTCTTGTTGGGCTCATCAAGCAGCGATCTATAATCCCTGGCTTTGGTGGCAATTCTCTGTGCTTCAGGTCAGGCAATGTGGCCCCAGCTGGCCTCCTCTATCCCAGAAGGCCAGGTGGCTCCCAGGGCGGCTCCCTGGGCCCTGCTGGGAACTTGGCGGGGGCGGTTGCTCCCCCCCTGGCCTTGGGTACAAGCTGGGGCATGCTGGGGAGGCCACAGTTGGGTGGCTTCCTCTGGCTGCACACACACCTTTCAGTCCATTCTTTCATGTTGAAAGGACAAAGACTGGCTTGTCTGAACCTCTTACCCAGTGGGGCTTCGGGCTTTTGTGGGACCATCCTGACTTTCTCAGGCCTGGCTTTCTGGGCCATCACTCCCAATTAGATAGCAGAGTGGCTTTAACAGAACCCATGGGCCTGGGTCTTGTGTTCTTTCCCTTTCTGTCCCTAAACTACAGGTAATTAGGGGAAACCCCAGACTGCAGCTGCTGTGAGCTCCCGCAGATGCATCTTTAATCTCTGCTGGGCCAAAGCACAGGGCATGAACCTCCTGCCTCTGCTGCTGGGATTTCTCCCTGGGAGCGACTTGGGGGTGGCAGTCGGGTGGAAGAGGGGTTGTGTGGCCGCTGGAAACGTGTCCGACATTGAGTTTGCTGAGCTTAGTTGAACTGCCAGTCATGTGGATCAGAAATAGACAAAGCTTTAGAAAGCCAAGTTGACTCGTACCCTCTCCCCCTGAGTGATACAATGTCATTGGTTCCCATCAACCATTCCTTGTCACCACTGTGGCACTTGGTGTCGGTGCAGACTGGCTTCCCTAAGCTGCTCCCTCTGACCCCCCCAATACCTCTTGGGGACCCCTGCCTCAATCCTGAAGGCTTTGCAGGTCCTTTACCCTATCGTCTGCAGCCAAACTGGTTTTTATTCTTGTAAGTTGTTCTCCCTGGAATCTGTGCAGTTTGCCAGGCCGAGTTGGATCTACACTACAGGGGACTGTACAACAAAACCAGGGCCGCATGTGAGGACTTGACCCTCCCAGATGACAAAGACCAGCCCCGCATCATAAAGCCCCTGGAAAAGGCCAGTCAGCTACTTGGGGCGGGGGCGGGGGCGGGGGTGAGACACCCATCATCCCAACTCTGGCCCCAGAGTTCAATGGCAAGATCTGTAAACTGGTTTGGATTAACAAGCCCCTGACTTCTCTGGGTAGACTTCATTTTGGAATTCAAAACAGGCTACACTCACTTAAACAGTCCTCAGGCAAAGTCGATCCTGCGGAGACTTAGTCTGGCCATTAACCCCAACTATTCTTTCCTTGGGAACCCCAACATCTTTTCTCAGAATCTTCTAGAAAGCCAACCGGCTTGGAGAGGGTGTATGTGATTCCTGTTTATCTCTGGACCAGGTTAGGAAGGAATGAAATTTGTTTAATCTTTGAAACTAAGTTAGAAAAAGGAGAAGGTTAGAACCCTGTCATTATTGTAGCCAGCACATAAAAGTGGCTTTTGTTAACTCAGGCTGGGAAGCAGAAGGGAGACCTAGCAGTTTGGTTTTCACTTTACCCCATCTGGCTGTCCTTTCTGTAGACAAGTGTTTGGCGTTAACATCTCTCCTTTACCCCTCGGAACAGGCCCTACCACTGGGGAGTAGTAGGGAAAGGTTCTGTTACAATTTAAACACGTCCTTTGGGGACTGCTCCACAGAGCGTGGCTGCAGGCGCCTGCAGCTGTAAGCTGGCCCGCCTTAGAATTTGGAAGGGGCTCCTTCACATTCCAGCCCTTTCTGGTTAGCAAAGGAAGGTTAATAGAGATGTCACATGGTTTCCCCCTTCATCTTTCTTCTCTCTCTCTCTCTCTCTCTCTCTCTCTCTCTCTCTCTCTCTCTCTCTCTCTCTCTCTGCAGACCAACTTCACCATAGGGGTGCACTAACAGCTGTGTTTTCAGTAACCCTTTCAAAATCACTTTTAAACCTCATTTTCCTGGGTCTATAAATCAAAGATTCCCCCCTCCCCTTTTCCCAAGGATATTATGTGACCCAGATTTGAACTGTTTTGGATCTTTTGTGTATTTCCCTTCTGCAATCAAGGCAGAGGCTGGGCCCTGGATGGCAGCTCAGATGGCTGGCTTGGGTGTTTATCCCAGGGCTGTCATTTGGGTCTGAGGTTCCCGCAGAAGGTAGGAGGTGGTGCCTAGAGGAGCTGGTGATTGTTTTCCCTGCGTGGAGAAAAGAAAGCGCCTCTGAGACCCAGCTCCAGAGAACTGGGTCGGTGGGACTTTAGCCTAGGCAGTGATGGTGGCAGCCACCAAGCCTTTGCCCAGATAAACAGAGCATGGACGATCCCCTACCACTCTCTGGCAAGCCTGTGATGTGAGCACATGTCACATGCCTGCTGAACTGGGAGACAAGTGATGATTTCATCCCAGGCAGAGTCCCGTGGACATTGATCGATCGCCCCGATCGCTTTCATATCTTGCCCACCCCGCTTGCTAAGGTCATATTTGGCCCTCATCGAGCCTCACAGTGTCCTCCGGCTGCCTCCTCCACCCTTCCCGCCCTGCCCCTTGGTGTAACTGGAATGGAGAGCCCTTCCCACCCCACAGCCCAGCAGTGGTTGGGGCCCATCGACGCACAGGGGATGTGGCTGGCCGCTGCACAGCTTGCCTTCTCGGGCTGGACTCTGCGGTGTCTCTGGGGTCAGGGCACAGGCAGGGATGTATAGGATCTGTCTTGCTATTGTCAGAAGGAATGCACTCAGGGATTAGCGGGAGAGCACGGCGGTGGGAGGGAGCCACAGCTGTGTACACTTATTATAAAAGATTTAAGTCCCACTGGTAAAATCAATATATTGAATTGCACAGCCCTCTGCTTTTAATTAGTTTAAATCAAACGCGCCCAGGCTGTTTTGCCTCTCCTTGCCTCCGTGGGGTGAGGAAACACCAATATTTACATAGAAACTGATAACACGTCCAGCTTCACACTCTGATGGCCTCAGTTTGATGGATCCCAGATCGACGTGGAGTTGGGAGGGATGATGTCAGTGGGACATCGGTGATGCCTAAGACTTGGATCCTGATATTAGAATACAGTAGGTGTGTGCTCAGAGGCAGTGTTCTTGAGTCCCCTTTTCGTACAGGCACTCGGAAAGCTGAGATTCACCAATTCGCCCTCTAGAACATTCTTGCAAAACCATTCAGGGGCTCCGCCAGCATGTGGGGTTCTTTGTACTGGGGCAGCTCAGGGCACATGCTTTATTTATTCCAGAACTCGCCGTCCTAGTCCCTGCAGCTGTTTATAGAGGCAGGAGGGCTTGCATTGCAAGCGATCGCATGCACCACCAGGCCATTATGTGAGCCGGTCAGTATTAGCTGTGTGCTCAGCTGGGATTGAATTCCCCAGGTTTTGCAGCAAATGGCATTTGACAAATACTATTTGACAAAAAATGTGACTTGGTATTTCTTAATGTGGAACAGATATTTCACGGTTAACGTCCCCCGGCGGAAAAAAAAAATCTCTCGACCCCCAAGTGTAATGGCAGTGCAGATGAACGCCAGGACGGCTGGGTACTTCCCCTCTCCAGGATGGGCTGTTTATGATTTGGGGGATGTCAGGAGTGCACGGAGCCTGACACGCCCCGTTGTGAAGCTCAGAGTAGCATGTGCCAGGCTGTCCTTTCAACATTTGTGTCGGAAGGCATCGCGGGGAGCGGCGCAAAGCCTCCAGTGATCCTCGAGGAGTGGATCGAATTAATGAGGCCTCTGTGAACACCAGGGTTTGGGTAACTGCTTTATTGTTTGGGAACCAGAGTGCTTATAATCTGGTTCCTGTACCAACATGTTTAACGTGTGTTAATGCATTTCCAAAGCGGAGCCTCTCAGCACAGCCCTGCTTTTCATTAATTGATGTCAGTAGCATGGTACAGTATTTCAAAGGGCCGGCCAAGCATAAACTGTGTTTCCAATTTCCTTCCTTTCCTGTGTTTGGGATGCCATTGTTAATTTGTTCCCATGCAGGAGCCGGGGCTGCCAACCGGCTTTCTATAAAGGGCTTCACAGTGAAGGCTTCCAGCCCTCGCTCATGCTCAGGGCTGCCTGGCCAAGTTTCCTGACACTTTGCAGTTAATTCTGGATGATCTACGGGGTGGGGGGTTGGGGGCTTCCCTGCCGAGGAACGGAAGTTCTTGGTGACAGCGGTGGGTGTGGCTTGGCAAGGGAGCCCGGAGGAACATCCACTGTAATTCTCTTTAGACATGGCTTAAACCCCTGCGTCTGTTTCCACCCTGGTAGAGTAAGTAGCCCTGTGACCTTGGGCGAGCTACTTTAACGTCTCTCAGTCTGTCCCCTCATGTTGTAAAGGCCAGATAGCAGACCTCTCCACCACAGAGTCTCAAGAAAACACCAGTCTCACCAACCCAGAAATAGTCGGTGTGTAATCAATGTACTTCTTGTTGTTGGGGTGGGTAGAACCATATTAGTTTTCTTATGTTAGTCTAAATTTCAGTTACAATTTCTTTTTTAAAAATATTTTTATTTATTTTTACATACCAATCTCAGTCCCCACTCCTCCCTAACTTTCCCCCACCCCAACCCCCATCCGCTCCTCAGAGAGGGTAAAGCCTCCCCTGGGAAGTCAACTAAGACTGTCCCATCACCTCGAAGCAGGACCAAGGCCCTCCCTGTCCTGCCAGGCCTAGGCTGAGTGAGGTGTCTCTCCATAGAGAATGGGCTCCACAAAGTCAATTCATGCATTAGGGTTAGATCCTGGTCTTCCTACACTTATTTATGGGGGAGGAGGTGCCTGTGTGGCACATGGAGGTTAGAAGACAACCTGTGGAAGCCAGTTCTCCCCTTCCACCATGATGGTTTTGGAGACTGAACTCAGGTGGTCACGCTTGGCAGTAAGTGCCTTTGCCTGCTGAGCCACCATCTTGCCCACCTCTACATTCCAGCTTTGTTTTTTTTATTTTTAAAGAATATTTTATTCTCTATCGTGTGTGTGTGTGTGTGTGTGTGTGTGTGTGTGTACTCACAAATGCCCACTGAAGCCAGAAGAGGGTGTGTGATCCCTTGGAGTTGGAGTTATTGGTCTTTGTGAGCCTCCCTGTGTACACTCTGGGTCACAGCTCTGAGCTTCATGACTGAGCATCCTTCAGCACTGAGTCCCCTCTTCCGCCACAATTTCAGTTTCTAAGTAGTTAACTATAGATAACGAGATCAGCAGGGAATGCAGCTTGCTTGGTAGAGCTCTTGTCTGATGTGCAGGGGGCTCTGGGGGGTGATTCCCAGCACCAAACTAGGCATTGTAATACCAACACTTGGAAGGGAGAGGGAGGAAGATTGTCTTGCTAAGGCTAGCTTTGGCTGTGGAACACATTCAAGGCCAGCCTGGGCTACACAAAAACATGACTTTCAAAGAAAAAAAAGAAAGAAAGAAAAGAAAAGAAAAAAAAAGGTTAAAAGATACTGACTCAAGTATTTGAAGTGTAAGAAAACGTATGTCCCGAGTTAAGTTTCTCCCCTTTTTCTGAGACTTAGAGACTCTGTCCAAACTGTCACTAATCCCATCCATCGTGCTCGAATCAACAAGGCCTCTGGACCACTCTGGACACAGATGCCATCCGACATAGACGGGATCAGAACACTGAACTGACAGATGGTGAACAGAGAAAATCCTGACTCTTTCTCTGGAGTTTAGCACCTGTGGTTATTTAAAAACATCACAACCCGGGGGACCAAAATCGAGTAAGGGTTCTGTATAGAAGCTTCAAATGAAAACTTATTCCAACATGAAAAAGTTTAATTAAAAAAAAATCTCATTACTGAAGTATTTGTGCCCACCCCCCTTTCTGGAAGCTTTCACTTCGGGGGAGTTGACAAGCCCAGAGCATTCATTAATGGAGCCTGCGGCTTCCACTTGTGATTGGAGCAGGTGCAAGGTGCCCCCTGACTCCTCCAGCTGGGGCTGAGCAGACGACATCAATAAAGCCTTGTGTGGATTCCATGGAGGCCAGAGAAAGAGCGAGATCACGGCCAAGGCCCGAGGCAGATGTGCACCCTCCTTCCAGGGCCCCACAAACTTCCTTCAGCTCTCCATGCCTTTTGGAAGTCCAGCACAGTATGCAAATGTCTGCATCGCTAAAGCCACGTCTCCCCGGAGCTTTTAGGCTTCCATCTCTGTAGTCACGCTTGATTAAATTTTTCTGTGAGTACACACGTGTGCTGTTTTCAGAACCGAGGGCTTGGTGTTTTAAGCCCTGGTCTTGGGTGTGTGTATTCTTATTGACTCAACCTCACTGGCACTTTTCTGTGGCACTAAACATTGCACTCTGAATCTGATGGACTAGGTGCTCACCTGCCTGGTGGACGTCATACAGTCATGTGCACGCAAACACGCATGGATGTATGCACATGCAGAGACATGTACAAACATGCATGCATACACATGCATGTTCACACACGTGAATATCCACATGTGTGCATGTATGTGTGTATCCACACACGTGTGCATACACATGCACACAACCTTTGGCTTTTGATGAGGGACTCCTTGATTATTTTCTCAGCTCTCCTTGCTGCTGGGTCAGGCGCTGCCTTGCACAATTCCCAGGGCGCTCCAGGTGTTCACATGTTGGCTGTCTGTATCTGTGTACATGGCCAGCGGGGTGATGACATTCCAGGCAGAATCCTGTAAATATGTCTGATCTTGTGGTTCCTCCCCACGACGTTTTGAATGCACAGCCTACCTAGAAACAAACTGCACAATGAGAAGCATGTTGGGAGATTTTTGCTTTATAAGGCATAGATGAGAATAGCAGTGTAAGCAGGGGCCCTAGAGAGGAAAAACAAAACGAGAATCTTTGTGTTTGTTTATCGGCAGGAATTGGATGTGACCTGTCCCCCAGCAGCTCATGTGTTTGAACACCTGGTCCCCAGCTGGTGGTGGTGTTTTGGGAGGTTGTAGGAACCGTTTAGTGACGGACTTAGGGTTCATGGGGGAGAATTTGATGTTGAGGACGCTGTGAAGTTTTCCCAGAAGGTACCAGCTGTCCCTTGTCCCCAAGTCTTGGCCTGCATGGAGAATGTCCTCTTCTCAGGCCTTAGAGATGGCATCTCCCTCCTCACAGGACCTGTGTGGCTGAAGCCAGACACTGAGTTCCCTGTCTTATCTAACCCTCTCTGAAATGGGACAGGATGAAAGTTCAGAGCTGGTAGCTCTCTATGTAGCCATTTAGTTAGTCTTCCCCTGCCTCAGACCTTCCCTGTTTTTAGCTCTGATTTCTGTAAGGCAAGTGCCACGGGACCTAGAGGAAGAGGACAGACTGCCTGGGAACAGACAGCAGGCCTTGACATTGTGGTCCCTTCTGATGGGTAAGAGAGCCAGAAGAGGGCATGCCCTTCTCCCTCTCCATCCTGACTGTAGTAAAACTTCTCTCTGTCATAACCAGAAAAGAATTGTCAGGACAAAGAGTCTACACACCCATAGATGGGGTCCTACATGCCTCCTGCTTCTCCAGCCTATCCAGGAAACCCCGGGGCAGCTACATGCGTGTTTTAGCGGTCAGATCTGGTGATGCTGGTGGAGAAGTCTGTAGAAGCGGTCTCACCATGTGCCCAGGACTTCCAACTGCAGCTGGGTTGTGACAGGGGACAGTCATCCTTCTCTGGAGGTCCTCCAACGAGGAGTTGAGTTCTTTTCTTTTTTTTTTTTTTTTTTTTGGTTTTTCGAGACAGGGTTTCGCTGTGGCTTTGGAGCCTGTCCTGGAACTAGCTCTGTAGACCAGGCTGGTCTGGAACTCACAGAGATCCACCTGCCACTGCCTCCCAAGTGCTGGGATTAAAGGCGTGCGCCACCACCGCCCGGCTTGAGTTCTTTTCTTGTGCCTGTGTGTCTCCCTCTGTGTGTCTGTGTGTGTATGTGCCGGTGGCTGGGTGTATGTGCACGTGGTATATGCATTGTGGGGAATACCCCAGCAGGCTCTGGAAACGAAAGCAGCTGTGCAGTTCAAATGCACAGACCTCCATCTGTGTGCAGGGTGACTTAGGACATGGCAAGAGAGGAAGTGAGGGGCAGAGGGTGTTTAGAGTGTGGCTTAGCGCACAGCCCAGGCTCACTGGGCACCGGGGGTGACTGCAGATTGTGGGCTTGCATTCTGTAGTGAGGGCACGAGCATGGGAAGAGACTCAGGACCTGCAGGGTGACAGCTGCTGAGTCAAGGCAAGGGGTAAGGACCAGGAGCATACGCCGCAGCTGAGGTCCTTCCTTGTGTGCGCATGTTCGTGTGGTGTATGCGTATGTTCGTGTGGTGTATGCGTTTGCACCCATGGTCCCCCACCTTCTTAATGCTGTAGCCCTTTGATACAGTTCCTCGTGTTGTGGTGGCCTCCAACCAGAAAATTATTGTCATTTATGTTTCATAGCTGTAATTTTGCTACTGTTATGAATTGTAATGCAAATACCTGTGTTTTCTGATGGTCTTGGGCGACCCCTGTGGAAGGGTCATTCAAACCACCAAAGGGGTCTAGACCCACAGGTTGAGAACTGCTGATTTTTACATGCTTTAGTATGCGCCTGGGTCAGGGCGAGTATACACATGTCGGGCGTGTCTGCATGTGTCTGCACTTGTGTGTGGAGGCCAGAGGTCAGCATGAGGTGTTGTTCCTGTCTTTCTTTCTCAACTAGTCTCCTCTTTGTTTTTGAGATAGGTCTCTCACTGACCCTAGACCTCAGCATTGGAAGGCTGACAGGCCAGTGAGCTCTAGGGATCTACTTGTCCCTCCCTTCCTGTTGCTGGGGTAACAGATGTGTGTATGTGCCTCCTGCAGCTTTTTACATGGGTGTGGAGGATCCAAAGTTGCATGGCAGCCTCTCACCATCTCCTCAGCCCCCAAGGTTTCATTCTTGTAACAGTGAGAAGCCAAAGGGAAGCGCAGCATGAAGTCCCGGGATCAGATCTTGGACAGGACAGGACCAGACAGCAGTGAGCAAGTAGTCATGCTCCCAGCACTCAGGTTCTGCAGCATGCCAGCACGAGTCTCAGCGCCGACAGTGCGTGTTTCTGGTCGATGCTCACATGGTGGGGGACTGGGTGAAGTGCACAGGTATGGCTGTGTGTTTCTGGTCTACGTTCACACGGTGGGGGACTGGGTAAAGTGCACAGGTATGGCTGTGTGTTTCTGGTCTACGTTCACACGGTGGGGGACTGGGTGAAGTGCACAGGTATGGCTGTGTGTTTCTGGTCAATGCTCACGTGGTGGGGGACTGGGTGAAGTGCACAGGTATGGCTGTGTGTTTCTGGTCTACGTTCACACGGTGGGGGACTGGGTAAAGCACATGGGTAGGGCCTCTACCCACCAGCCTTGAGATTCCTTTACAAATCTTGTTACTCCAAAAATAATTTATCTTATTTAATTTGTTTTTAAAGGAAGCAACAAGAATGTCAGAGCTCATGGGTACATGGATAGATGCCTGGCGTGTTTGTCTCCAAGGTCTGCTTATGCGGTTAAGCTTTTCCCAAGCTCAGGCCCACCAGACCGATTCCTACTGGAGATACCTGCTGGGCACAGTCTGCATCAGGTCTCAAGGCTCTCTCTGTGGCAAGGCGCCCCTCCCTGCTGTCCAGAGTAGTGCTGTGGATTCGTGCCTCATGGGTCAATAACCAATCAATCTTCAGACCCATTAGCACAAAGGGGAGCAACGGAGAGCAACTGGGGACTCAGTGGGGCAGTGCCTGGAGACATTTAAAGCTCCCTCGCCTGTTCTGAAAGGGCTTAGAACGGAGCAGACATTTGTTCATGGGGCAGGGGCTGTCTGGGGTCTTTCCATTTCTCCTCGGTCTTGAACTTTGTAAAACACACCCCCACTTCTTTCCCTTCTCAAGTTCCATTTTCTGACTGACTTGACCTTACCATTTGTTGAGAGACAAGCCCTTAAAAATGGCAGTGGGGCCAGGAATCTTCCAGGGCCAGTAAATGTTTATGGGATGGAGGCATTGGTTGGTCCTTCCCCTCAGGAGGAAACAATAAATGAAGCGACTTGCCTCTCCACCGCGGGTACAACCGTGGGTTGTCTTGGTGGGGGTTGGGTAGGTGGAGAGGAGTGTGTGGAAGAGGGATCCAGGAATATTGGGACCAGTGAATGCCTTGGGAACATGGAGGTAGCCTTTGGAGGGAGTATAGGGCTGCTGTGGATGCAGTCTGCACGGTCACCCTGGTCTGTGTACCATGGAATCTTCAGCCATCTCCTAGGCCTCCGCACACTAGCTACTAGGACTGTGTATGTCCAGAGTCCTGACACCCTAATGTAAAACCCCAGACCTGGTTAAGCATCTTCTGGTTGAGGAGAAGTCCCTCCCCACAATTGGAAACCACTGGCTCAGGGTGACTTTTCAGAAGCTTAAGAAGTTAACTGCAAGTTTGCAGCAACCAGGCTGAGTGGGGTTACCACGTTCTTGGGAGTGACTCACTTGCTGGCTGTAAGGGAGGAGTGTTACAGTGAGGATGGGACCACTCCTGGACCCTGCCACCTTCCTGAGAGATGCCCCAGCAACTCAGGTGGAGGAAGACACTCCACTGACCAGCTATTCTCTCTCTGGGAGCCCAAAGTGATGGCTCTGTTCCCACCCCCTACAGGCTAAAGATGCTTAAATGTGCACCCAGACCTACTGGTCGCCTGGAGGAGGCTGGGTGTCTTAGCCTGGTGATCTTTTCAGATGAACAAAATGGGCAAGCCAGCTTCCTGCAGGCTTCAAACCCTTTCAAATCGGAGAAGCCTCCTTAGGCCTTGGCTGGAGTTGGACCACGGTCTGAGGCTTGGTCTAGCCACTCACCTATTTCTGTACAACCCGTGATCTCAAAACGGTTTGTTCACCTAGAACACGAGTTAAATTGTCAGACATGACAATTAACCCACAGTCCAAGTGGCAGGGCTGCTAAGTAAATGTTTTGCTGGCACACAGGCTGGGTGTGTTCTCTGTGGACATCTCCGGTTCATAGTGGCCTTCTAGGGAGTTTTCGTCAGATGTTGTGGTAGTCGAAGCCTGAGTGTCTCCTGCCTGGTGTGCCATGGGCCTCTGCAGACTCCTGTGTCTCAGTTGCTAACCCCTCCCGTGAACAGATACCATCTGGTTGCATTAGACTTCTGCAGGGACCTCCTCCCCCTTCTCAGAGCACCTCCTTCCTGGTTTGGTGGGACCTATGTCTCCTCTGATGTGAGCCCCCAACCCATTCCCCAGGGCAGTACTCCACCCCACCAGGTAGTGAGGTCTCTGTGTCCCATCCCTATAGACTTTTTGAAGTTTTCATACGCAGCCCAGCTCTGAGGTCCATTCCTACCCCTGGGTAGATCCAAGACCTTTTCTTTTTTGAGCTCAAGGATTTGGTCCTATCTCTAGAGTTGATTCTGCTGCCTGTACCCTGGGGGCCAGGTTAATAGGAGGAGAGAGGAGATTGGTGCATCCATACTGAGGCCAGGGACCTCAGCTGTTGGCCTCAGTGTGGCCTGAGGATAGGCATGCATGCAGCCAGGGTCCAGAGCATGGTGCCTCAGCCCTGCATGTAAGACACAGGATGGAGGTGGCATGCCTGAGCAGAGAGACACTGGCTCAGTCAGAAGCTTGCCTGTGTTGACAGGGCACGAAGCAAAACAGGAAGTTGGCATTATCACATCAAGCGGATCCTGTCACACTAGAAAGTTATATCTGCACTGATTAGGATCTGTCATTGGTCAGGGCTTTTAAAGAAACAGAACTGGGGACAAAGATGGAGGAGTACGCTGAATAGAGACTGGTAACCTCCCCTGAGGTTCCCTGGAAGATGCCGCCTTCCTTGACTCTCCAGTCACCATAGGTTACAAGGACACATCTTTCTGCAAGCGAGGGTAGAAAGGTGTGCTCTGGCCTCTAGCCAGCTGTGCTCATGGAAGACAGGGGGAAGGGTAGACCTGGCTGTCGGGAGCCATGTTGAATGAATTAGGACGTTCTCTTGCTCTTTGTTGTTCCCTATATTGCATACTTGTAGTTAGGAAGGTATGCGCGTGCGATTGGCCCCACTGTATGCGTGGGAAGCAGAGGCTGAGCCACTCCCAAAGCCTGAGAACACAGCAGTGTGCCACTGTGGATGTATGCAGAAGGCTGCCTGCATTTAATGGTTGCTTTGTGTTTATTGGTACTGGGGACAGAACCCAGGGCCTTGAACCTGCCGGCCAGTTCTTCATCTCTCAGCTGTGCCCAAAGCTCATGGCTGCTAACCGAACCAGGCTCTCAGCAGTCTACAGACTGCTCGAGGTTTCTCCTTAAACCCAACCCCAAAGGTCTGGCCTTGAAAATCCAGCCAAAGTTCAGCATTTGCTGCTAACATGACCTGTGACCAGCAGAATACTCCCAGTGTCCTTCCACAAGGGCAAATGTTCTTGACATTGACCCAAGCACATCAGGAGTCCCATTCTCCAGGTAGAAGTAGAGCTGGCCAGGCCTCCGTCTGGGTCCTGATCAGGGACGGGTGACAGCTGTCTCCCTGGTCAGAGTGTACACAAGGACAAGATGCCGTGAGTGCCATTAGAGTCTGGTCACATTTGATCCTTGGAGGACCTGAACCTTAGCAGACCCTTCGTCTGTGAGTGGGGTCTAGCCTTGACCCTGCTGCTGCTTGTTCCCCTGGAGGATGCTGGGACAAGGCCTGGGTGTTTCTTCTGATGGATGGGGGTGGGAGGAGTAGGAGATATTCGTCGGGTGCTTTCTGGCCAGCGTGCGTCTGCATGTTTGTCACAATTCTCTGAGCTTGGGCATCATGGCTCAATAATGGGTAGCTGTGTGTTGGGAGGAGTCAGTGTAAAGAAAGGGCTCACTAGGCTGAGTCCTGGAGAGGAAGCAGGATCTGTGCAACAAAGGCTCACAGCACTGTCTATAGACAGAGCATAAGCCCTCCCACCTAGTCTGCTACCTGGTCTACTGGAGCAAACATGGCTGCTCACAACAACTCTTGATTATAGCATAGGCCTCCACCCCACCACACCCCACCCCCTTTGCTTGCTCAGCTTCCCTTGCAGCTCGAACCAGCCTTGGGCTGTTATTCTAATTAGCAGACACAACAGGAAACCTGCTGGTTGGACAGCGGGCTAGGGGGTGGTTCAGAAAAATATTTTGCTTCCCACTGAGTGACTGCTTAGCAAACAAAACTTCGTATTCTTCCTTTCCTTGCCTTGAGTGTGGTTCTGTGGAGACGATGCTTGGTGTGGGGACAGCCCTTTTGTGACCACGAGACCCGAGGATTGAAAGCCATTGTGCAAACAGTGGCAAAGTGAAAAAGACAAAAGTGGCTCGGGTTATTGATTGATGTGGCTGAACTTCCAAATTTAACCAAAACGTTTGGAGAGAGACTTGAAGCTTGATCACATGCTCTGCCATGACTCAGTTGCTTTAGAAGGTAGCTCTTACCACATTGATGGGTGGCAGGAAGTCAGGCTCTGGTCCCCTGTGGCTGCGCTGCAGATACTGGGGTATTGGGCCTGCTCTTTGGTTGCCGCTGGGTTAGTCACCATAATAAGAATCAAGTTTCCTTGTGCCCCATACCCTCTTGGTTACCGTCTTGGTTCATAGTATCTTATGCTTGTAACATATACTCAGGGACACTTGGAGCAATGGATGAGATGTAGGGGTGCCCCTTTCTGCTCTGGAGCCCCTAGTTCTCACACCCAGTGGTCATCACGATTTGTCGCTAAACATGTAAATTCGTTTGTCAATCTGTTCTTACGTGGCAGATTGCAGGAACCCTGCATGGGAAGGACCCTGCTTGGAGCAGTATGAGCCTGTCAGTGATTTGGCATGTGTGTGTGCAGGAGGAAGAGTTCCTCAACTCCAGGGTGGGTCCACAGCGTCTCACTGTGAAGCCCGGGCTGGCCTGGACTCAACAGAGATCTCTCTGCCTCTGCCTGGAGTGCTGGGATGGAAGGCTTGTGTGCCTCACCATGCCAGACTCCACAGACAGTTTTTAAAGGGCTTTGGTAGTTCAGACCAGGAGTTTGAGCACCATTTGTTCAAAATGTGAGCTTGAGACAGTGAGGGCCTTGAAGATTTCCAGTTCCCATCAAACCGTTTCCAGTCATCTCCCGCACCAGCCTTTTTCCAGGAGGATTGGTCTGGAGCCTGAGGTCAGTCGGCGCTATGGAAGACTCTTATTTTGAAGGGGAGACGGAGCCTGTTCTTCTCTGAGACACCTGCATCTCTGGGGCTAATGAGTTTAGGTTGATAGAACCCAGACCCCAGGAAGGATTATAAATTCTCATGTGATTTGATTTGCTGCTGGATACCTGAAAGCAGCTGTGCCTACCCAGCTGACCCTGCAGCCCCAGCTGTCTGGGGGCGGTCTGGGTCTCCCCTGGCCCAATGGGGAAGGAGGAGGCAACAGATCCACTCCCACCTGGCTGCTGGGCCTGGGCCCCTGCTGGGCTTGGGCCCCTGCTGGACTGACTGTTTAACAGGGACCTGCTTCTGCCACCTTGTATGCTGGCCTCTGTTGTCTTCACTTTTCACTACAGCCTCTGTGTGACTTTGTGTCCCTGGGGTGGGGAGAGGGAAGGCCGAGCCTTTTAGAGATGGACGAACCTGTTCTGAGCCCCTGTCAGTGGTTGCCAGAGGCTGTGTCCCGTTGGGCATTCGAGGCCCCTGGGATCACACTCAGATTTCTTCCTGAGCGGACTGAGGTCAGGAGAGGAGTTTTCCTGGGCACCATGGGATGCTACCCAAGCCCTCTGCTACATTCCCAGAGAAGCTGCCGAGCTCCTGGCAGAGGAGCGGTAGGTGGGGCAGAGGTGAGCCGAAGAGCAAAGGCAGCCATCTTTGAAGACCTTTGAATGTACTGGAGGCTCCACAGATGTCGTGTATCACAGTGGTTGTCAAAGTGGGGTCCCCTGGCAACATCGTCACTCTTGGGAATAAGCTAGTCCCAACCCCAGAGCCTGTTCAGCCATCAGCATCTAGCAGGGGCAGTCTTGACCTTCCCCTGGCCTGGGTCCTCAGATCTGGAGCAAGAGCCGTGTGCCAAGAATGTGGAGCCAGGACTCATCCTAGCTCTGAACCACAGTGGGGACTGGCGTTTGGTTTCTGCAGCAGACAGCACACAGGCAGCAGTGTGCCAGACCAGAAGGAATGGAGGCCACGAGAGGGTAGTGATGAGCTGTGTCTGCCAGGCTGATTCCTGCCAACTGGGAAGAGGCCGGGGGCCAAGGGTCAGGTGGGTCTGGAGCAGAGCCCTGCATGTGTCACCTGGACATGTCTGACCACTGTGCCCACAATGCCATAGCCACGTGTACTGTGAGCATCTGCTTTGAGGGACCTTGTGACCTCAGCAGGGGTCTTCCTGCAGGCAGAACCAAGAACATCAGTCTCCAGGGTCCATGAAACCCCACACATAAGCCTTAGACCCCAGGCTCTGGAATGGATGTGTGTGTGTGTGTGTGTGTGTGTGTGTACACTCATTAATGTGCACGGGTATGCAGGTGCATGTGGAGGCCGGAGATTAAGTCGAGTGTGAATCTTTTGCCCTCTTATGTTTTGGGGCAGGGTCTCCACCAAATCCAGAGGTCGTCAATTCAGCTAGTCTGGTTGTCCAGTGAGCCTCAGGGATCCTCCCTTCTCTGTCTTTCCAGCACTGGGCTACAGATGTGTGCTGTCCTGCCCGGAATTTATGTGGGTGCTGGGGATCCAAACCCGCACCCTCATGCTTCTGTCACGGGCCCTTCCGTGGAATCCTGCTGTCCATTGGCCGTCTCACTTTCAACCACCCTTCTTTGAAGATAGCCATTGTGTTACCTCACACGGCCCTCCTTTCCACTTCACACCAATCCTACAATGCCTCGGAGCAGGCGGTGGCACTGGTGCGGCAGAGTCGTGCGGATCCGCAGGGCTTTCCACCATGCTGCACGCGTTCGTCGGGCAGGGAGTCCACAGGCCACAAGTGGCTGCTTATGTTTAAATTAACTATAATAACAAAAGCAAAACACTCAGCCACAGTGGCCACATCTCAAGGGCCCAGTGGCCACATGTGGTCCATGGCTACTGCCATGGTCAGTGCCCGTGGACAGAGGCCTATCCTGAGCCATGTGTAAGATCAAAGTTGGTGGGATGCTGGCAAGTTTGGATGACATGACCTAATGGAAGAGAAAGGGGACTTCAGAGTGATGAAAGGCATTGGGGTCCCACCCAGCTGGCTGACAGCCCAGATGGGGACCAAGTCCAGCACCCTTGACCTCTTGAGGTCTGGTTAGCTCAGAGCCTCTCAACACTTCAGGATAACATCTGGGAGGCATTGTGGAATGAGCCTGCAATCCTAGCACTTGAGAAGTGGAGACAGGAGGGTCAGGAGTTCAAGGTTATCCTTAGCTACACAGCAAGTTCAAAGCAAACAAGTCATGATTTCTCAGAAAGTCAGAAAAGGGCCTAGGGGTATAGTTAGTGGTTGAGGGCTTGTCTGGGTTTAGTTCATGTCTTTGCAACAGATTAATAAACAAAGAAGAAAAAAAAAAGAAAAAAGGTGAGATGGACCTTAGCATTTTGTTAGGCTCTCCTTGAACTTGTAGAAGCTAGTGACCCTCTTACCAGAGCTTTCCCAGTAGCCAGGATCCCAGGCGCGAGCCACCATTAATCCCCTCGTGTCTTTCTGTATTTCAAGGCTATGCAGTCCATTGTGGGGTGTGGCAACATTATGACCCCAACCAACCGGACTCTAGTAACTGCACCCATCTGTATGACACCCACAGATGTGTCACGTGCTGCTTAGAGTGGCTGGGTGCAGAGGGGGTCTGGGACAAAGCTGCCCCAACTGGGAGAGTTGGCTTAGTGTGATGTTGTCACGATTTCTGTTGTTTTCCCTTGTTTTTCAGTTATTTGAGGATAGGACTGGGATCAGATAGCCCTGGATATCCGAATCCACACCCTTGGGATGTGAATGACAGGTCAAAGCTGACTATTGGCTTGCCGAGGGCAGAAGGCCCTAGACTCGTGGACCATCTCTGCTCTCAGGTCTTTTTAGGCAAATAACTGGCTTGGCCCTGGAGAGATAATTAGACCCATCTTTCCCTCTTCTCCACCCCAGCCCGAACCCTCAGCTTCACCCAGTTTACAATGATGACATTGTTCGAGCTGTGCTGCACACATGTGGATACTGAAGTGTTTAATCTCGCAGCAAAGACCTCATTCCTCAGCCTTGTCTCCATCCCAGCGTCTCCGTAGCGGAGAAAGACACCCCCACCCCTGCCAACGCCAAAGCAGCCCCGTGCTCAGAGGGAGGGAGGCTGAGCCTCCTAAGACCATTTGGAGAGCTGGTGTGGGGACTCTGGAGGCCTGACTGTCACTACACATACTCGGTGAAGTTCCAGAGCTAAGTGGCAGCGAGATGGACGTGAATCTGTGGGGAATGCCAAGGGTTCTGTGCACACCTGGCTCAGGTGCCTCCCCAGGACAGGGTTGGCAGTGGTTCAGAGTGATGGGGGCTTGGTCCTGACCTGTGGACCTCCAGGTCTCTGTGGCCGTAGGTAGCCAGTGACTTTATACTGAGCTCCAGTCTCCTCAGTTGTGAGACAAACCTCCCTTGGAGTAGGGCTCTCATAAGGATCAAGGATGTAACGTGTAGGATAGGGATGGGGCATCTAGGCCGGTGAGAGGGTGTGTGTGTGTGTGTGTGTGTGTATGTATGTGTATGTGTGGGGTATATGGGGTGTAGGTGGGTGGTGTGTGTGTGTGATATGCATATGGTAGTGTGTCTTGTGTGTGATATAGGTTTGTATAGTGTGTGTGCTGTGTGTGTTATGTGTGGGGTATATGGGGTGTAGGTGGGTGGTGTGTGTGTGTGATATGCATATGGTAGTGTGTGTTGTGTGTGATATAGGTTTGTATAGTGTGTGTGCTGTGTGTGTTATGTGTGGGGTATATGGGGTGTAAGGGTGTGTGATGTGTGTGGTGTGTGTGTGTGTGTATGTGGTGAGGTGTGTATTGAGACAGGAGGTCAACCTGAGATATCTTTTTCAGAAGCTGCCCGTTGTCTTTTTCTGTCCTGCTAGCTCCCAAATAATGACACAGAGACTTCTTATTAATTATGAAAGCTCGGCCGATAGCTTAGGCTTCTAACTAGTTCTTATAACTTAAATTAACCCATACCTTTTTATCTATGTTCTTTTACATGGCTTGCTTACCTTTACCTTGTAAAGCCCATGCTGTTTGCTCTGCGGCACTGGCGTCTCTCTCATGCCTCTACCTTCTTCTTCCCAGCATCCTCTCTGCCCCCCAAATCCTGCCTAGCTATTGGCCGCTTAGCTTATTAAACCGGTCAGAGCGACACATCTCCACAGGGTACAAAAAGATGATTCTACCGCAGTCCATTTTATTTTTTAAGACAAAGTCTCTCACTGTGACCTGAAGCTCAGCAATTAAGCATGGCTGGCTGGCCAGTGAGCCCACAGACCACCTGTCTGCAGCCCCCCTCCATTGCTGGGGTTCCAGGTGGTGCCACAACGCCTGGCTTTTTCACGTGGGTCCTGGGGACTGAACTCATACCGTGCTTTTCCAGCAAGTATGTCACCATCTTTCCCAGCTGAGAGGGCTCTTAAGACAGTGGCTGTCCACCTCGCAGCCATCTCTGGTGACACACGGAGACACCGGGGCACATGCACTGCTGGTAAAATGGGCAGTGGCTGTGGCTGACAGTGGTCAGCTGCAGTAGAGCAGACAGAATTACCGGTCCTCTTTTTGGTCTCTGCCTGGAAGAATTCATAGCAATGTCTCCAGGGACTGCCTATACATCTGTACTGACAGTGGCCTTTGTCACATCAGCGGGAATGGAAGCAACCCAAATTCCACAGGAGGATGAAGAGATAACAGGGTGTCGTCTATCTGTATGATGGAATATTATTTGTCCTTGAAAAGGGACATCCTGATGCCTGTTATAACCTTGATGAATCTCGAGACATTGCTGAGTGAAATGGCCCAGTTGCAGGACAGATTCTGATAGGAGGTCCACGGAGGAGCGCAGTTTGCAATGACAAAACTTACCCGGTGGTCTCTAGTGCTGGGGAGTGGCTACTAAAGTGAGCATTTACTGGGGACAGAGTTTCACCTCTTCCAGATGAACAGTCTAGAGACAGCGGAATGTAAATGTGTCTTCAACGTCTGACTGACGTGGGCGCAGGTGGCGAGGTGAGGTGGTGTTTTATCACCCACCTTTCTCCAGGTGAACGTTAAAGTTCAGCAGCTATTGAGGACAAAGGGTTGGCTCAGGATTTAAGAGCACTTGCTGCTCTGCCAGAGAATCCAGGGTTCGGTTCCTAGCACCCACATCAGTTGGTTCACACAACGCCTGTTGCTCCAGCTCCAGGGGATTCAACACCTTGGTCTTGCATAGGCACACACACATATGACATGCATTCACACGAGGTCCTGGTCTTGCACAGGCATGCATAGGCACACACACATATAGCGTGCATTCACACACACACACACACACACACACACACACACACACACACACACACCTAAAAATAATAATAAACTTCAAGATCATCAAGTATAGGGACTTTGATGTTGCCTGGCTTAGAGGCCACATTGGTGAAGACAGGAAGGCCCTATAGGCTCCACCCACTTCTTTCTGGTACCGCCCAGCTGGATCTTGGATCCAAGCCTGGGTCTCTGTGTGAGCTGTGCTGACTGATGTGGTGATTTGGAAAACTGTTGCTGTGAAAACCTGTCTCCTCCCTCCCCCAGCAGTGAGGATGTCCTGGCCTCTCTGGAATGGCACTGCCCTGTCAGCGGGGACACACTTTCCTTTAGAGTCCCAGGGTTTCAGGATCACTCAGTTTACCATGTATCTCCAGTGTCTTTTCAAGCTCTTTAATCTTGCCCTTCCTAGACACTGCCCCCACCGTGTGCTTTGTTTGCAGTTTAAGATGTGAGCTCTCCGCTTCCAGCTCCAGCCACCACGCCTATCTGCTGCCATCCTTCCTCACCCACCTCCACCATCACTCAAGTGATGGACTCTAACCCTCTAGGACCATAAGCTCAAACAAACCCTTCCTTCTGGCAGTGGCAGAAAAGTAACTACTACAGTTCCCTTTTGTTTATTGATTTGTGTGGCTTCATGATTCTTTCTTTGCTAAGTGACCCTGTGATGTAAACACCCAGAGGGACATCCTGTTGTCTCCACTGATGGCTGTTCCCCTGCCTCATTGTTTAGAGACCCCATGACAGTGGCAGACACCCTTTGTGTGCTGAAGGGCCACCTTCTACCCTGCTAGGGCCATTAGTGTTACTCTCTGAGGACACAGGTCACACGACCCAGGCCACAGAGCTAGTGACAGAGCAAAGACCAAGACCCCAGGTCTCAAAGAATAGAGGGCAAAAGCGTAGGGCTCAGAGTTCCACAGTCACCCATTTTGTGCTGTGGGTAAGCTAATTGGCCTCCCTGAACCCCAGTTTTCTCACCTGCAAAGCAGGGATCCCTCCAACCTCACAGGTCCCCCCTAGACAAAGGCCAAAGCTATGCATCATGGGGGCATCTCCGAGCACTAACGAGACATGCGCTTTCTGCATCTCTGGCTTCTTCAGCCATCTTTGGCTGTGAGAGAGGTCCCACTCTGCTGGCTTCTTTTCTGGCTGATCCTTTTCTTTTTTTCCCCCCAGTGGCACTGTTCTGAAGCCCGGGGCAGAGGTGGGGGTGGGGCTCAGGACTGAAGAGTTTTGGAGACTGACTTCACTTCAGCTGGGAGCCCAAGGTACTCCTGGGCAGACACAGGGTGGCTCTCCTTGCTGAGCCTGGGTGGCTCTCCTTGCTGAGCCTGGAAGCATCAGTGGTCCAGGAGAATACGGCCCACTCCATGAGGGAAGGGGAGGGGAGGGGAGGGGAAGAGGAGGGGACGGAAGGGTTGTTCCTGGTCTCTTCTGTGGGAAGAGGAGGAAAGAAGTTTGGAAGTCATGGTGAGGGCCATCTCTCCACAGCGGCAGGGACGGAGCCAGGAGCACTCTCCTGACCTCCGGGGCACCGCTGGAAGCTAAGCAGAAGCTCCCATGATAGCCTGATCCCATCTGTAGGCAAAGTCACCCAAACTCCACCGTGCAGTTGGAGAGGGCCCATGAGCCTTAGAATGAGAAGGGAAGAGGTGCATCCGGGTGACTGTGGGGGTTCTGCTGGAGCAGACAGGGAGCAGAGCAGGGTTGTTTGGCCAAGGTGACAAAGAGTCAGGAGACAGCTGGGCTTGACTAGGGGGATTTATGAATGACTTGGGGAGTGACTCGTCATTGGTCTGTGAGGCCTACAACTGGAGGTATCAAAGGGAGTGACTTGTCATTGGTCTGTGAGGCCTACAACTGGAGGTATCAAAGGGAGTGACTTGTCATTGGTCTGTGAGGCCTACAACTGGAGGTATCAAAGGGAGGATCTGTGTGCATGAGCAGGAGGCTGGGGAGACAGTCAGGTATGAGAGAAAGCCACATACGTGCCAGGGTTGTTTATATGCAGAGTTGTCTCCATGTTGGAGCCATTAGCATGTAGGCGGTCGTCTGTAGCTGGGCTCATTTGCATGCAGGGAGCCATCTGCCTGTGGGCTGTAACCATGTTCTGGGTAGATGAGCTCTCCCTGGAGGCGGCAGAGTGTGAGGAGACCAAGCCTGAGGGAGGGAATGCCTGCAAGGCGGACAGAAGTGAGGACCGAGAGGATGGTTGGGGAGTCAGAAGGCCCCTAACAGTTCCTGGTGAAGGAGAAAAGAAAAGGAAGCATTCAAATGCTGGGGTCACATGCTGAATGCTACCTCCTGGAGGCCAGCAAGACGGTGGACGACCATTTATGTCCCAGCTGGTTACTGTGTAGTCTTTAGCGACTTTGCTGGGGCGGAGATGCTGTTGGGGTGTTCCCTGGAAGCTCCTCCCTGAGTTGAGCAGATGGGGTGGTGTGGGCGTAGGTACTGGCTGTTCACTGTGGCACAGGATGCTCTGGGACTTGTGGCTACCTCCTGAGCCTCAAGCCCCCTGTGGCTTCATCTTTCCCTGTCCCCTTCATAGGACTGTCCTCCTGTAGCTCATGTTCTGTGTGTACCTTGACAACTCTCCCTGGCAGCACACTTTGGGAAAAGAGTATTGTCTTAGTTAGGGTTTCAGCTGCTGTGAAGAGACATCGTGACCACGGCAACTTTAATAAAGGAAAATGTTTAATTGGGTGGCTTACAGTTTCAGAGGTTTAATCCATTATCATCATGGCAGGACATGGCAGCATGCATGTGGGGTTCATGCACACACTACATACATGTAAATGGTACAATGTGACATCTGTTAAACAGGCAGAGAACTGATCCCACCAAACTGTCCTCACTGTTGCTGTAGGCATATGTGGTGGTAACGGTCCTGGGTTTGGTAGGTCCTGGTTTAAATCCTGGCAGTGTGACTCCAGGCAGGCTGTTCGACACCCTTGGGTCTCAGGTGTGTGCTTGGCCATTGCTGCATTATGCTTCCTTCTTCAGGTAGCTCAGGCACGCTGCTGGTTAATTTTACCTATTAACACCGCCCAGAATCAACTGGGACATTGAGAAATGGTCTACATCAGGTTGCCTGTGAGCATGTCTGTGGAGGACTATCTTGATTGCTAATTATTGTGGAAAGACCAAGCCCTCTATGGGTGTTGGCGTCCCGTAGGCAGTCATGCCCTGGCTGTGAAAGAACGAGGAAAGCTGGCAAGCTCGCGGGCAGCATGGGTACATTCATTCTCTCCGCTCTTGCCTGTGACCGATCTCTTGCCTTTGCCTCCTCTGCTGTGACGGACTGTAACCAGGACCTGTGAGCCAAACAGACCCTTCCTCCCCTTAAGCTGCTTTGTGGCAGGATGTGTTATCACAGTAACAGACATGAAATGAGGGCGGGCTGAGAGGAGCCGGCAGAGGACAGGATAGACCCGAGGATTTCTGCCTTGCCTCCTTGTCCTGGAGCCACCTCCCCAGGATCTCTTGCTATCCAGGAGACTGCCTGGATCTCAGCAGCTGCTTTTCTGCCCTCTTAGGGATTGTTGGCATCTCTGATGCCTCTTTGTCGTGCTGGCTCGCCTTTCCCATGTGCTGGCGTGGGAGGGATGAGCTTCTTGTGCTCCAGAGGACAGGAGGAGAGCCGACACTGGGTTTCTGGAGAGTTCTCTCTGGCACGGTGGGCTACGAGCAGCACGGTGTGGCTTCTCTTCCCATCTGGGAGGAGCCTTTGTGTCAGTGATTGAACTCTCTCATGATGGCAGAGCTGGTCATAACACAAACAGACCATGACCAGACATCTCTAATTTTTAAAAGCATCCTCTGTCATTCTTCGCCTCCCAGGGCTGAGAACCACTGTCCTACGCTGTCCCAGGACAGGCCTACCAAGTTGCATCTTCTCACCAGTGACAGTTACCTGCCATAACATCATCCATCTCTTGTGTGAATCTTAGGTCCCTCACATGTCACAGACCCTTTTTCCACATGGCAACACGGAGCTTCAGGCGGGGTATCGGGACTCTTCACTGCCTCAGTGCTTCTTAGTGGCTGAGGCTGCATTCGAACCCAGTCCCGAGCTTCTAGGATTCCAGGCTGGTGTGGTTGTTTCTGTGGTCAGTGCTTTAGTTTCCCCAGCAAATTGGCTATAGAGCTATGCTCTTGTTGCTCAAGATGTCCCTAAGGTCTGGGCCTGTGACCATCTGGTCCACAGTGTGTCTATATGGGATGTGAGGTTTTCACAAAGGTTCCCTAAGGCAGTGTCCACCCAGCTCAGGTCAATTGCACGGGCAGAGATGAACCAGATACTAAATGTCTTCGGTTCTGGTGTGCTTTCTTCCCCTCCAGTGGAACATGACAAGGAATTCTTCCACCCCCGCTACCACCATCGGGAGTTCCGGTTCGATCTTTCCAAGATCCCCGAGGGGGAAGCCGTGACTGCAGCTGAGTTCCGGATCTATAAGGACTACATCCGGGAGCGTTTTGACAATGAGACCTTCCAGATCAGAGTCTACCAGGTGCTGCAGGAGCACTCAGGCAGGTAGGTTCTGCCTTTGTGTGGGAGTGGGGTGCTGAGCTTCCTCTCGCTGCAGAGAAAGGAGTGGGTGAGAGGCAGAGGCAGTCCTGGTGGCTTTCACTATTGGGCCCTACACCAGATGACCATCTTAAAGTGTATGATGTGTGCATGTTCTTTCAAACTACGACCCTACGCAGACTTGGTCAGGGATATCGGGAGACCAGGAAGCCTGGAGCCCGGGGCTGTGCCTCTCTAGACAGGCCTACATGAATGGTCTCGATTTGGTGGTGTGTTGAGGGGGAGGGGAGGGAGGGCTGGTGTTGATGGTTCTTCCGTTCAACGCTCTAAGTCCAGGGTGATGTCAGACCACCAATAAAAATGACCATTTATAATCAAATGCTCTAAGGGGAGCGGAAAAAAAAGAAAAAAACAAAAACAAACAAACCAAAGCAAACAGCTGGAGAACTCTTGGCTGTCCAAAAGTTGCTAGGTCAGGGACCAAAAGTTTGTTTCGAAAGCACTTCTGGGGCCCCGAGAAAAGTAAAGAGCTCAGAGATGATGGGGGGCTGCCCCTCACGTACATCCCAAAGTTGCTTTGCAGTTGAGGTTGCCTTTCTTTGTGACCAGGCTTTTGTTGAGGCTGTGAACTTCTGTCGTCCCCACAGACACGGTGGCACAGAAGTTAGCGGGAGAATCTTCGGCTAGGACGGGAACAGGGACGAGGGAAGCCTGGTCAGGGCAATGCTGTCGGGCAGCTCGTCTTGGTGGCTAAGGACACAACTTCTGTGGTGTGTCTCTGGTGGCTCACACCCCTGTGTCACTCCAGATAGACACTCGCACTCGGAAGTAAGGAGTCTGTGAAATGGGCACTATCCAAGTGTCCCAAGAGCACCGAGAAGGCCAGCCACAGGGACTTGGCCCAGCTTCTGAAGAACTCTCTGGTAAAAGTTTAGTTTTGAACTGAGTCTGGTGCTGCTCAGCTACCCAGGAGGATCAGGATGTCTTGGTGACGCCCTGTCTCATACTGAAAGGTAAAATAAGGTCTGGGGATGTAGCTCAGCGGTAGAGGGCTTGCCTAGAACCCATAAGGCCTTGGGTTCCATCCTCAATGCAACAAGGAAGGAAAAAAAAGTTTGAGATGGCCGGACAGACGCATGGAATACAGCTGAAGAGAGAAGCAGAGGCGACTGGGGTTGAGGCTTCCTCTCACCGCTGAGTCCTCAGTCCCTTCCCCAGGGGGGCTCTTCAGCTCGGGTTCTCTTTCCATGGAGAAGCCCACCGTCCAGTCTCCTGCTTCTAGGTGGGGCAATTTGCTCAACACCTCCCGTCCTGAGTCTTTCAGACCCACACAGTTCCACAGGATAGACTGTGTTGCGCTGAGGTTCTCACATGTCTGTTGTCCACGAGTGTGAAGTAGCTGCTGCTGTGGGCTGTGCTGTGGGCGGCTCTCAGGGACAACTGGAAGACGTCTGTTCTTTCTTGCCATGTGGGTTGTAGGGTCAGCCTTGGCGGCAAGCACCTTTACCCACTGAGCTGTCTTTCCTCCCACCCTCTGGCTTTTTCTTTACCCAGGTTCTGTGAGATCAAAATCAGGTCCTCATGCTTTTGAGGAAAGCCTCTCCCTTCCAGCCCTGCTGTCTCTTCCCTGAAGCATGTCTGCCTGAAGTTCTACAACTGTGGCTGGGTTGTATACATGTGTGTACGTGTTCACCCTCACACTCACGCACCCGCACACCCACACACGGCCTTCCCAAATGTCGCTGGGCTTCCTCCACCAGCCAGGGAGGAGAAGGCTGGTCCCCATGCACTCAGGAAAGCCTCTTGCCACACTGTTTTTATCTTTGTCCCTCTGATGGGTGGCAGATGGTGTCCTGGGGTGGCTTTAATTTATGTTTACAGCCCCTACTGCCCTGCACCAAGCTCTACCCTGCATGACTTTCTTGCTCTAGAGGTAGGCAGTGAATGAGAGGGCAGGACTAGGCAGGAGCAGGGTGCCTGGGGGCAGAAGGCAGTCATGCAGATCGACTTCGAATCTTCCCGACACTCAGGTGTCTTGTGGGTCTTACCTTGGTCCCCAGGCCCGGCCTCTTTTAGAGGCCGTGGGGCCCGTTTTCTGGAGTTCCAAGCACCTGCTGTGTACTTGGGAACATCGTCACTGTAGGGGACTCTTTGTTTACAGAGCCACTTGGAATCAAATCCAGGTTTTCTTTTTTTGTTTTTGTTTTTTGTTGTTTTTCGAGACCTCTGTGAGTTCAAATCCAGGTTTTCATGTAAACTGGGCAAGTGCTCTACCACTGAGCCACCCACCCCAGGCCATTGAGACTCTTAGCCAGACCACGTGTTTGATCTTTCTTGAAGGTCGATGGCTTAGAGAAGGCACATACCCCAGCGGTTATTGGCCAACAAGTGGGGCCGCCACCTGTGCCCAGGGCTCTTAGCTGGTCTCCAGACCTGCCTCTCATAATGTCTCATGGAGAGGTCCAACTTTGGGAATGTAGTCCTGCCTAGCCCACCTGGGATGGCTGACTGGTCATGGCCATACACACCCTCTTCTCCCATCTCTCGCTGAGGGCCATTTGGTCTGCAGGTCACCTCTTACCTGTGCAGAACTGGCTTCCTGATACCCACAACTTTTCATGCTGCTTTTCCAGAGAAGGCAGCGTCTCTATCCCGTGCCTGTGCATACCTTCTGTATCCCGTGTTGGAAGGTGATGGAGGCCCAGAGACCCACAAGCCGTGCCAGGCGGTGTTCGTGGAAGTCAAGGCCACGCCACTGATGAAACAATGGGTGCTGTGACTTATTTGTCAGCTACGTTTGTGTGCACATATGCCTGGTGCCATTCCCAGAGGTCAGATAGTGGGAATAAATGGGGGGCTGTGAGAGCCTGAACGCCATGTAAAGCTCTGGTTGGGGTGCATCCGAGTTCCCAGGATGCCACTATAATGAAGTCTCACAAACAGGGTGGCCCAGGACATTAGGACTGGAGTTCCCTGTAGACTGGAACTTCAGAGTTAGACTCAGTGAGGCCTGGCCCCCTGAAACCTGCGTGTGTGTGTTTGGGGGGTATGTGCGTGTACGTGTGTGTGTGTGTGTGTGTGTGTGTGTGTACACGCGCCTATATGCGAATGTGTTCTTCCTGAAGTGTCCTGAGGCTGCTGTCAGCTGCTTTGCTTTCAGACTCAGCCTCCCGCTCAGCACGACCCCAGCTGTTTTCCCCGGGGTTCCCTCCCGCTGCATCTCCTCCAGCAGGAGAAGGTCCACTCCTCTCTGCTCTGAGCGTGTCTGCATATATCAACAGAAACACTGGTTCTGAATGAGGTCGGTTCCATTGACAGATCTGTGGGTTAGGACTGGAATCTCCTCCGTTTGGGGGTACAGTTAGTCATCACAGGATGACGAGGAGATGTGAATTCGGGAGCAAGCGAAGAGCGAAGGGAAGGGCTTGGAGCTGCTGAGGAAGGTGGTGGGATGATTGGGTGTCTTGTAGGCAGTCACCAATGTCCTGCTGAACAAAGGATGTTTGAATGACAGAGACCCCGTCAGTAGAGGGCAGGGGAAGAGTGTCTGTGGGAACCACAGGGTCCTGTGGTCACATGAGGGGCAGGATGGAGAAAATTGCCGTTGCTGGGATGGGGTGATCCTCTTGGGCCTTGCGTAGGACAGCCTTTGTGTGTCTTCTCCCTTCCACTCCTGAGACTCAGTGATGGATCCGCCGTTTGGGGAGGCGAGGAGGTATGGGTTGCCAGAGGGACACGTGGTGTAGGAGTTTCCCTGGCATGGATGGCGTGTTGCTGAGGGTCTGCCTCTGGGGGCAGGGGAGCCCTTGCCAGGCAGAGGAGGGGGCACAGAGCAGGTAGAAGTGATTGGCCTGGAGGGAGCAGAGTTGATTGACAGCAGGAAGGCGGGACTATTGGGCTACTAAATATTCTTTCTGAGCTCCACGGACAGAAGCCATGTGGCCCTTCTCCAGGAGTTAAATAGCTTTAGCTTTAAGTCTATTTTCTGGGTCACCTTTGAATGTAGGTGCTTCTCTGAGGCACGGGGATGGCTAATCCAGCTTTGAGAACCCGGATTCAAATCCTGCTAGCGTGCTCCTGGGAAGCCATGAGCTTGGAGCCTCAGTTTCCTCCTCTGAAAAGGAATGGGTTGTGGAGTTTCCCTGCCGGGGTGTGGGGGAGGATTTTAGGGACTGTCTTCCATGCGGTAAGTGTTCCCTAAGCGCTCAGTCATTGTAGGAGGGAGAGAGGCCATAGCAGAGCGGAGAGCTTCAGCCTTTGGCAGAACCACCCTCTCTGGGCTTCAGCTTCTGAACACTTGAATTCTTTAGCCTAAGAATATGCCTGGGGACACAGGCCTGAGCTGGGTAGAGATGCATGGCTCTGGCATGTCTCTCGCTGTACATCTTCCATTAGAGCCTCCTCCTTGCCCAGACCTCTGAGGAGCCCAGTGCCTACTCCCCCCCCCCAAGTCCTTCCACCCCCTGGGCTCTGGGCTTCGAGATAGAAAACATAACTATGCTGCCACCAGCTACCCAGCTGTTCAGGGCCTGGGACATCTGGCTCTCTGGCAGGCTCAGCTAAGCTCCAGAGACACTCCGGGGGTGCTGGGATTAGCCAGCTGTGGGCTGGCCTCCACATCTCTCCCCTGGGGGAGTCACTTCCCACCAAGTCCTCTTGATCTCTTAGAGTTGGAGGCCTTCCATGGCTTGTCCCTGCCTCAAGCCCCAGGCAGCTGGAAAGGCAGGAGAGGTATGCCACCCTTGGCCAGCTGTGGGAGAGCCAGGGCTCAGGGTGGGCCTGAGGGTGGTGGCTTGGTTCTAAAGGCTTTGCTGGGGTTGCTGGGGAGCTTAGTCTTACTTCCTGGACCTTGGGCCTGAGGCTGGACTAGCTAGCTTCCAGGACCTGAGTTTGCTTCTGCTCTGTTGGTTCCATCCTCAGGCTAGGGGTTTCATTAGGCCCATCCTCAGCCTGTGCTCTTGCTGGCAGCTTCCGGATGTGCTCCTCCTGTATTGGAGGACTATGTTTGCACCAGGAGCCCCAGGAGGCCAGGCCCTGTCACCACCAAGGTCAAGATGTTGTCTGCAGCTGGATGAAGAATGTCCCCTGCTCCATCACAGTCTTCGGCTGCCAGGAGGGTGACCTCAGTCTCTACAATGCCAGGACTTGGATCAACCCTGGCCTGAGTCACTGTGAGGGAGAAGGGGCTGTTTCTGCCTGTCCCTCCAGAGAGAGATTCAGGGCAGAGGAGGCCAAAGGGGTGTCTTACCAACTCCCTCCTGAACCCAGTTCAGCCCTGCTTGTTCCTAAGTACCCAAGGTGGGGTTAGCAGCTTCCCCAGAACAGGCTCTTGCTTTCTACTCAGAAGAGGTGTCCTGTCCAGGGTGCCCCTGCTATCTGAACAGGTACACACCTGTCCTGTAGTCCACTGCAGCCAACCTCCGAGGTGTGTCAGCTGTCTTTCCCCCTCAAGTCCAGGGTGAGCAGGTGGAGCATGGCCTTTTACCCACACCAGGACAGGCTGTGCCGCTCTACCTCAGGATACACTTGGAGGACCACAGGGGTTTGGAAAAGCTTGTGGGAGCTGAGGGCAAGAAAACGTACATCTGGTCTCTACACCACCCCCCCACACCAGTGGCCTCCAGGTGGCCCTGGGGTGGCACCTTGCCTCACCTGTTCTCTGTGAGGACTTTCAGGTAGCCATCACTTTGGTTGCAGGCTCAGGACTTGGCATCCAGACTCCGGGAGGGTTTTCCTATATCCAGGTTTAGGCAGGGGTCATGGGCACAGCGCAGAGACGCACAGAGTACTGGGGCGTGTCCTGTTTTAGTATTCTCTCCATGCAGTGTCGTAGTGAGTACTCCACCTCCACAACGGGCCTTTTCGGTGTTACCCCTCTTCCACAGACTGCTTCAGAGGCGGGGTGGCTCAGCTGAGGACACACAGTCAGGAAGTGGCAAAGGGAGGCCTTGAACCCAGGTTTCTGAGACACCCCCACCTGCATTCTGGGCTGCAATGAGAGTCTCAGCCGTGGCTGTGCATTGGGTGGGCTGTCCAGGGTCTGTTAAAGCTACCAGTGTGGGTGGGTTGGGCTGGATGTTAGCATTTCGCGAGATAGCCCATGTGTGCCGGGCTCTGAGCAGGTGGCTGCCATGCCTTATGGCCCTGTCTTGGTTGAGTCCCCTGTCAATAAGTAGAACAGGGGTCACCTGCCTAGCAAATGGCCTGTTTGCCTGCAGACTTCCTCTTCTCACAGGACAGAGCCCCACTCATGTTCCAGACTCTGTCCATTTCTCTGACATGGGGGAGGGATTAGCTGAGAGTGAGTGGGGGCCCTTCCAGAAGCTTCTGGCTTCTCCCTGCTCCTATTGGCCTATGCATAGGATTTTGTGTCTCCTTACTTCCACCTCTTGCCAAGACCCCTCAGTCACAGGGCGTTAGCAAGGGTCTGAGCTGCCTTAGCTGTGGGCAGTAGCTGGTGGTAGTTGTTCTGGAAAATCATGGGGGGCATGAAAATCTTGGGTTAGGACCACCTGGGTGATTCTGCCTGAGGCCCCTTTCTCAGGGCGCCACTCCAGACCCCAGCCCCGAGCCTTGGACAAGGTACAGTCAGACCCTGGTACTGCGTGGTTCCTCTCAGGGCCCCCTTAGTGATTTGCAAGGATCATTCTGGAAAAAGCTTGCATTCAATACCACCCAGCATGGCAGGACAGCAAGCCACTGTGTCCAATCTAGTTAGTTCTGGAGAGGCAGTCAGCTGGTCCTGTCCTGTGTCCTGGAGCCAAATGCCCACTGGCTTCCTGTCCTGTGGTCGGAGGCCAGCTGGTGGGCTTTGATGGCTGTTTTGATCTGTACTGTGTGCCTTTTCCTTCCTTCCATCGCTCTTCCACAGCCTGGCTTCTTGGACTGGCTGGGCACCAGTTGGATGTCAGTGGTAACAGGGTGTATTTGTGGGGCACTTGTGATAGAGTCCTGTGGGGGCTCAGCAGGGGTCTTACAGGGGGGCTCTCATTTTCTTGGACTCCTTCCAGCACTGAATCACGTGGAGTCAGTCACTAGCCGGAGCCAGCATCATTTGCAGACCTGTGGCATGGGGAGGGCTCTTTCCTACCTCTGGGTAGATCCGGGCAAGTTTGAGACACAGTCCTCCGCCTCCTGTGACGGGTCGCTGCAGAAGAGATAGCTGTCCTGAGCAGCCATGACAGATGAGGGCAACTTGCCCATTCTCTTCCCCCAATTCTATGAACTGGGTGATCGGTCAATTGGATTTCCACCAGGGAAACTGAGGTAGAGAGGACAAATCACCTTCCTAGCTTGTCCTAGCATTATTGTGAAGATCCCCAGGTTGCCACCTGTAGCCATCCCCAGTTTTGTGACTGTGGGGTTGGCAACCTGCTGACCTTGCAGAGCCTCCTTGAGCACTGAGTGAATTCCGATAGGGTGGGTAGCCCCGGAGGCTGTGAGGGTGGCTCAGCTACAGAGACTGCTTGGGAAGTGAAGTCTGAGGCATATAGTAGGCACTGAGGATGCCTGCTGCAGGAAAGGTCTGACCACTCTCAGCAGGGCAAAGGCTTCTTGTATGGCCGTGTCACGCCACCTGCCACATGTGTGAGTGCCAACAGCGCCGTTGCTCGTGGGCTGTCGGTCCACCCCGGCACATTCTGCCATACTCTCCTCGCTGCCTTGTTACCGATCTTACCTCAGCACCTGAGCTCCATTTCCAAAAAGTGAAAATTGCCTGTAATTATACTGCTTTCGATTCTCTGCGAGCTTTGCTGTGATGATTGTAATCATATTATACAGAGCCAGGGGGCCGCCCGGGTGTCCAAGGGTCGGTGGACCCTCGTGGCCAGTGAGGGGGCAATGGCAGCGTGTGCCAGGGTCCTGTGTTCCTGATGCTGGAATACATCTGGGGACAGTGCTTTAGGACCGGCCGTCTGGATAACTTGATCAGATGCTTTAATTCCAAAAGCACTCTGTTCTTGGATTGGGACCCCTGCTTCCCTATAGGAACCGATTTTTCCAAATGTATTAACATATGTGTTTCATATCAGGGCCTGTAATTGCTTTAGCCTTCTTGGCAGGAAACAAAGGGAATTAATATTTTTCAGTTTGTTTGTAAGCGGTCATCTGTAGCTGGGATAACAAATACCTTCTCAGATGCTGACTCGGTGAGGGTAGGGGAACAGGTGCCCCCGGAAGCGTTGTTTCTAAGAAGTCGGCTATTTCCACGAAGGCCTCTGCTGTCTCATATTCTTGTCGGAAGACGGGATTCTCAAGGCTTTGTCAAACTTTGGTTTCTCCCATTGTCTTTCTACTGTCACCCCATCCGTTCCACCTTCCTTCTTGGCTTTGCTTTTGCTGCTGCAGGAATGGAAGAAGAAAAGCTGACATTTGGCCTCTGTTCTAGCACGCTCTGCGCTAGTCTCCCTCTGGGAACCGAGGCAGGCGTGACTAATGGATCACAGCACTTCTTCCCACAATTCCTCAGTGCAGCTGCATGAAAGGGGAGCAGCCACTGTTGCTCAAGGGAATCTGCCAGCAAGGGAAGCCTGCTTGGCCCCTCGCTCAGGTCAAGGTGTCTCCAGGGCCGATGGTGAGATGACCGGTGTGTGCGTGTGTGTATAAAGCAGAGGTTGACATCAGGTATCTCCCTCAACCATTCTCCCCTTTCATTTTTGAGATAGGGTCTTTTGCTGAGTCTGCCGTTAGGCTGGATCTACTCACCAGGAAGCCCCCGGGGGCCCTCTTGTCTCTGCCTCTCCAGCACTGGAATTGTAAGCACACTACTGCCTTGCCAAGGACCTGGCCCGCAGCAACCTCCTAAAACCCACCTTCCCAGACCCTGAAATGAGGGCTTGTTACTAGGAGAAGAGTGGGTGGGGCGGTGGGGAGATTCAGGGGAGGGTTGTGCTCTTCAGGGTCCCCAGCTGTTGTCCGCTCCCCTGCAGGGGATTCAGAGGCAAAGCTGAATCCTTTTTCTGGAGTGCTCCCACTTCCATAGGCATCATTTCAGGCAGAGCTCCTGGCTTTGTGCTGGGGGCTTTTGACCTTTTTCTGGGGCAGGCTGATGGGGAGATGGGAGGTGTGCAGTGGCCTTTCCAGCCTCAGTACCCAAGATGCTGGCCTCATCCTGCAACTCCCCAGTGCAGGAGCGGAATAGCCCCGGGAGGCCTCCAGAGCAGGCCATATTTGGGGTGGAAAGTGCCTCAGTTCCCTCCCAGCGTTCCCACCTCCTCCTCAGCTTGTGCCTACCTTCCCATGCCTGCCTCCCCATGGCTCCCACTGTCCACAGTGCCTGAATGCACCCAGATTAGAGAGAAGAATCCAGACCCTCGATTCCAGCCTAGCTGTTTAGACAAAGATTCAGAGACAATCACTCTTGTTAACACTTGCTTCAAAGGCGGGTCACAGATCAGAGAAAGGTGATCAAGCAAATGTGTCAAGATACCATCTATAAACCTAGTCCTGTAGGAACAGAGGCAGGAGGATGACCACAAGTTCAAGTCCAGCCTTCTCTATGTAGAGACTTCCAAGCAAGCTAGAATAACACAGTGAGAGCCTGTCTTTTTTTTTTTTTTTTTTTTTTGGTTTTTAGAGCCTGTTTTTAAACAGAGTAACAAACACTGTCGAAGTGGGACCACAGATGTGCCTGGGGGCAGAGTGCTTGGCTGCTTCACAGGCACGTTCAGTGTCTGCCTGGCTCTCCACTCATGGCCAGTACCTAAGCAGGAACCATTTTTCTTAGCCGTCCCCTTTCCTTTCCTCCTCTGGTCCTCTGCTTCCTAAAACTTCCATTAGCCTAGCTGTGGAGAATCCTAAGCTTGGGAGTGGTCACACCCACACTGTCAGTAACAGAGCAGCAGAGGTTTGTGTTCGTCTAATGTAAGAGTTTATTGAAGATCCCTTGCAAGCTCCACCAGTTTCCTTGCTGGGAGGGTACTTAAGCCGCTGGCTGGTCCTGTAGACTTGGAGATGGGGGAGGTGTGAGGGGCTATTTTGCTCATTTCCTCTTGGTGAGATTCACTCGGACACAGTGCAGGACTGAGCCACAATGTTCATCTAGTGACACATTCAAACACCACAATGACACAGCAAGACCGTAGGAGGTTCCCCCAAGACATGGTGGGGAGTCCTATGGAGATTTCGAGTCAGCTCAGTGAGTCCGCTTGATGGTCCCCTGTCTGAGGCTGGTGGTGCAAAGGCAGGTCACTCCAGACGTTCCCTGGTTGTTCTGAAATGCATTCCTGGTGGCCTCTGGGAGTAGTTCTCTCCTGTGTGGGTCCTGGGGATCAAGCTCAGGTCACCATGCTTAGTGGCAAGCACCTCAGACCAGTGAGGATCCTGTGGCCTTCGTACTTGGTCATCAGGCTTAGAGGCCAATGCCTTTACCTCTTGAGCCGTTTCACTGGCCAGGTGCCCCCACTTTGCATGATCCAGGTGAGGCAGGGGCATCATTCGTTGGCCTCATATGTCTGTAAGTTCAAGAGTCTGTTAACTCTGCTATGATCTTGTGTATCCCCCGGTGTTTGCTTGTTTGTGTGTAGGTGTGCATGTGTGTACTTGTGTGTGGAAGCCAAGGCAACCACAGGTATCACCCACCTTGGTTTTAGGGTTTCCCCCCCCCCCCACTGGCTTGGAGATCACCAAGTAGGCTAGCCTGGACAGCCAGCACACCCCAGAGATCTGCCTGTCCTTGCCTCCTCAGTGCTGAGATTACAGACACATGCTTCAGTTTTCACATGGGCCCTGGGGAATTGAGCCCAGGT
This sequence comes from Microtus pennsylvanicus, assembly GCF_037038515.1. Taxonomy (NCBI): domain Eukaryota; kingdom Metazoa; phylum Chordata; class Mammalia; order Rodentia; family Cricetidae; genus Microtus; species Microtus pennsylvanicus. The sequence goes on along the minus strand of NC_134580.1, from coordinate 147,589,342 downwards.
CCCAATGTTTGCAAGACAAGCCCTTGGCCGGCTGATCTCTGAGGTGGTTTTGGTACACCCACATGTCAGGTCTTCCTGACTTAATTTGATTACTTGATAGGTGGTAATATTTCATTTGCATAAATCACTGATTGTCACTCGACGCCCCGTGGTTAGGGTTGGGCAGACGAGTGTTGAGTTGCCAAAGGAAGGTTTGGAGAGCATTCTCTACCATCTCAGTTCACACTGAGCAATGTGATTCATGCAGAGTGGTGTGAACTTCCTCTATCCCTGAGGGTAAGATGCAGCCTAAAGGCCAGCATACACTGTGGAGGGCCTCAGGGCAGGGAGCAGCCTGTCTTCCACAGGCACGGTGTCCCTTGCTTCTGTCTGCAGCTCCCTGGCTTGCGGCTTTCAGGTTCAGTTTCTTGCTGCGCCCTGTTCCCCTCCCCTTCTGGTCTCTGGGTTTTGGAATCTTAAGAGTCGGTCTGTGGTTCTTTTTTTCTTCAAGTTGGAAAGATGACACGGCGGGGAAGCTGTCAGTGTCGACTAGTTGCTGTCTTGAGTGTTCGTGAGGAGTCTGAGGTTACCTTGCCCTATTTCAGTCTCGAGCTGGAGGCTGGAGGAAGTGGGGCAACCAGGGAAAGTCTGGAAAGATCCGCCTTTGCACCACAGCCTCAGTCAGGGGTCCATCAAGAGGACACGGAGCTGACTCAGAATCTCCACAGGGCTCCCCACAGTTTCTTAGGGGGGGGCTCCTAAGATCTCGCTGTGTCACTGTGATGATGTTTGATGTGTCACTAGGTGAACAGTGTGGCTCAGTCCTTGCACTGTGTCTAAGTGAATCTCACCAAGGGGGGAGGAGAATGAGTAGGCACCCCTCCTCCCTTCCAGTCTCCTAATCTACAGCACCAGCCAGGGTTCCTGTGGGAGGTGAGAGGAGGTGTCCAGGGTCTTTCCTTAGTCAATGTGGGTGACCACCTTGGGTTTTGAGAGTGGGCTTCCAAGGGGCTCAGAGCAGGATCAGTGGGTAAAGGCCCCAGGGAACTGGGGGAATCCAGTCCCTTTCTGGTGACACCTGTAAGTTTGAAAAAAAAAAGCTACTCTTTATTCTTTAATTTCTTTAAATACATACGCATACATATTCATTGTAAGTATTGTGCGTGTGTGTCTGTGTGTGCATGCATGTGCACATGCACAGATCAGAGGACAATTTGTAGAAGTCAGTTCTCTGCTTCTGGGGTCCTGGGGATGGAACTCAGGTCACCGTCTTGGTAGCAAGCGCCTCGAGCCACAGAGCCATCTCAAGGCCCTTTCGGAGCATTTAATGTACTTACGCACATACAGTTTGGCATCTTTGAGGGTCAGTGGTACACATTTGCTTATTTCACTGCAGAACCCTTTTGGCTGTTGGCCCTCTGCTAATGAGGTAAACTCCAGAGACCTTGATGAGTTTCAAACCTGTCTTCTTGCATGCTCCTGAAGCCCTGACGGTGAATGGCCTCTCCTCGTTCCCTGCCTGTAACAGCACAGCCTTCTGGTTGCTGTGTAAGCTGTCTCGGGCCCTCCACGGATGCCTGGTGGGCTTCCTCAGTGGGCAGCCTGCCAGTCCTGGGCTGGATGGGAAGGCGGTGGGTGGCCCCCCAGCTCATGCCGTGGCAGGAGGTGTTGCGGCTTCTCATCTGTTTTTCCACCTTTCTCCCGAACGACTTAATTTTGGTCTTCCTGGATGTGTAGGGCCTCAAGAGAGTGGTTTATAAAAAGCGCTGGGCCTCTCTGACTTCACCATCAGGGCCGATTGTGTCCTAACCCTGAGGTGGGCAGCTCCAGGCGCCTGGCGACCCGACCCTATGGGGCCAACTTCGTCTCAGGACTTTGATCTTCCTCCTGGGCCTCCCTGCGGCCTGGAGTGTGCCTGCTGGGCTGGCTCCAGGTACACCAGCCAAGGGCCTTCTCTCCTGACTCATGGGGCCTCTACCCACATGACATCATGCTAGCCTGCGAATGCTCTGTTCGCTCTCTGGATTTCTCTCCCGCTGCAGTGTTCTCTCTCCTTCTCTTTCTCCCTCCCTGCCCCCCCCCCATCATGTCCAGAAGAGGGACGGTGTGGAAGGCAGGGAGAGGGAGGGAGGATCTGGCAAAGATTTTGCCACCCAATGTGCTCCCTACTTTCTGGGTCTTAGCATCTGACTCACGGTTACCAGAAGCCTGCAGGCTGTGGCTCTGCCCACCTCTGTCGCCACAGCAGCTTGCAGCCTCTCCTCACTGGTCTCTGATCACACCTTCCACACTTCTGTTCCCTCTGTCAGGCACACTTGTCCCGGCCGTCTGGGCTGAATTAACTCTGCTCATTCTTCTTGTCCTGTTGTGGTGTCCCCGGGAACCTCCTTCCCTGGGAAGTCTTGTACTTTTGCTGTTTCCTTGATCTTTGTCAGTATCTTGCCTGCCCAATTTGGGTATTGCTGTCCTTGCCTCTGGTCCTCAAACCCCATTCTGGCTGCCATTGTCCCTCCAGCTTCTGGCACTGGCATAAGGTTGAGAGGCAAGACATCCCAATGGTGACAGGGTTGCTGTAACAAGGGACCACACATTTAATGGCTTAAAATACAAATTCTAGGACTGAGGAGATGGCTAAGTGGGTAGAGTCCTTGGTGCCTAAGCATCCTGAGTCTGGATGCTCATCACATACACAAAAGCTGGGAACTGCTGGGAACAGTGGCCACACCTTTAACCCCAGCATTTGCGATGGAGGCCAGGCGGGGCCAGGTTGAGCTCTGTGAATTCGGAGCCAGCGTGGTCTACATAGGGAGACCCTGCTTTTGATTATAGTGCAAATTAATAACCCAAGTGTTGGAGGGTAGAGACAAGCGGATCCTGGGGCTCTTGCTGACTGGCTGGGCTGGTCAACCCTGAGCATGAGGGCTCTGGGTTCACAGAAAGACTATCTCAGAAACTGAGATGGTGAATTACCAAAGAAGTCACCAGATGTCCACACTGGACTCCTGGGGAGGCCTCGGTTCCTAACCTTTCCTGGATTCTGGGAGTGTCCTCTCTCATTTTATGCTGACGTCTAACTCTCTGCTTTCTTGACTCTGTGGTGACTTGGGACCTCTCTGGAGAATTGCCTCAGTTCAGGTGTCCCCCATGTCTTCTCTTTGGACCCCTTCTGCCATTTAAGACAGCACAGTCAGGTCCTGGCCCTCCACTCAGGACTTCTGAGGGTGTATTGTTCTGTTGGCCTCTCAGCTCAAGTCCATTTTCTTTTGTTTGGTGGTGGAGTCATTCAGTCCAGAACCTAATGCACCCTTGCCTGTCACCTCCTGTAACATGCGGTGTGTTTCCTGGCTGTCGTTGTTCCAGTGAAGATTGCCCAAATGTTTCTCTGTAACAGCTTGGGGCACCAGCAGACACCCTGATCCCTAGTCCTCTCCACTACTCTGTGGAGATGGCTCTTGGACCTGCAACACAGGAGACAGAGAGGTTAGGTGAGCAGGTGCCTGGCTGTAGCCCGGAACCAGGCCTCCTGGAGAGACCCTGGGGAATTCCAAAGGCTATTCTCTCCACCTGAAGAAAGTATCTGCTCCTTGCAGGTGTTGAGCTGTGCCTGAGGGTCCCTGCAGGTGGTGAGCTGTGCCTGAGGGTCCCTGCAGGTGTTGAGCTGTGCCTGAGGGTCCCTGCAGGTGTTGA